>NC_090745.1:119091255-119111255 GCF_036898095.1 Palaemon carinicauda | reverse complement strand
TGCATCAATTTCTCACGCTTTTTACCCATCTTTTTTTTTTCTTATCCCCTTATGCAGCTATTTCCTTTCTCTGTTTTTCCCCACCTTTCCTCTTCCTACTCCCCCTCTTTAATTCCTGCTTCTTCTGAAACCTTGCACGCCCAGAAGCACAACAGCAACCCCCTTCTACTCCCTCTTGCCAAACCGCCTCCTCCTGTTCCTCCTCCTAACTCCTACTTCTACTCCTCCTCCTCCTCCCACCATCAACAGCAACAACCCTCCACAACCCAATTCCCGTTATGCCATAAATCAACTGACATAGCACAAGGCGATCTTTTTGCTACGGGAGGACATTTGCTCTCGCCCCGTACATTTTTGGGCAAACCTAAAAACAGCCAAGAAAACTTAAATGAAGGCCCACTCCCCCCCCCCCCCCGGCCCCAGACAAAACATACCTCTCCACGCCACCCCCAACTTAAACCTCTCCCCCCCCCCCACCCCTCCCTAACCCCTTGCATTCTCTAGTGAACATGGTTAAACAAAAGAAGAGAATTTATCTCTAGCGCTTTTGATTACATGGAAAAAAATTCGACAAAAGGAGAACCCCTTTTGGGGAATAGAAACCTTACATAAATGAATACAGTTTCTTTCGCTTTTCATTTTCTTATCTGCGGTCTGTGTGTATGTGATTTTGAACCAAATTTTTTCCAAGAGAAGCAACAAGTTTTTATTCGTGTTTTTTTTTTTTTTCCCCTTAATACCTCCTCCCCGTTCATTCTTTTTTCTTCCAGTACCTGAAAGGTACCTCTGGAAGGTTAAAGAAGTGGCGAAGTGTGTGTTATCCCTTGAACACAGTAACAATAGAGATGAGATTTCGCAGAACGCCGAAGGAGAAGGCGAAGGGTCAACCATGCGAGAATACTGTGGTTTTGCCAAGAGATATGGACGCCCAGAAATCGATTACGCTAAATCTTTTAACGGGCAATTTTGGTCCTCCATCTTCCTGCTCTCTTGGGTTACTTTTTTCTTTTTTTCATCCGGGCATTGGCTCAGCATCGTTTCCAGAGGTGACCTAACACCAACTCCCATTTATATTCGCAAAGGATAAGCTATAAAGTGTGTCATAGTCTACTTTAATGAAGGCCAGATAACGCTCTCCCGGTGGGAAGGGAGGGGGTATAGGGGGGTTTTTATGAAAGGGGAAGGTGGGAAAGACGCACAGGGGCGTCGTGAGGGCTTGAAGGGGAAGGAAGGGGAGGGGGAGGGGGGTTAGTAGCCATATTGGACGCCGGACGCCATCAATCCAAGGAGACTCTTGTCTTTGAGGTTTCTGTCAAACTTGAGAACTTTAACATTCTGGTTTTCTCACATTGCTGGGAGATTTCCCTTTTCGAGAGAGACGACGATGACGACACGTGGATAAAGCCTTAAAACCTTAAAAGGCTAAGGTGGTGATCTTGAAATAACGGAGGAAAGGAGGAGATGGATTGCCGACACCGGATTAATTTAGGAGGGAGAGAAAGGGGCGAGGAAGAGAAGCAGCACAGCAGCAGAACCACGAGGAGCGTTGTTAACAGACCGGCCTTTTGAATCTGCACCGAAACAGCACTAGTAACAACGCCGATTAAGAGAGACCGAGCGAATAACATAAATAAGGCGAAAATAAGGCTTAAAAACTAATATAAATAACGACTGACAGTTTCTATTATTTGCGACATGAAGCCCACACCGGGACATTCGGTTTGCCGGCGTTTCCACCATATTGATTTTTGGTACTGGCAGCGGCTTGTACTTGCTGGCCCACTTTATAAATAATTATATAAATATACTTCTATTCAATGTGGATTCCTATTCTGTCTTTATATAGTACCATCATTTCCACGATTTCAGCTTCGTCGTCTTTTTGTTCTTTAAAAATGAAATGGGCGTCTGCATCTAGTTGCTAAATAACGCAAGATGGCTTGAAACAGTTAACCCACTACCACTGAGAGTTATTTCATAACATTATCTTTCTTGGACATCAGTTGGTGAATTTTAAGACAGGCAAACTGTGAGACACGAAAGAGGGAAAATATAGTAATCCAAAGATATTAAAATGGACCACATAAAGTAAGAAATGAAAAAATCAAAACAAATCAATATGTGAAATGCTATGGAACAAATGTTTTAATAAAAAAAATAACTTCCAATATTATCATACCCAATGAAATATAAGACAGATAAACAAGGAGACACAAATGACATGAAATATAGTAATTTAAAGAAATTAAGATGGCACACACAAAATAATACATGAACAAAAGTTTTAATTAGAAAGAAAAATATCCAATATTATCATACCCAATGAAATATAAGACAGGCAATCTGGGAGACACGAAAAAAAAGAAGAAAATATAGTAAGCTAAAGAAATTAAAATGGCACACACAAAATGTGAAATGGAAATGGCACACACAAAATGAGAAATGAAAATGACACACACAAAATAGGAAATGGAAATGGCACACACACAATATGAAATTAAAATGGCAAACAAAAATAAGAAATGAACAAATCTGACAAATCAATAAATGAAATACTATGAAAATATATATATATATATATATATATATATATATTCAACATTTTTATCGTACCCAATACGGTTTGATTCTAATGAGAAAAAAAAAATAATAATAAATTCCTGCTACAGAAAATATAGAATGTCAGATCTTAAGAAATGAATAAAATTAATCAATCTTCTACATCAGCATATTTCTTAGTCTACACTAACATTGGAAAGCTACAAACATTTTTGAAAGGTTACCCACTTTTCCCATCAATATACAAAAAAAAACTAGCCCGGTTCGGGTTTAATAAATACAACTATACAAAAACTGGAGCATTAATCGCCATTATTCCAAATTAAAAAAACCGGTTTACTCACAAAATGATCTTCATCATTTGCTGATTGCCATTATTATTGAATACTGATTATTCATAAAATAATCTCTACAACCATTTTCTCTAAAATGTTACCTTTTAAGATTTTATTTAAAGATTAATGCAGTAACTTATGAAAGACCTTTTCCTACTTCAAAAGACATCCTTCATCTTCATCCAATAATTTCATTTGGTTTCTTTAAGAAATAACTAATTATATATATATATATATATATATATATGAGTATATAGATTATATGTATATGCGTGTGTGTGTATGTATGTATGTAAATATATATATGTATGTATATATATATATATATATGTGTGTGTGTGTGTACATACATAATATAAATGATAAATAATTAAATGCATCAAAAAGAAAGAAAATATAAATAATTTCATACATCAAAAGGAAAACCAAATCCATCGTCCAAAAAAAAAAAAAAATTGTCATTCATTTAAAAGAATTATATATTGCAAATAATTTCACACATGTTCCAAAGAATTTCCTGTATCTTCAACATACAATTTTCCATTAATAACATGTCATTTCTTCCACGTGCAGATGATGAAATCCGTATTCAAGTAAGATTCTCTAAAAATGATTTTTATTAACAGCTGCTAAACAATTTTCCCGCTGGAATAATTTTATCCCTAACAGCTATCAATCCAAGACAGATAATTTTCTCAATTTCCGGTTAAAAATTATCCCTCTGCAAAGATTAAATAATTTTACAAATCGCTTCTAATAACTAGTTTCTGATAAATTATATAAATTATAAGTATATATATATATATATATATATGTATATATATATATAATACATACACACACACACTATATATATATATATATATATATTTAAATCTAAACTAATATTTTCTCTGTGTATGAGGAATAACTTTCCTTTTCTGAAATATAAAACTTATTCCAAATAATTGTTGTACATAATTTATTTGCAAATGATTTTCTATACGCAACAGACTAATTAAAATCCTAAAAAAGTTAAATATGTAAATAATGAATAACAAACTATTATTAAAACTAAGGCAATTACACAATTGTTATTTCAATCAAATACATATTGTATTATGTAATTGATGGAACTGATTATCCTTTTCCTATTTTCTCAATCATTAGATATCATCCTTTATAAAATATTTTAGTTTTTATCTTTTTATTCTTTTTCTGTCTAATCTTAATATTAAATTTATATTGATAATCGTTTCTGTCTAATCTTAATTTTGAATTTATAATGATATTCTTTTCTGTCTAATCTTCATTTTTATTTTATATTGAAGATAATTCTTTTAATACAAAATCTGCATAAGCATAAGTCATTTTAGTTTCCATTTTATTTGCTCCAATTTTCACAAGTATTCAATACTGCAAAGAATAATCTTTTCCCTTTTGTACTTATATGAGAATTTAATTATTTTATTTATTCCAAAAATATCTTATCATTAATATCCACTAATCAACTATCGTATATATATATATATATATATATATTACATTTGGTTTAACCATTTTTCTACTATTTCACAATTTCATGTTATCCTTGGGTTAACTTCGTTATAATAAGGCATGTTCAACATTTCATAATTTTACAATATTTTTCTTGAGTATATATAATAAAAAAATTTCTCCAATTTCACAATCACATGTTATCCAAGGGTGAACTTAATCTTTATAAGTCGTGTTCCTTATTTCACAATTCCTCTTTTATTTATACTATATATAATGTTTATTTTTCAATCCTTTTTTTTATATTCTCATTTCAATTCACATGTTTTAATCTTCTCATTTCAATTCACATTAAAAGGCGATATTCCTGTTTATTTTGAAAAATATCTTGATTTTATTTAATTTTCCAAACACTCGCCAATATTGTGGTCTATGTTTGGAGCGGGCTTTCCATCTTCAACCTTTTTAAGCTATCTTTCTCTTTCTCAATATCGTGAGAAATAATCATTTTGATGCCTGACTAGAATAAGTCTCCTTTAATTAATTTTCCAGTTTTAAATATTTCGCTTAATTTCTGTTCATTTTAATCAGTTATCATAACCTGCATATTAACGTGCCATTTTCCAGTTTACCAACTAAAATACACACACACACACACATATTTTTATATATATATATATATATATATATGAATGTATATGTGTGTGTATGTATGTATTTATGTATGTATGTGTATACACACACACACACACACATATATATATATATATATATATGATAAATTTTTGCTCATTTAGACGTGTTTTTCATATTCAAATAAGCCATATATATTTTTTGCTTCATTAATGTCTGGATTCTCTTAACGACCTCGGGATCAGAGCCCCAGGCGAATCACACAAAGACAAGAGCTTGTGACCGGCCGGGAATCGAACCCTGGTCCGGCAAACTTGTAGAGACAGTGACTACCACTATCGAACCCTGGTCCGGCAAACTTGTAGAAACAGTGACTACCACTTGCCAAGTGGTAGTCATTGTCTTACAAGTTTGCCGGACCTGGGTTCGATTCCCGGCCGGTCACAAGCTCTTGTCTTTGTGTGATTTCACCTGGGGCTCTGATCCCGAGGTCGTTAAGAGAATCCAGACATTAATGAAGCAAAAAATATATATGGCTTATTTGAATATATATATATATATATATATACACACACATATATATATATGTATATACACATATATATGTATGTATATATATATATATATATATATATCGCTTATTTTTAATAAAATAAATATGAAATTTTACAATAACAAAATAAAGGTTCGCCCTACTTGTCAATATTCTAACATCATCACTATCACACATCTTTAGCTTCAAGGCTTCTGTGATATTTACAAAAAACAAAGGACATATCTCATATACGACACAAAAGCAACATACAAGACGGAAAGTACAGCATAACAACAAAATCCAATATGAAACAGTTAATTATTTTTTCTTTTTTTTTTTTTTGTAAAACGAATAACTGAAATGTTTAGCATATATCTCATCTTTGACTTACGTTTTGACCTAATTTATTCTACATGATTCTCGTTTCGAAAGCAAACACATTACAATAAGTATTCCACAGCATTTACCAATTTCAAATTCAAAGTTATTTGAATGATACGTAATATGATGCCTAGTGCCTGTCATTTACAATGTTCAGTGAACATATTTTTAATATACACTAATAATAATAATAATAATAATAATAATAATAATAATAATAATAGTAATAATAATAACAACAACAACAATACTACTACTACTACTACTACTACTACTACTACTAATAATAATTTTAATAATAATAATAATAATAATAATAATAATAATAATCGTAATAATAATAATAATAATAATGATAATAATAATAATAATAATAATCATAATAATTTTAATAATAATAATAATAATAATAATAATAATAATAATAATAATAATGATAATAATAATTTTAAGCTGTGTTTCGCAATTTTTCAGCACTTGGGTTCCTGGTATAACCTGGTATAGAGGGTTAGAATTAACATCAAAACGAAATGCATTGGATGCAAATCTTCATTTGGTTCTCAGATCAGCAACTAGGATTGTATAAGTACAATATCAGGTTTTACACTTCACAAATGCTACCGAAACTCCTTCATTGCATAATTTAATGTACGGTATATTGTAATTTTTGCTTGTTACACACACACACACACACACACAAACAACAACAACAACAACAACAACAACCTTTGACAGTCATAAAGCAACGAACGCAAAACTACGCAATGAAATACACTAGGCAAATACGATTAAACAAAAATAAAAAATAAAAATAAAAGAAAATAAACTGTTTCCAGAAGTTCTATTTCAGCATCAGCTTTTATATCCACTCTGAGCCACACTCCCAAACATAAGTATCTATGGGAATATATTGTTCTCTTATGCTTTAAGATCCAATGTGTAAAAAAAACGTTACTTCGTCATATCTGTTATCATATTCAAATCCAGCTCTATTATAAGAATATATCGAATGAAACAAGCATTTTTCATTATTGCATATAAAGGTAATTTTTTCACTTTTCTATATGATTCATGAGCATCTGGCATTCAAAATTTAAAATAAACTGAATTCAAATATTCTGTTTGCCGAAATGGAATCTTTCATTCATTTATGATGAAACGAAAAAAAAAGCATATCAACCAACAGAATACAACATAAACAAAAACGTCAACAACAATAAAAACTACTACTACTAATAAGATTATAATCAATCATTTTTCATTCATTTTTGATGAAACGAAAAAAAGCATATCAACAAACAGAATACAACATAAACAAAAACGTCAACAACAATACCAACAACTACTACTACTGATTATAATTCAATCATGTTATTCGAACATTCACATGGGATAACACTAAAACGTATTTGTAAATACAGCTTCAACATAAACAAAAAAATACCCGTAAATAAAAAATGGTGGAAACAAATAAAATATCCCCCAAACAAAAATAGAAAATTACCACATGCATAACCCCGAGGCATTATCAGCAACAACAATAAAATGGTTTATTCGTTGTGCAACATTTTCCCATCAATACCTTTCGAGTGCGAGTTTGCAATGAAGCCAAACCACGGACGCTTGGCAATTTGGAACAACGTGTAGTAAAACCATCGTGGCTAGGGAGGTGCATGACACGGCAGTATTCATTGTGCTGGATCTGAAACGCTTTTCCAGCCTCTCTTTAGATATTCTCCGATATGAGAGAGAGAGAGAGAGAGAGAGAGAGAGAGAGAGAGAGAGAGAGAGAGAGAGAGAGAGAGTAGAATATTGCGATTGGCCTCAAATGGAAAAAAATTACATAATGCTGCATTTGCGCCTAGTTGATTCCAACGAGAAAATGGCGAGAGAGAGAGAGAGAGAGAGAGAGAGAGAGAGAGAGAGAGTATAATATTGCAATTTGCCTCAAATGAAAATAAATACATATTAACGCTACATATGCGCCTTGTTGAATCCAACGTGAAAATGGAGAGAGAGAGAGAGAAAGAGAGAGAGAGAGAGAGAGAGAGAGAGAGAGAGAGAGAGAGAGTAGAATATTGTGATTTACCTCAAATTAAAATAAATACATGTTAACGCTGCATTTGCGCTATGTTGATTCCAACAAGGAAATAGTGTACAAGTGTGTGAGAGAGAAAAAGAGAAGAATATTGCGATTTAGCTCGAATAAAAAATACATATTAACGCTACATTTGTGCCTCGTTGAATCCAACAGGATGAGAGAGAGAGAGAGAGAGTAGAATTTTGCAATTTGCCTCAAAGGGAAACGAATTACATATTAACGCTACAGTTGCGATTCGTTTATTTCAACAGGAAAATGGAGAGAGAGAGAGAGAGAGAGAGAGAGAGAGAGAGAGAGAGTGTAGAATTTTGCGATTTGCCTCAAATGAAAATAAATACATATTAATGCTGCATTTTCACTTGATTGATTCCAACAGGAAAATGGAGAGAGAGAGAGAGAGAGAGAGAGAGAGAGAGAGAGAGAGAGAGAGAGAGAGAGAGAGAGAGAGAGAGAGAGAGAGTTTTGCTTCAATTAGTAAAAAAAAAAAAAAAGTATTACATGTTAGAGCTGCATTTGCGCCTCGTTGATTCCAACGAGAAAATAACGAGAGAGAGAGAGAGAGAGAGAGAGAGAGAGAGAGAGAGAGAGTAGAATATTGAGATTTACCTCAAATGGAAAAAATTACATATTAATGCCACATTTGCGCCTTGTTGATTTCAACAAGAAAATGGCGAGAGAGAGAGAGAGAGAGAGAGAGAGAGAGAGAGAGAGAACGATATCGATGACGATATATATATATACTGTATAGAAGGAACGTCGTATTTCACCCGAACATAATGCAAAGCGAAGGCTGAATATAACAAGCGGTGCGAGTACCACATCACCAGCTGGCCGAGTGTTTACCCAATGGAAATCACTTATTCACGAAAGGGGGGCGTGGAGGGGGGGGGGGGGGGGAGGAGGGGGAGCACTTTGGTTTGGAATCTGTTATGAAATTTTGCTGCTGCTGCTAATTTAGCTTTGAAAAAAAAAAAAAAAAAAAAAAAAAAAAAAAAAAAAAAAAAAAAAAACGGAAAACCTCGAGAAACGAAAAGAAAAGTGAAAAGTTCTGTCACGATTTCTATAAGGATTAACTTTTCATCTTTATAGTGGGTATATATAATGATTTCAGGCATAACTGAACAGAATCTTGAATTTTTTTTGTAAAAGGATTATTGGTTAGGCATTTGCCATTTTTTTTTTTTAGTAGATTTGAGAACAAAGTCCTCAGAAGGATATTGGGAGTTAAATGACAGGACAGGATTAGAAATGAAACTATAAGAGAGATTAATCTTATGTATGTCATATATGAATGAAATCATGGTGAGGGGTAGATAGAGATGGTTTGGGCATGTTCTTCACACTCCACAAGAGAGATTAGTTCACCAAACGTTCAGCTGGGCGCCACCCACAATGCACCACAAGAGTTGGAACATCCAGGCCTACATGGCTGAGGACTATGGAGTTTGAAGTAGAGAATTACTGAATTAAAAGCTATAGATAAAGACGAATGGCGAAATCTAACCGAGGCCCTTTGCGTCAATAGGCGTAGATGATGATGATAATTTGCCCGATATAGTAAACAACATGTTCCTTACCAACAAAAACCCGGTCTTTGAAGAACAAACACCAAGGAAATTCTCTTTCAAAAGACAAGAAGAAAGATTCTTGGGCACAAAAGGTCCATGCATCTTCTTTCAAAGTTTTTATAGTTTATATATGAAAGATTTATTTTAATGTTGTTACTGTTCTTAAAATATTTTAGTTTAATTATTTATTACTTTCTTGTAGTTCAATTATTTCCTTTTCTCACTAGGCTATTTTCCCTGTTGGAGCCCTTGGGCTTATTGTATCTTGCTTTTCCAACTGGGGTTGTAGCTTAGCAAATAATAATAATAATAATAATAATAATAATAATAATAATAATAATACGTCGGCCTATAACATATCAACTTCATCCCAATTGATGTAACAGCATTCATAAACTGATCCCGATATCTGACACACATATGTAGATAGTTCTTATCTTATCCTAATGTATGTATTTGATAATATATAACCAGTTAGTTCCATCGTATTTAAAATATTCACTCGCGTCTTTCCAAAAATATATTGCTAATAATAGTAATCGACAATAAAAAAAATTAGGTCTTAATTATTTAAATGCAACCTTAAAAGAAAATTTTAAGTGAAATCTTTCAGTACTTGGAATACTAAATAATAATAATAATAATAATAATAATAATAATAATAATAATAATAATTCTAAAAATAATAATAATAAATGGACTGATCTGAAAAAGTTGATGTCTGAATTGGAAGGAAATCTCAAATCATAAAATTCGATTGTTTTTAAAGACATCACTAAATAATTAATTCAATGGAGTATTAAAAAAAAGCTACCGCATGTTTTTCCAAATAATATACAGCAAGAAGAATGATAGAGACACAAATGGGGGCATAATATGCAAAATTATCTATAACCTTATGATTTAAACAATTAAATTAACAGAAAACAAACGTTATCTGTCCGTAGTAAGCATTGATGTATTACGATGAAGCCAAAAAGTAAAAAATAATATGAACATTATTTCAACCAAATGTAAAAATATAAATTAACTTAAAACAAACCTTATCAGTTCGAAGTAAGCGTTGATGTATTACAATGAAGCCAAAAAGTAAAAAAAAAAAAAAATATGAACATTATTTCAACCAAATGTAAAAATAAATTAAGACAGAGATCTAATGTGATGAAATCCTCGAAATTTTTACAAGACTAAGATACCTCTGAAAACATTTTAGCAGTTACGTACGACACAAACACAGTCGACTTGACACAAAGTAGAAAGCGGGTTATTTTATGATCATAGCCGGTGAGTGACACATATTCAACAGAGATTTACCAAAAGAATAATAAACTCTTAGTTCATTACTGTCACCGAAGACGCTTGGTTCTCTCCGAAGTTATTTCTTATTGTAAGCAAATGTACTTGTACGGACGATTCGAGCTAGGAGAGTAAATTCGGGAGTTTGAGGTCATTGGATGGGATGAATGTTTGTTTTTTTATGTGTAACTTAACATATAAAATATGGATGTGAAAGAATAGATGTATTATCATAGGCGAAGAGAAGAGGGAAATTTTCTTTCCACATATAATTAAACTGTGTTCCTAGAAAATTATATATATATATATATATATATATATATATATATATATGTGTGTGTGTGTGTGTGTATGTATAATTAAACATATTTCCAAACAGACTGATTCTAAAAAAATATACTTTAAATATGCAGTATATGTTTATTTGTGTGAATATTTATTTATTTATATACATATGCGTGAATGTGCATATGGAAAAACACATACACACACACACACATATATATATATATATATATATCTATATATATATATATATATATATATATGTGTGTGTGTGTGTGTATGCATATATGTAAATATTTAAATAAATAAATATATATGACGGATTGTGTGTGTGATTTCTTCAAACAGCCATTAATATTTTTACTCCCATGATATAAATAAATAAAAGAGGCTTACAAATACAGGATATTCACTTGCTTTTTTTAAAAGACAATAAAAAAATCATAGAAAAATGTTATTCATAAATGAAGAAATAACTGCAGCTACTTGAGTAAATGAGCCAAAAAAAAACAGTAAAAAGCAAGGATAATCATAAGACTGTACCAGTTAAAATAACAGAAGTCAAGTATTATGAAAGTATAGTGAAGGAGAGTGAAATGAAAAGAAACAAAGATTAACAAATTATAATGACTTTCAAAACCATTTTCTTTTTAAAGGTAAGTATGAACAAAGTCCGCAAAGTGCATTAAACTCAATTTGAGTGAACAATCTCAGAGAGATTATATATTTTTTGCTATATTTATAAATATAAATCTATATCTGACTAAATTATCACTGGAGAAACAATATCATATCTGCTATCACTGTGAACTCTAATATAGATAACACATTCTATATATGAATTCATAAGTGAATGAGGACGTCTTAAATTTACAAAACTAAATTTATCTAATATAACAGAGCTTAGGGTCTGGTTCTCATGATTTTAATGTCTTTGAAAAAGTAATTTTGTATCTAAAAAAAATTTAACAATAAAAAAAAAACTTTTCTTCTTCTCTTGCTGAGTAATCACATATATATAATCTATTTGTAAATGTTACCCGATATACATAAAGTGGATATTGGAAATAAACTTCTCGATGGTACAGTATATGTTATAGATCATACATATGCACACACAGACACACACACACACACACACACACATATATATATATATATATATATACATATACATATAAACGTATATATATATAATATATATATATATATACTGTATATATATATGTATATATATATATATATATATATATATATATATACAAAGCGGGTATCTTGATAATACTAGGATAATATAAAACGACTCGCAACGAAGAATAAGCAGTAACAAATAAACATATTTGCTTCCATATATTTAAAATATGATAACATCATAACTCTAACAATATATTAATTAAATTACTGTTTATTCTAACATGCATTTAAGAGCACTCCATTTCCCACAAAATTATTAAGCAATATTTATCTACCGGTCAAGATATTTATACAGATTTTTCTTGTCATAATGAATTAAAATCATTATAAATATTAAAAGATACATCTGTGTTGTACATTTAATCGTCTAAATATGCAAAAACCAATATTTATATGTTTCTTGACCTGTACATGTGGCAATTCTTACATATTTGTTGCTATAGATTAGGAAATCGTTGTTTATTTGTTGAATTTGATACAAAGAGCATATATATGTATGTATGCATGTATATATATATATATATATATATATATATATATATATATACTATATATATACATACATATATACACACACACACACACACACATATATATATATATATATATATATATATATATATATATATATACACACACACATACACACACACACACTCTTCAATTTCCCTGCCAGTAATTCTACCCTTTTGTTTGATTAGAAAGAAATATTAATAGTCAAGGTTTCGTTATATGTATAATTAATTACTTAGCAAGTTCATTGGAGCCTAAATGGATAAAATAATGAAATAAGTAAATGATAAATAACATTTTACTACTATGGAAAATTATCCTTATCATTATAACCTTCAACTCATACATAGTATTACCATAATTATAATTAATATGATCATTCATAATATTATAATCCATATCAATACAGGTGTTGATATAAATAACTACATGTGGAATATGTAAAAATATGTAAAAAAGGCCAAAATGAGAATTTGTTTAACATTTAAAAATGTTATTAATCAAGAAATATATTTGGCTGCGTATTAAATCATCCAATAAAAGCAAGTTTAAAAAAAAAAAAATAACGAAGTACGTACACTTGAGGAATATACCAAATCGAAGGCTTTTTCATGAGAGGAATTAAAATGAAATACGATGAAGAATAAAAACTAGAATTCCTTCCAAAGACACCTTGCGTTCAGTCGCAAGTACTTGCAGCAATTTGCACTCACGTAATTAATTTCGCTTTTAGCACATACTGCCAAAGCTGTTACAGATATGCAAGTATTATTGAACAATGTTTTCTTAATAAAAAGAAAGGAGTAATAATTGTAACATATACATGTATCTACAAATAAGATAATACTAACACACACACACACACACACACACACATATATATATATATATATATATATATATATATATATACACACACATACAGTATATGTGTGTGTGGCATATATTGTAAACAATTCACCATGGCATTTTTGTTTTGTTATTAAGGCGAAACTGTATACAATGTAAATTATAATACCCACAAAAGGAATTATAAACCTGTATTTCTGAAACATAACATATACTTAGTATATTGTATATGGCCACAGACACATTATAATATATATATATATATATATATATATATATATATATATATATGGTTATACACACATATTCATGCATGCATGCATACATACACAAACACACATATGTGTATATATATATAAATATATATATATAAATATAAATATATATATATATATATATATATAGTCCTGTATAACTGAATCGAAGCTGTATTAGTTCACAAAACAGGAATTAGCTGTATTTAGGAAACTATATATATATATATATATATATATATATATATACAAACACACTTACATACATCCGACGACGCTTCCCCTTAAAAGAGAGTATTGACTCCCGAAGGCGTTACCCTTCCGCTTCTGAGCATCGATTTTATGTAAGGGATGAGGATGCTACAATCCCAGCCCCCGCCCCAAAACAGATGACCAAAGAGGGGAGGGTGGGGGGGGGGGCGTTTCTGGGATGATGCTGTTTATCGAACATGGTGAATTTATGTCCGAATATTGAAATTACCGAAATGATATACATGATCTGTAATATATTTAGTTTTATATATATATATATATATATATATATATATATATATATATGAGCAAGCAAGGCCTTCCGGCAGATATTCAACATATGCTTATGAGCCCTATTAAAAATCTGTAAGTATATATGTATGTATATATTAAAACTTACCTATTTATATATATATATATATATATATATATATATATATATATATAGAGTATGAATATATATATAAATATATATATATATATATATATATATATATATATATATATATATATATATATACACACACATATGTATATATATACACACATATATATCTATCTATCTATCTATCTATATATATATATATATATATATACATACACATACATACGCACACACAAAACACACACACACACACACACACATATATATATATATATATATATATGCATACACATACATACGCACACACAAAACACACACACACACACACACACACATATATATATATATATATATATATATATATATATATATATATATATACAGGTATATGTATATATATTATATGCATATTATATATATATATATATATATATATGTAAATGAGGTCAACTACTAATTTATATTATACAATGTATATTAGAAAATTTGAATTTCACCCCTTAAATAAAATGTAAAGAATAAATCTGTCCCATTTACCCTTGTAAATAAGACCTACTTTAAGCAGGTAAGTCTAAAAATAAGATGCAATTTATTTTACTGAAGAATTTTGGTTAAAAAATCCACTAATATAATTATTGTTATAAAGGGAAGATATATATATATATATATATATATATATACAGTATATATACTGTATATATATAATTATATTATGGAATTCTGTGAAGAGCATGTATGTATGTATATACATATACATATATATATATATATATATATATATATATATGTGTGTGTGTGTACTCATGTACATATTATTATCATTAACATTAACAAAGCTACCACCCTAGCTGGAAAAGACCAAGGGATCCAACAGGGAAAAATAGCCCAGTGAGGAGAGCAAGTAAGAAAATTAATATTACAATATGAAAAGTAATGAGTAACAAATATATATTTTAAGATAAGTAACAACTTTAAAATGGACATTCCACATATAAACTATGAGGACAGACTCATGTCAGCTTATTCAACATAAAATTATTCGTTGCAAGTGTGAACTTTTGAAGTTCATACGATTCATCAACCGAATGATTAGGAAAATCAATCCACAATTTGGTCATAGCTGGAATAAAACTTCTAGAATACTGTCTATTATATAGTGTTATGATGGAGACGGTAAGATTATTAAAACTGACTGCATATATGCATAATTTATACAAATATATATATATATATATATATATATACAGTATATATATATATATATATATACAGTATATATATATATATAATATATATATACACAGTATATATATATATAATATATATATATAGTATATATATATATAATATATATATAAATATATATAAATATTTATATATATCTACAAACATATATATTTATATACATACATACATACATACATATATATATATATATATATATATATATATATATATATATATATATTTATATATATATATGTGTGTGTGTGTACACAAACCTGACATCACAGAAACGGGCTCATCAAATATTTGATTAGCATCCTGCATAATTGTATGATATATATAAAAACATGTGTGTATAACTATACCAGCAAATACCAGTATAATTATACCAGCAAAGGTTATTGTGTCACTGTTATTATACTAATTGTTACATAGGTCATATAAGGAATGTTATGAAAATAAAATTGAGGTATGTTTTTTTTTTCTCCATATATTTATATGTATCAGGTTGAAAAAAAAAAAAACGATCATTAAAACATCATTCAGTATATGAAGTTTGTCTTTAACCTAATAATAAAATGCATTTCTGAAATAAAATTCTCATAGGCCAAGATACTGAGCGAGAAACTGAAACGATTTTTATTTCACGAGAAATCGGAAAATAAGGATTGTTATACACAAGAGTGAATGATCAATTTTAATGTGATATAAAGTAATGCAAACTTAAGAAATAGAATAATATATGATAATTGAAAATATATCTGGGAATATTATCTGTTGGCCATTTCTCTTTTCTTGTTGATATTTTACTTCTGTTTTCTCTTCATTTACTCAAAGTTACTTGGTTGCTTTGCTTATCGGCCTTATAACACACTGCTTCCCGCATAGGGTTGTAGCTTGAATTATTATAAGCAGGTTGGTATTATTATTATTATTATTATTATTATTATTAGCTAAGCTACAACCCAAGTTGGTAAAGCAAGATGCTATAAGCCCAAGGTCTCCCAAAGCGAAAAATAGCCCAGTTACGAAAGGAAATACGGAAATAAATAAACGATAAGAGAAATAAATAACAAATAATAAAATATTTTAAAAACAGTAAGAGCATCAAAACAGATATTTCATATATAAACTACAAAAAGACTTATGTCAGCCTGTTCAGCATAAAACACTTGCAGCACGTTTGGACTTTCGAAGTTAAATTAGCAACATGAAGTACACAAATAAAAAAGTACGAAATAGTTGCAAAGAAATCATGATTTAATAATAATAATAATAGTAATAATATATATATATATGTGTATATATATATATATATATATATATATATATATATATATACACAAACACACACACACACACACACACATATATATATATATATATATATATATATATATATATATATATATATATATATATATATATATATAGTCTGACATGAATATAAAATAAAACAATATTTCGAAAAATGAGAAATGGTAATTCATAATATAATATAATATATATCAATCATAACATCACATAGGTTGACAACGTGCAATACAATAAAAATAGATGGTAGAATAATTATAAATATAAAAAATAAGTCAGATATAAAAATAACTGATAACTGACGATAACAGCACAGATAAGACAATGCATGAAGGTAAGCAAACAGTGAAATTTACGGGGTAATAAATTGCTGGACGTATGTTACGAGTCTTAAAATCTCAGCAAAGCACAAACATGTTCTTAAAGAGCATTTTGCTTCCAAACTAATTTATTTACTTATCAGCTGTACGTGACATAAATTTGTAAATTACCCAAACCTTCATACAATAGTTTTGAATTAATTGTTTGTATAACATTGTAATTTCATTGACCCCAATTTTGCTTTAAACATGTTTCAATTTTACTATAAGTAATTTCTATTGAGAAAGCGTGAATCTATTTTCAGCGGGTGTTTATTGATTAAAATTACTAGCCTTATGCTAGTGTAAATTAAGATAGTCAAAATTTTCTGTTTAAATGGAAGACAAGAAAACATTGGAGAAAATTAATGAAGAATCACCTTGAGATAAAGAGGGAAACGGAATGTAATTGTGGGTAGAAAGAGAGGATAAATCAAATAATGTAATTGGTTTCGTGAAGGAAAAAAAAAAAGTTGAGATTTGATATGCAATTGAATGACTTGAAAAAGTCAAGAAGAAAGTGCGAGGAAAATAGAATGCAACGAAAACAGACTTATTAATACGAAGATCAACTTTAAGATGGAAAGAAAAGGCTCCAAAAAGGGAAGCCTAAACATCAAATATATCTTAGAAACCAATTTGCGAACTGATGAGTGCTGTCTCAAGAGAATGCAATCCTGAATCAATGGAGTCTCTTTTGACAGAAGAGTTCATTATTATTATTATTATTATTATTATTATTATTAAGTCTTTTTATAGTTTATATGTCATATCTGTTTTGATGTTACTGTTTTAAAATATGTTATTGTTGATTTTCCTCATAACGTTTATTTCCTTATTTCCTTTCCTCACTGGGCTATTTTTCCCTGTTCGAGCCTTAGGGCATATAGCATCATGCTTTTCCAACTACGGCTAAAGCTTGGCTAGTAATAACAATAATAATATTATTATTACTATTATTATAATTATAATTATTATCATTAATTGCTAAGCTACAACCATAGTTGGAAAGGCAGGACGCTACAAGCCCAAGGGGCTTTAACAGGGAAAATAGCCCAATGAGGAAAGGAAAAGAGGAAAAGTAAAATATTTTAAGAACAGTAACATTAAAATAAATATCTCCCATATAAATTATAAAAACCTTTCACAAAAGAAAAGGAAGAATGTAAGGGACTATTGTAAATCTGAGATAAACATCTAAAGTCAAAACATCCGAGTCAAGGACGAGGAAACTAAACAGTTCATCAGGTCACCAGCTGTTGCCATCACACAATTTTGTTTTTATATCAGGGGATCACTAGTAAGCTGTGCACTGCTCAGTCTGAAGACTACAGGGAAAATGAAGGAAGCAAATGAGAAGGGTCTTCAGGGAAAATGAAGGAAGCAAATGAGAAGGGTCTTCAGGGAAAAGGAAGGAAGCAAATGAGAAGGGTCTTCAGGGAAAATGAAGGAAGCAAATGAGAAGGGTCTTCAGGGAAAAGGAAGGAAGCAAATGAGAAGGGTCTTCAGGGAAAATGAAGGAAGCAAACGAGAAGGGTCTTCAGGGAAAATGAAGGAAGCAAATGAGAAGGGTCTTCAGGGAAAATGAAGGAAGCAAACGAGAAGGGTCTTCAGGGAAAATGAAGGAAGCAAATGAGAAGGGTCTTCAGGGAAAATGAAGGAAGCAAATGAGAAGGGTCTTCAGGGAAAATGAAGGAAGCAAATGAGAAGGGTCTTCAGGGAAAATGAAGGAATTAAATGAGAAGGGTCTTCAGGGAAAATGAAGGAAGCAAATGAGAAGGGTCTTCAGGGAAAATGAAGGAAGCAAATGAGAAGGCTGGACAACTTGAAAATTGAAATAGACCTTGAAGAGATAACACCTAAAATAGTAGACCATAACTTAGTACTCCATAAAAGTTTATTTTTTCCTTTGTATTTTTAATTGCTCAATATTTATAATTTTTCCGAATTGGGAGTTACAAATTACAAGAATCCTTCAACGAGACTGATGGTAATCAAAGGGACAAACTACAATTTATTTTATCAATTATATACAAGAGTGATATGATACACACATCAGAATTATTTACATCGGTATCATGGACTCAAATTGGTATGTAAATGTGCCTGTAATAATGTCTATTCTACATACAGGGCTTTAATTCCTGCTTTGACCCAAGGATTATTTACTATTATTATGTTTATTATGATCATAATTATTATCACTGGCAAAGCTACAACCCTAGTTGAAAAAAGTAGGATGCTATAAGACCAAGGGCTCCAACAGGGAAAAAATAACCCATAGAGGAAATGAAATAAAGAAATAAACTATATGAGAAGTAATGAAAAATTAAATAAAATATTTTAAGAACAAAGTCATGGCAGTTCGTGCCATTGGACTGCAATAGATCA
This sequence comes from Palaemon carinicauda, assembly GCF_036898095.1. Lineage (NCBI taxonomy): Eukaryota > Metazoa > Arthropoda > Malacostraca > Decapoda > Palaemonidae > Palaemon > Palaemon carinicauda. The sequence continues at coordinate 119,091,348 of NC_090745.1, read as the reverse complement.
TTATGCCTTCTGCACACCACCTCAACTGCTGAAGGAGACTGATTGCAATCTCTTAGGGTCGAGCAGTGGGGGTTAACTCTAGCAAATACTTGC
>NC_090745.1:119056296-119076296 GCF_036898095.1 Palaemon carinicauda | reverse complement strand
CCATAGATGGAGCATTAAAAAAAAAAAAAAAAAAAAAAAAAAAAAAGAAAAAAAAAAAAAAAAAAAAAACACCAAAAACTAGAAAACCAGAAATAGATCCAGTAACGTCCTGCGTCAAAATCAACAATATTCCTCAAATAAGATAAAAATTTTCTCTCCTTAGAAAAGGGTTTACGTTTCTGCGCAGATATATAATATCTATAACAGATTTATTGTAAAGGTGATAGAGTTATATGGAAACAAAACTATTTCAATGTTCAAGTACTGTACTGCATTTTGTCGTCATATCCGCAAGGGGCTATTTAAAAATACGTCATTATTCTTAAATATAAAAACATATCCACATTGGGCTCCAACTATCCCCCCAAAAGTAAAAGATAAAATAATAAGATTTATTTTACATCAAGACGTGGAAAGTGACTCTAGAAACACTAGCAAACTAAATAAACAACCTCTGTCTGTCTATTTGTCGTCGAATAGACAAGTGAATGCCCTTTAATATCCCAGGTTCTTGCACCTGTTAAGAAAAGGAAATATCATTGCATATGCTAAGCAAAGGGAGGTAGATTTTCATGTGAATATCCACCTAGACATATTCATTAGAGGATAAAAATCTTATAAAATATGTACACCTTTATATATAAAAACGTACTCACATATATATACTTACATACATTATATATATATATATATATATATATATATATATATATATAATATATATATATATATATATATATACACACACACATATCTATATATATATATATATATATATATATATATATATATATATAAAAGATTAGTGCAGTAGTATGGAAGAACCAAAGAAGAAATGGATACAACAGAAAAGTGATACGAGAAAAAACGAAGGGAAGTAATAAGAAATAGAGGGAAAAAGGTGAATAAAAACTCACAGACAAAACTGAAGAAAAAAAAAATTAACGAGGAAGTAAACCGAAAGAGAAAGTTTAATAAACACACTGATCTCAAAGTAGAACATGAACTTAGATAAATTAACAGAGTGCTTTGTTGAACGACAACAGAGAGGAGAGGATTCCTGTAATATTAAGAAGCTTTATGCAAGTGGCCATTGAAGGCGTAAGGAGATCAATTAAGGAAAAGAATGATAAGACCACAAGAGATGAGAGGATTACATATACAGGCGAGATGCCATGGTACTTTAGTGAGCGTGAGGTTAGGATGCTGTGGTACTTAGTGAGAGTGTAATTTCAGCTGTTGGCTAATCTCGATGAAAGATCTGGATGATTTTATCAGTATATAATGGCAAGAGGTCGTAGGTTTAAAGGCCGCTCATGAATGGTAGAGGCAAGGGACAGTGACATTGCCTTAGCAAGTAGGACAATGCCCTATTAACTGACCATATATAACTATATAATGGCAAGAGGTCGTAGGTTTAAAGGCCGCTCATTAATGGTAGAGGCAAGGGACAGTGACAATGCCTTAGCAAGTAGGACAATGCCCTAGTAACTGACCATATATAACTATATAATGGCAAGAGGTCGTAGGTTTAAAGGCCGCTCATGAATGGTAGAGGCAAGGGACAGTGACATTGCCTTAGCAAGTAGGACAATTCCCTAGTAACTGACCACATATAATTACAAAATGGCAAGAAGTCGTAGGTTTAAAGGCCGCTCATGAATGGTAGAGGCAAGGGACAGTGACATTGCCTTAGCAAGTAGGACAATTCCCTAGTAACTGACCATATATAACTATATAATGGCAAGAAGTCATAGGTTTAAAGGCCGCTCATGAATGGCAAAAGCAAGGGACAGTGACATTGCCTTAGCAAGTAGGACAATGCCCTAGTAACTGACCATATATAACTATATAATGGCAAGAGGTCATAGGTTTAAAGGCCGCTCATGAATGGTAGAAGCAAGGGACAGTGACATTGCCTTAGCAAGTAGGACAATGCCCTAGTAACTGACCATATGTAACTATATAATGGCAAGAGGTCATAGACTTAAAGGCCGCTCAAGAACGGTAGAGGCAAGGGACAGTGACATTGCCTTAGCAAGTAGGACAATGCCCTAGTAACTGACCATATATAACTATATAATGGCAAGAGGTCATAGGTTTAAAGGCCGCTCATGAATGGCAGAAGCAAGGGACAGTGACATTGCCTTAGCAAGTAGGACAATGCCCTAGTAACTGACCATATATAACTATATAATGGCAAGCGGTCATAGGTTTAAAGGTCGCTCATGAACGGTAGAAGCAAGGGACAGTGACATTGCCTTAGCAAGTAGGACAATGCCCTAGTAACTGACCATATATAACTATATAATGGCAAGAGGTCATAGGTTTAAAGGCCGCTCATGAATGGTAGAGGCAAGGGACAGTGACATTGCCTTAGCAAGTAGGACAATTCCCTGGTAACTGACCATATATAACTATATAATGGCAAGAGGTCATAGGTTTAAAGGCCGCTCATGAATGGTAGAGGCAAGGGACAGAGACAATGCCTTAGCAAGTAGGACAATGCCCTAGTAACTGACCATATATAACTATATAATGGCAAGAAGTCATAGGTTTAAAGGCCGCTCATTAATGGTAGAGGCAAGGGACAGTGACATTGCCTTAGCAAGTAGGACAATGTCCTAGTAACTGACCATATATAACTATATAATGGCAAGAGGTCACAGGTTTAAAGGCCTCTCATGAAAGGTAGAGGTAAGGGACAGTGACATTACCTTAGCAAGTAGGACAATGCCTTAGTAACTGACCATATATAACTATATAATGGCAAAAGGTCATAGGTTTAAAGGCCGCTCATGAACGGTAGAAGCAAGGGACAGTGACACTGCTTTAGCAAGTAGGACAATTCCCTGGTAACTGACCATATATAACTATATAATGGCTAGAGGTCATGGGTTTAAAGGTAGCTCATGAACGGTAGATGCAAGGGACAGTGACACTGCTTTAGCAAGTAGGACAATGCTCTAGTAACTGACCATATATAACTATATAATGGCAAAAGGTCATAGGTTTAAAGGCCGCTCTTGAATGGTAGAGGCAAGGGACAGTGACATTGCCTTAGCAAGTAGGACAATGCCCTGGTAACTGACCATATATAACTATATAATGGCAAGAGGTCATAGGTTTAAAGGCCGCTCATGAAAGGTAGAGGCAAGGGACAGTGACATTGCCTTAGCAAGTAGGACAATTTCCTAGTAACTGACCATATATAACTATATAATGGCAAGAGGCCATAGACTTAAAGGCCGCTCAAGAACGGTAGAGGCAAGGGACAGTGACATTGCCTTAGCAAGTAGGACAATGCCCTAGTAACTGACCATATATAACAATATAATGGCAAGAAGTCGTAGGTTTAAAGGCCGCTCATGAAAGGTAGAGGCAAGGAACTGTGACATTGCCTTAGTAAGTAGGACAATTCCCTAGTAACTGACCATATGTAACTATATAATGGCAAGCGGTCATAGGTTTAAAGGCCGCTCATGAATGGTAGAGGCAAGGGACAGTAACATTGCCTTAGCAAGTAGGACAATTCCCTGGTAACTGACCATATATAACTATATAATGGCAAAAGGTCATAGGTTTAAAGGCCTCTCATGAAAGGTAGAGGTAAGGGACAGTGACATTGCCTTAGCAAGTAGGACAATTTCCTAGTAACTGACCATATATAACTATATAATGGCAAGAGGTCATAGGTTTAAAGGCCGCTCATGAATGGTAGAAGCAAGGGACAGTGACATTGCCTTAGCAAGTAGGACAATTCCCTAGTAACTGACCATATATAACTATATAATGGCAAGAAGTCATAGGTTTAAAGGCCGCTCATGAATGGCAGAAGCAAGGGACAGTGACATTGCCTTAGCAAGTAGGACAATGCCCTAGTAACTGACCATATATAACTATATAATGGCAAGAGGTCATAGGTTTAAAGGCCGCTCATGAATGGTAGAAGCAAGGGACAGTGACATTGCCTTAGCAAGTAGGACAATGCCCTAGTAACTGACCATATGTAACTATATAATGGCAAGAGGTCATAGACTTAAAGGCCGCTCAAGAACGGTAGAGGCAAGGGACAGTGACATTGCCTTAGCAAGTAGGACAATGCCCTAGTAACTGACCATATATAACTATATAATGGCAAGAAGTCATAGGTTTAAAGGCCGCTCATGAATGGCAGAAGCAAGGGACAGTGACATTGCCTTAGCAAGTAGGACAATGCCCTAGTAACTGACCATATATAACTATATAATGGCAAGCGGTCATAGGTTTAAAGGTCGCTCATGAACGGTAGAAGCAAGGGACAGTGACATTGCCTTAGCAAGTAGGACAATGCCCTAGTAACTGACCATATATAACTATATAATGGCAAGAAGTCATAGGTTTAAAGGCCGCTCATTAATGGTAGAGGCAAGGGACAGTGACATTGCCTTAGCAAGTAGGACAATGTCCTAGTAACTGACCATATATAACTATATAATGGCAAGAGGTCACAGGTTTAAAGGCCTCTCATGAAAGGTAGAGGTAAGGGACAGTGACATTACCTTAGCAAGTAGGACAATGCCTTAGTAACTGACCATATATAACTATATAATGGCAAAAGGTCATAGGTTTAAAGGCCGCTCTTGAATGGTAGAGGCAAGGGACAGTGACATTGCCTTAGCAAGTAGGACAATTTCCTAGTAACTGACCATATATAACTATATAATGGCAAGAGGTCATAGACTTAAAGGCCGCTCATGAAAGGTAGAGGCAAGGGACAGTGACATTGCCTTAGCAAGTAGGACAATTTCCTAGTAACTGACCATATATAACTATATAATGGCAAGCGGTCATAGGTTTAAAGGCCGCTCAAGAACGGTAGAGGCAAGGGACAGTGACATTGCCTTAGCAAGTAGGACAATTTCCTAGTAACTGACCATATATAACAATATAATGGCAAGAAGTCGTAGGTTTAAAGGCCGCTCATGAAAGGTAGAGGCAAGGAACTGTGACATTGCCTTAGTAAGTAGGACAATTCCCTAGTAACTGACCATATGTAACTATATAATGGCAAGCGGTCATAGGTTTAAAGGCCGCTCATGAATGGTAGAGGCAAGGGACAGTGCCATTGCCTTAACAGGTAGGTAAAAGCCCTAGTAACTGACCATATATGCATATGATCAGTACCAAAGGCCCTTCTCCACCCAAACCAGGACCCAGCAGGGCTAGGCAATGGCTACTGATGACTCATTAGATATACCCCTTACCATCCTTAGCTCACAAGGATAGTGAGGCTGCAGCGACCAAAGGAACTAACGAGTTTGAGCGGGACTCGAACCCCAGTCTGGCAATGACCAGTCAGGGAGGTTACCACATAAGTGAAATTGATCATTATAGGGAGTTAAGACAAAATAGTATATCGATGAAGTTGGTATGATTTTAATGGGGGTGTCAGGCATTTAAGCATAAATCGAGCATTTGTTATGGAATAATTTCGTCAGTATATTGGAAATACTGATCTTGGTACATGCTCCCTCTACATGATCCGCTCTGCATATACAGCATAATAGTGCTTTATTATTAAAAGCATTTGAAGAGTTTTTAATATTCACAAAATATTTATCCATTATTTCTTGAAGGTATCGAGAAATGGCTTTTGTACTGATACAAGCATAAGATCTGTACAATGCCTTCATAATAAAACGCCTATACAAGTACACAGTGTTATATATATATATATATATATATATATATATATATATATATATATATATATATATATATATATATATATTTATACACACACTTGCTCTATTATGTAGGGGAGATACTGTTTATTGAAAATGCAGAGAATATTTATACATATATACATATATATATATATATATATATATATATATATATATATATATATATATATATATGCAAACACTTGCTCTTTATCATAATGGGGACATGCTGTTTATCGAAAATGCACTAGATTACGAAAAACAACCCACACACACACACACATGGAAACACACAACGGTACTTGAAGTCAAAAATAAATCAGACCAAGGTACAGTACATAGAAAGGAAGAAAGAGAAAAAGAAGGTAAGAAAAGAAAGGAAGAAAAGAAAGAATTCCCAAAGGAAAACTTTAGGGAAGAAAGCTCTTTTCGGCGATGAAAGCAAATACGTCTTGTGCGAAATTAAAGCACAAAAGGTTCTATGAAAAGAAGAACAGGTTTTTAGTGGAAGGGGGACGAACCGGACGGGTTTGTTCAGTGTTCAAGAGTGTTCCAGTATTTGATTGTGTGTGTGTGTGTGTGTGTGTGTGTGTGTGTGTGTGTGTGTGTGTGTGTGTGTGTGTGTGTGTGTGTGAGGCACGAAAAATTATTGGTCCTTTGGAGGGAATAGGGAAGAGGAGTCTTGGTGGAGGATGAATAGGCTAGGCAGGACAGAAAGGGAACTTGAAGAAAATTGAAGGACTCACTTCTAAGGAAGAAAAATCAAGACTTTTAGCACCAAGTAGAAATGTTGGAAAAAATAGGATTGCAAGATTTCCTAAAATAAAAAAAAAAATAAATATCAAATGGAATTTAATGCCTCCTAGATTTAAAGCCTTTCTTTTTTTTTCTATTTCGTAATACCTGTTTCCTAGATTTGAAGATCGGGCCCACTAGATATTGGTACAGTTGGTTTCTTTAATTCCAGTACACAGGCGTCTGCTTAGCTTCCCGTGAAGAGTGTTGGAATTAATGAAACCAACTGTACGTCAAGTCATCTCTCCTTTCGGGATGGGAATGTTTTACAACCCTGTTCGACATCGTTACTTTCAAAAGGACGTGATAGAAAGGTTGGAAAATTATAGGGTTCCACAACTGAAGGAAATAAAAGAAGGGGAAGATCCGAGACACACACAAAATGGTTGAATAGAAACTAGAGGGGCACTCAGTAGAGAGCAGACCTCCGCCGCGGGTGTTTGTTTCTCGACCTTGACCTTTGACCTTAACATGCATTAAGTGGCCTGGATATTCATACACTCGAATATGAACTAAGTTTGAAGTCTATGACAACAATGTCCAAAATTATGTCTGATGACGTGAATTGGGCATTTTGCTTGACCGTTACCTTGACCTTTGACCTTCCAAAATATAATAATTTCCGGCTATTTAGAAAACACTTAATCTCTGAAAGTTCCATTATTCTACGATTAAAATTGTGGCCACGAAGCTGTTCACATACAAACAAACACAAACAGAGGCGAAAACATAGCCTCCTTCAACTTCGTTGGCGGAGGTAATACCTCTCAATTTTCAGACTAAAATAGCTATGTCTAAAGCAAAATCTAATCAAACGAAGAAACTATAGTTACATCTCAAGGTAATGAAAAAACCTAATAAAAAAGACAGATTAAATTATATTGTCTCTGGGACTTTACACAAAACATAATAAAACTGATATACCTATAGCGTTTAAGAGGTAATGCATAACAAGTCAAAGTAAAATACTACAAAATAAAATATTACATGAAACAAAACGAATGTAAAATATAAATGGTGCAAATGACGTAAAAAGCATCAGGATTATAAATAATAGAAGTCATTTATTATTATTATTATTATTATTACTTACTAAGCTACAACCCTAGTTGGAAAAGCAGTATGCTATAAGCCCAGGGGCTCCAACAGGGAAAATAGCTCAGTGCGGAAAGGAAAAAAGGAAAATAAAATATTCTAAGAAGAGTAACAACAATAAATATCTCCTATATAAACTATAAAAACTTTAACAAAACAAGAGGAAGAGAAATAAGATAGGAGAGTGTGCTCGAGTGTACCCTCAAGCAAGAGAACTCTAACCCAAGACAGTGAAAGGCCATGGTACAGAGGCTATGGCACTACCCAAGACTAGAGAACAGTGGTTTGATTTTGGAGTGTCCTTCTCCTAGAAGAGCTGCTTACCATAGCTAAAGAGTCTCTTCTACCCTTACCAAGAGGAAAGTGGCACTGAACAAGTACAGTGCAGTAACCCCTTGGGTGATGAAGAATTGTTTGGTAATCTGTGTTGTCAGGTGTATGAGGATAGAGGAGAATATGTAAAGAATATGCCAGACTATTCAGTGTGTATGTAGGCAAAGGGAAAATGAACCGTAACCAGAGAGGAGGATCCAATGTAGTACTGTCTGGCCAGTCAAAAGACCCCATAACTCTCTAGCGGTAGTATCTCAACGGGATTATGAGGTGGAAGAAAAAATAATGACGCAAATCGAGTGTCATCTCTTAAGCAAGGCGTGAAAATATATAAATAAATAAGAGGCAACGAAGATGAAAGCCAAGGACGACCCAGTTTTACACCACCATACATTTTTTTTTCTTTTTTTTTGTATGCTGATATGTATGTTATCATCATTGTTAAGCGTTAATTCTATTGTGACTTTATTACCCAGACATTAGAACTCTATGGTCAACCTGCTAATTGATGTTTATAATATATCACTGATACTATTGCATATTTCATCTTTTTTTCACCGATGTCAAAAGTGTAAGATCACTGTACCCTTATTGTAACTCTGTATAAGGCTTTTGCTGAAATAAAGATTATTATTATTATCATTATTATTATTATTATTATTATTATTATTATTATTACCATACCCAAGAAAAGGAAGTGGAAAGTTGCACATATATTTCAAAGAAAGAGGTTTTTTTTAAGAGAGATCCTGGCGGTACAAACAAATTTGTTTATATAGCAGGCAGCGTTATATCTGTTCGTATGACTTTAAAGCTCTTAGCAGTTCGACCATTTCACGGGGGCAATTTAAAAGCTTATTTCTTCACGTCTAAAGGTTTGCGGGGAGATCTATTCACCACGCTTGTACTTGAAGGCTTTTTCTGGGGTAGATTATTTTTTTAAAAGTTGATAGGGACGATGGTTGAGAGAAGAATGAGGGCAGTTGTAGTCGACTAAATGGATACTCTTTATTTACGCTTGTAAACCTTTTAATCATTCGGGGAGAGAGAGAGAGAGAGAGAGAGAGAGAGAGAGAGAGAGAGAGAGAGAGAGAGAGAGAGAGAGAGAGAGAACATAACAATTAAGCTAATGTACTATGCTTTAGGTAAATAAATCTATTTGTTAATCTCTTGAAACCTATCATGACTGTCAATCTTGAAAGTCCAACCCTAGATGCTACAAGACCAAGGGTTCTAACATTATAAAGCAGCCAGTGCAGAAATAAAATACAAAAAAAATATTATCCAGTCTAATACATGGTTATGGCGGTCCATGTAGTAACGTCCCTGACTGGTGATCGCCAAACTGGGGTTCGAATTCCCCTCAAACTCGTTAGTTCTTTTGGTTGCTGCAACCTCACCATCCTTGTGAAATAAGGAAGGGGGTTTGGAGAAGCCTGTAGGTCTATTTGCCGAGTCATCAACAGCCACTGCCTGGTCCTCCCTGGTCCTAGCTAGGGTGGAGACGGGGCTTGAGCGCTGATCATATGTATATAAGGTCAGTCTCTAGGGCATTGTTCGGCTTGATAGGGCAATGTCACTGTCCCTTGCCTATGCAATTCATGAGTGGACTTTAAACATGTTTCCATTAGTCAAACACTTTCATGGATTCAATAAAGGTTATGGCATATCTAATTCTGTTCTCAATTGCCTTCTAACAACTGAATCAGATTTCTTAAACTAATCTAATTCTAAGCACAACATAATTTCCCTTATTCAAGTGGCATTTCAGTTCTCTGATGCAAACAAGAACAGCACAACCAACTTTCGAAATAAGTTCAAATCCTCTTTTCACAGACCTTCATTATTCCTCATTCTAGCCAAGAGAAATCTTGGTAAGACTCGTTGCCAGCAACGAGGAAACATCAGCGTTTTGTAAATAAAAATTAGGAACTTTACAAACAAACTTTCCCAAACAGACAATGAGACACAGTCATCATCATCACCATTATTCGACTGCTAAAACAAACAGTACTGAGTTGCCAAAAAAATCGGGATCTCGCGAACTTTCAAAGAATTCTAAATACAGAGTGTCCCAAAATAATGTATACACTCTCTGGATTGTTACAATTTATTGACAATAACGTGGAAAACAGATTCATAGGAGAGAAACAATGCACATTTAAAGATTCTGAGAGTTTTTCACTGTGAACTCTGAGAATCTTTAAATGAGCATTGTTCCTATCCTATGAATCTGTTATCCACGTTAATATCAATAAATTGAACAAGTTGTAACAATCCAAAGAGTGTATACATTATTTTGGGACACCCTGTATATACCGAATGAAAATAGATGCTTTATTACAGAAAGAAAACGATTAATATCAATAAATTGAACAAGCTGTAACAATCCAAAGAGTGTATACATTATTTTGGGACACCCTGTATACACCGAATGAAAATAGATGCTTTATTACAGAAAGAAAACGAACCCCGCCATGGTCCAAGAAACTTCGAACCGTGTGTAAACATCTTACAAGAATTTTTTTGTTTATTATCCCCCTAAAGAAAATTATGATTCTTCAGACGCAAGCCGTGGAGACATGTGGTCTCCAAACAGTGGATGGAAACATCTGTGATACAATAGCATCCCGAATTCTCATTCAATTATGTGCATTTGATTTCTTGTATATACGCGAGAGTGTATCTTAAGACCTAAAGGCTAGAGAAAAATGCAATTTTTACACGCAATATAAAGATTTATCAAGTGTGATTTTCAGTACTTTTTTATTGGTGTTTCTATATTTTTTTTTATTCTATCTTTTCTTCTTCTAATACAAAATATGTTTAACCTAATCTAACCTAACTTAAAACAATACCGCTTAACAAATCGCGTAACTTATTAGATAAAAAACAAATACTAAGAAACCAGCTTGAATGATTATTCTGTATTTTTTTTTTTTTATAAAAACAAAGGCATAATTTATTCTTTCCGATCCACCGCCCATCTTGGACTCCCATAATATCCCGAATCACCGAGTGAAGAAAACCTGGCGTTTATTTGTCCCCAAAAATATAAAATATCCGAAAGACAACGGCTTATTTGGCATTCTCCTCAGTACGATATGGCAATATACTGCAGCAGTCCCAGGGAAAAAACCAAGGGGAGAGAGACTAAAAGATATGAAGAATAGGTTTATCTCGTCCTATAAAAAAGTAGTATATAGGGAAAACCAACATTATGAACTGATGTGTTTGTCGCCCGTTAGATTTCACATTAGAGGAAATTGTCATTACTGCGTAAAGTATAAGCAATTACGAGGTAATTGAGTTTTAAATTGAATTATTTGAAGTAAAAACAATGCGATTCACAAGTTATTTAACAAATAGGTTACGATGAAAAAAGAAGAGAAGAAGAAGATTGAAAACGTTTATTGCATGAAAAAAAATCATACACAAATTCAAATTTGAAAATCCTAAATAAATTTTGTTGAATGAATAAAATGTATTTCCATGTTTTTTTTTCGGGGTGGGGGGGATGGGGGTTGGGTGCCTAGAGTATAGAAATATTAAGAGGCGAGAGAAAAAGGTCTCTAGTCAATGAAACACAAAATTAAGGACTAATTAGTAAGGGGCATTGAGAACACCCTGGAACACTTAAGCTGTACACTCAAGTGCAATAGGGCACATCGTACAAGACCGCTAGGTAAACACAAACCATCGACATGGTTGAGCAACCAGCAACCTCAAGAAAAAAATGTCGGATCATCTAGATGTAAATAAAAAAGAAAACATAATAATAACTAGAGGGGTACTCAGTAGAGAGCATGCCTTCCCCACGCCAAACAAGTCTTATTTTGCGTATTTGTACTTTGATGTAATTTCTTAAAAATCTGAAGGATTTGTCACTGGAGCATACCCCACATGTCCACAAAGTTTCTTTGAAATTGGTCCAGTAGTTTTTGCATAATGTCTTCACAAACCAAAAATAAAATAACGAAATGTTTGCCCTTTACTTAACTTTGCGATTATTTTCAAAGTACTACTGCGTACTTGTTTTTATATGTACTACATCCAAAATGTTACAGATTCATACTTGGGTCATACCCAACACGACTACCAAGTTTGGTCAATATCGGTAAAGTAGTTTTCGTGCAAAGTTGCTCACAAAGGCAATAATAATTTCAATAATAATATAAATTTTAACATTTTAAATGATAAATAATTTCCTATCAAACCCAAATAAAGGATAACTTAGGATTGTAAATGAAAGGCTATTCTGACTCGCTACGCCAGATCGTTAAAAGAAAGGTCTAAATATGTTACTATTTTGGATATCAACAGAATGAAGGTGGAAAATATTTAATATTTTCTCTGAGTGATACGAAACAGGTAAGAAGACTGAAAAAATTCTACCCAACAAAAACATCCTCCTCAGACTGGTTATTACCAGCATGCGAACACTCAATAATAGCATAATGGTACGGCTTCAAATCTTTGATAGGTTATAAAATACTAAAAGGAACGGTAAGGATTCTTTAAAGAGAAAGTTAAGATTTGGTTTCCAATCCTCCAGTTGTCAGAATATATTCTGACCATTGCATTCCAATATCCAGGATGGTTCTTCAAGTTTGATACGCTATACATATTGAAGCTGAGGTTAATACCATTTTGTTTTGGTATCGATATTTGTTCTAGCCAAAATTGTTAATTACTGATTTGAATATTAATTAAATGTAGATGGAAGAATTTAGACTATTTTGCCGTGAACAGAAATTTTACCAATACAATATCTTCACATTAAATACATATCCATTACTCTCCGACATGATATTGCTTATTCGGCATCAAGAGTTGACAGATGTGTGTTTGTGGAAACATGTGGACAGTCTCATGTCTAAAAGAATTTCCTAAAGAATTAGATTTTAATCGCTCTATCTCTTGGGAAATGAGCAAAAGACCTTTCCTGGAACAGAGACAGCAGATTCGGTTTAGAGATGATGTTTTATGCAAAACAAAAATACCTTTAAAAACACCAAAAGAGCAACAAAGGACCCACAACCCATTTAGTAAATTCTAAGACTAGCTGAACCTCTGCCTCGCATTGCGTCGTTTATTTGAGAAGCAAACAACAAAGGTTATAAGCATCATATATGAAAGCTTTAAGATTAACCTTCGGGTAAAGTTGATCTACAAAAAGTTGAGAAAGATATATTAATATGTTGTCAGAAAGACGCGGTATACAAAAAGTTATGCAGCTGACTTACAAAGGATATACAAATAGCCAGCACAATAAGCACACGGTTTACAAAGGATATTTAAACTACATAAAACGACAAATATTTCCTAAGCAAAAGTTATATTCAGGTAGACCATAAAGGGACATTCCTGTTCCGAGTAGTGGACAGAGCGGTCCATAAAGACAGAGGCTACACTGGTAATCGGTTTTGTAAAGGATGTACTGTACTTTGTAGCTGTTCCGCAATGACTACATTAATGGTTTTCAAAGGCGATTGAGATGGTCTCCGAAGCCTCTGCTAATGGGAACGAAAGGCTGTGTGATGGATATTTACAATTTAGATGATTTAGAAACAGCCTGCCCTCCCTTATCTAATGTTTCGGTAGAGCTCCCAATGTAAACAAAGTTTCAACCAATACATCCTCGTGAAAGAGTTTCAGTATAAATGAGGAATCAAAACACTAACGAATATATAAGTGACATAACCATTTTGACATTCTTATTGACGTCAACACACAAATCAATATATAAGTGACATAACCATTAAGAAATTCTTATTGACGTCAAAACACTAATCAATATATAAGTGACATAACCATTATGAAATTTTTACTGACGTCAACACACTAATCAATATATAAGTGACATAACCATTAAGAAATTCTTATTGATGTCCAAACACTAATCAATATATAAGTGACATGACCATTAAGAAATTCTTATTGACGTCAACACACTAATCAATATATGAGTGACATAACCATTTTGAAATTCTTAAAGACGTCAAAACACTAATCAATAATCAACATACGAGTGACAGAACCATTATGAAATTCTTAATAACGTCAAAACACTAATAAATATATGAGTGACAGAACCACTTTGAAATTATTAATAACGTGACTATAAGGGTGCTTAATGAACAATAATTTGCGATGGCACAAAAACGACATTATTGAACAGAAAATAATCATAATAATCAAAATATTTCTAGTTACCGTTAGCTCTGGAAGACACAAGTCTGACAAAAATCTTTTGAGAGAGAGAGAGAGAGAGAGAGAGAGAGAGAGAGAGTGTGTGTGTACCACTCTGATTCTGTAAAAGGTTACGAGAAAAAAAATAATGGTGTTTCTTCCATTTTCAAAACTTCCACTGACGGATAATTCATATTTCTAGTTACCGTAAGCTCTGGAAGACACAAGTTTGACAAAAAATCTTTTGAGAGAGAGAGAGAGAGAGAGAGAGAGAGAGAGAGAGAGAGAGAGTACCACTCTGATTCTGTAAAAGGTTACGAGAAAAAAAATAATGGTTTCTTCCATTTTCAAAACTTCCACTGACGGATAATTCATATTTCTAGTTACCGTAAGCTCTGGAAGACACAAGTTTGACAAAAAATCTTTTGAGAGAGAGAGAGAGAGAGAGAGAGAGAGAGAGAGAGAGAGAGAGAGAGAGTACGAGTACCACTCTGATTCTGTAAAAGGTTACAAGAAAAAAAAATAATGGCGTTTCTTCCATTTTCAAAACTTCCACTGACGGATAATTCATATTTCTAGTTACCGTAAGCTCTGGAAGACACAAGTTTGACAAAAAATCTTTCGAGAGAGAGAGAGAGAGAGAGAGAGAGAGAGAGAGAGATACCACTCTGATTCTGTAAAAGGTTATGAGAAAAAAAATAATGGTGTTTCTTCTTCCATTTTCAAAACACACAAGTTTGACAAAAAAAATCTTTTGAGAGAGAGAGAGAACGAGAGAGAGAGAGAGAGAGAGAGAGAGAGAGAGAGAGAGAGAGAGAGTACCACTCTGATTCTGTAAAAGGTTACGAGAAAAAAAAATAATGGTGTTTCTTCCATTTTCAAAACTTCCACTGACGGATGATCCCATTCCTCTGAACCTTTTTTTCTACACAAATGCAAAACGAAATTATTCATCCAACAGTAGTCGATTAGGTAACCCCAACATCAAAGCCTTGGACGTAACCCTTTCCTGACCAACCCCAACCAATATATATTCCGGTCTCACTTTCATTATAAAGGTTGAGTGGTAAAAAAGGTAGAGTATTAAGTGAAACATCTA
This sequence comes from Palaemon carinicauda, assembly GCF_036898095.1. NCBI lineage: Eukaryota > Metazoa > Arthropoda > Malacostraca > Decapoda > Palaemonidae > Palaemon > Palaemon carinicauda. The sequence goes on along the minus strand of NC_090745.1, from coordinate 119,061,074 downwards.
CATATTTCACATTTCAAGTTAATGGCTTTATTTCTTCTCTTCCGAAACTGAAAATGTTATACTAGATAGAAACTAGAGCTAAAAATGTGTTTCTACATATTTTGGATTATGATTTTCAACATATAGCTTAAGCTATTTCAATCACATTTCCTTTTGCTTGTCAAAATTACTGAAAATCCCATTAAACAACGCCTGTGTGGTTGCGTTCATTCATGCAAGAAATCTTCAAGTGCAGCAGGAGTGGTCTGAAGCTCAGATTTGACATCCGTATATTCTAATTGAATAGTTCCCAACCAGCGTCATCAGCTCTCTCACTAAATTGTTTCATTGGAACTAGCACATTTCATATTCAATTTTCAGCCTACTACTGCTTACTCCTGTATTATAATCATGTGAGATATCAAAGAGGTGGAGCTGGGGGGAGAGTGACTGCTCCCCACACTCTAGTTTAGGGGTGTTTGAATGTGCGTGGATGTAGTACGAAAGAGAGTAAAAGATGTGAGATTGGAAGTATGTTTAGAAGTAGAAGGATGGATGTATTGGCCTTGTGTGAGACAAAGATGAAAGGAAAGGGTGAAGTGATGTTTGGTGAAATGTCTGGTAGAGTGTCTGGGATTGAAAGGTGAAGAGCAAGAGAAGGTGTGGCTTTATTGCTGAGTGAATGGATGACAGGTAAAGTAGTATAATGGAAAGAGATATTATCTAGGTTAATGTGGGTAAAGGTTAGGTTGGGTAGGGAATGTTGGGCTTTTGTCAGTGCGTATGGGCCAGGTTGTGAGAAAAGTGAAGAAGAGCGGAATGAGTTCTGGAATGAATTAACTAGGTGTGTAGAAGGACTGGGTAGAAGGAATTATGTAGTTGTCATGGGTGACTTAAATGCTAGAGTGGGCGTTGGAGAGGTAGAAGATGTCATTGGGAAGTATGGCGTTCCAGGTGAAAATGAGAGTGGTGAGAGACTGGTAGATATGAGTGTTGAGCAAAAGATGGTGATAAGTTCTAGCTTTTTAAAAAAGAAAGATAAAAACAAGTATACATGGGTAAGAGTGGCAAATGGAAGAGTAATAGAAAGGGCATTAATGGATTATGTGTTGATAACTAAAAGAATGTTTGGGAGATTGAAAGACATGCACGTATTTAGGGTATGGCTAACGGTATGTCTGATAATTCTTTAGTAGAAGGAAAATTAGTTGTAGCAAAAGAGTTGGGGAATAGAGTAGGTGGATGTAAAAGGGAGATAGTGAGGGTTAAAGGGCTAATAAAACCGGGGGTAAAAAGTAAATATCAAGAAAAGTTGGAAATGGCATATGACGAAATGAAAGTAAGAGAAACTGGTAATTTAGAGGAGCAGTGGAAGTTAGTAAAAGAAAATTATGTTCAGATTGCAAGTGATGTGTGTGGCAAGAAGTTTGTTAAAAGCAGCATGAGGAAGGGCAGTGAATGGTGGAATGAAGAAGTGAAGGTAAAAGTGGAAGAGAAAAAGAGGGCTTTTGAAGAATGGCTGCAGATTAATAGTGTAGAGAAGTATGAAGGATATAGAGAGAAAAATGTGGAAGTAAAGCACAAGGTAAGTGAGAAAAAGAGGGCAGCTGCTGAGGTGGGGTCAGGGATTGGGTCATTCTTATGAAGAGAATAAGAAGTTTTGGAAAGAAGTGAAGAGAGTAAGGAAGGCTGGTTCAAGAACTGAAGAGACACTGAAAGATGGAAATGGAAGGTTGTTAAAAGGAGAGGAGGCATGGAAAAGATGGGCGGAATATTTTGAAAGTTTACTGAATGTTGAGGATAATAGGGAAGCAGATATAATTGCTGTTGCAGGTGTTGAGGTGCCGGTGATGGGAGATGAGAATGAGAGAGAGAGATTACAAGAGAGGAAGTGAGGAGAGCACTAGATGAAATGAGAGTAGGAAAAGCATCTGGTATGGATGGTGTGAGAGCTGAGATGTTGAAGGAAGGGGGTGTGACTGTACTTGAATGGATGGTGAGATTGTTTAATATGTGTTTTGTGTTGTCAATGGTACCAGTAGATTGGGTTTGTGCGTGTATTGTACCACTATATAAGGGTAAGGGAGTGCATGAGTGTTGTAATTCAAGAGGTATTAGTTTGTTGAGTGTAGTTGGAAAAGTCTATGGTAGAGTAATGATTAATAGGATTAAGGATAAAACGGAGAATGCATTCTTAGAAGTACAGGGTTGTTTTAGAAGAGGTAGGGATTGTATGAATCAGATTTTTACAGTTAGGCAGACATGCAAAAAATATTTAGCAAAAAGTAAGGATGTGTATGTTGCGATTATGGATCTGGAGAAAGCGTATGATAGAGTTGATAGGGAAGCAATGTGGAATGTGATGAGGTTATATGGAGTTGGTGGAAGGTTGTTGCAAGCAGCGAAAAGTTTCTACAAAGGTAGTAAAGCATGTGTTAGGATAGGAAATGAAGTGAGTGATTGGTTTCCAGTGAGAGTGGGACTGAAAAGGGGATGTGTGATGTCATCGTGGTTGTGTAACTTATATGTTAATGGAGTGGTGAGAGAGGTGAATGCTTGAGTGCTTGGGCGAGGATTGAAACTGGTAGATGAGAATGACCATGAATGGGAGGTAAATCAGTTGTTGTTTACGGATGATATTGTACTGGCTGCAGACGCGGAAGAGAAGCTTGGCCGATTAGTGACAGAATTTGGAAGGGTGTGTGAGAGAAGGAAGTTGAGAGTTAATGTGGGTAAGAGTGAGGTCAGATGTACGAGAAGGGAAGGTGGTGCGAGGTTGAATGTCATGTTGAATGAAGAGTTACTTGAGGAGGTGGATCAGTTTAAGTACTTGGGGTCTGTTGTTGCAGCAAATGGTGGAGTGGAAGCAGATGTACGTCAGAGAGTGAATGAAGGATGCAAAGTGTTGGGGGCAGTTAAGGGAGTAGTAAAAAAATAGAGGGTTGGGCATGAATGTAAAGAGAGTTCTGTATGAGAAAGTGATTGTACCAACTGTGATGTATGGATCGGAGTTGTGGGGAATGAAAGTGACGGAGAGACAGAAATTGAATGTGTTTGAGATGAAGTGTCTAAGGAGTATGGCTGGTGTATCTCGAATAGATAGGGTTAGGAACGACGTAGTGAAGGTGAGAACGGGTGTAAGGAATGAGTTAGCAGCTAGAGTGGATATGAATGTGTTGAGGTGGTTTGGCCATGTTGAGAGAATGGAAAATGGCTGTCTGCTAAAGAAGGTGATGAATGCAGAATCTAGGTCTCGGCGATGTGGCAAATGGACATGGATCACTTTTTATAAGTCTTTGTTCAACCAACAGTCTTGTCATTGGATGTATTCTTTTTCAGCACAAGGACATCCACAAATAAACATAGACTTTACTGATATCTTAAAGACTTGTTAGTCCATCTGCAAAGACTCCATTTGCTCTTGGTTAGAACGAATTACTTTAAACGAGTAGGTTGGCCAAAGCACCAGCCACCTGTTGAGATACGATAGCTAGAGAGTTACTGGGTCCTCTGATTGGCCAGATAATACTACATTGGATCCCTCTCTGGTATGAGATTCCAGTCAACAAGGATTCTAATTTTTTATAATATTGACAATACTAAAATTTCGGTGTTAAGGGTACAAACAAGGCACTCTAAAGGTGTGTCAGGGGTACAAACTAGGCACTCTAAAGGTGTGTCTGGGGTACAAACAAGGCACTCTAAAGGTGTGTCAGGGGTACAAACTAGGCACTCTAAAGGTGTGTCTGGGGTACAAACAAGGCACTCTAAAGGTGTGTCAGGGTACAAACAAGGCACTCTATAGGTGTGTCAGGGGTACAAACAAGGCACTCCGAAGGAGTATTAATGGTATATACAAGGCACTCCAAAGGTGTGTTAAGGGTACAAACAAGGCACTCTTAAAGATGTGTCAGGGGTACAAATAAGGCACTGCGAAGGTGTATTAATGGTATATACAAGGCACTCCAAAGGTGTTAAGGGTACAAAAAAGGCACTCTAAAGATGTGTCAAGGGTACATACAAGAACCTCCTAATGTGTATTAATGGTATAAACAAGGCACCCCAAAGGTGTGTCAAGGGTACAAACAACTCACTATAAAGGTGTGTCAAGGGTACAAACAAGTCAATATAAAGGTGTGTCAAGGGTACAAACAAGTCACTATAAAGGTGTGTCAAGGGTACAAACAAGTCACTATAAAGGTGTGTCAAGGGTACAAACAAGTCACAATAAAGGTGTGTCAAGGGTACAAACAAGGAACTCCAAAGGTGCATTTAACGATCAGTTTATATTTATTTCTAAAAAATTAGGCTTCTTATTCATGCTCAACAGTGTTACTTTTTAGAAATGACATGTCTGAAGTGGGCGTTTCCATAAAACCTTTTCGGTTTTGCACACTAATGTAATGTATTTCAGATGTTACCCCATAGGGATAAGTCTGAGTAGGAAAACTCTCTCTCTCTCTCTCTCTCTCTCTCTCTCTCTCTCTCTTATATTTTAGAAATTAGTTCAAGTGACTCCGATGACTAATTCAAGATAAAAACTAAATTCGACACAAAGATTAAAATGAGGGACTAAATTAAAGATACAGTAGATAATAATGAGCATTAAATCAGAGAGAGAGAGAGAGAGAGAGAGAGAGAGAGAGAGAGAGTCTTATCATTCTTCATGACTTCTAACCTTTTCATTTGTTTCCGAGTTTAGGAAATTCGAGTATGAGAGAGAGAGAGAGAGAGAGAGAGAGAGAGAGAGAGAAGGTCTTATCATTACTCATAACTTGACCTTTTCGTTTGTTTCTGAG
>NC_090745.1:119051388-119055796 GCF_036898095.1 Palaemon carinicauda | reverse complement strand
CAAATCGAGGAAGTTTAACTCTTGTAACCTGAACAAAAAGTTGAATGTAGCAGCTGCAAAATATCTAACCTTTGTGATTTATTTGTAAGATAACTTTTGTTAAGATGATAAAAAAACCCAAATGCAAAACAACGTTCTAAATGACGATGAGTTTGGACATTTGAAACTTTGATGGTATTAATATGTATGTAGTCTCTTCATCAATTCGCACGCAATTTTCTGCTTTCGAAACTTTGATGGTATTAATATGTACGTAGTCTCTTCATCAATTCGCACCCAATTTTCAGCTTTCGAAACTTTGATGGTATCAATATGTACGTAGTCTCTTCATCAATTCGCACGCCAATTTTCAGCTTTCGAAACTTTGATGGTATCAATATGTACGTAGTCTCTTCATCAATTCGCACGCAATTTTCTGCTTTCGAAACTTTGATGGTATTAATATGTATGTAGTCTCTTCATCAATTCGCACGCAATTTTCTGCTTTCGAAACTTTGATGGTATTAATATGTACGTAGTCTCTTCATCAATTCGCACCCAATTTTCTGCTTTCGAAACTTTGATGGTATTAATATGTACGTAGTCTCTTCATCAATTCGCACGCAATTTTCTGCTTTCGAAAATTTGATGGTATTAATATGTACGTAGTCTCTTCATCAATTCGCACCCAATTTTTCAGCTTTCGAAACTTTGATGGTATCAATATGTACGTAGTCTCTTCATCAATTCGCACCCAATTTTCAGCTTTCGAAACTTTGATGGTATTAATATGTACGTAGTCTCTTCATCAATTCGCACGCAATTTTCTGCTTTCGAAAATTTGATGGTATTAATATGTACGTAGTCTCTTCATCAATTCGCACCCAATTTTCAGCTTTCGAAACTTTGATGGTATCAATATGTACGTAGTCTCTTCATCAATTCGCACGCAATTTTCTGCTTTCGAAACTTTGATGGTATTAATATGTACGTAGTCTCTTCATCAATTCGCACCCAATTTTCTGCTTTCGAAACTTTGATGGTATTAATATGTACGTAGTCTCTTCATCAATTCGCACGCAATTTTCTGCTTTCGAAAATTTGATGGTATTAATATGTACGTAGTCTCTTCATCAATTCGCACCCAATTTTCAGCTTTCGAAACTTTGATGGTATCAATATGTACGTAGTCTCTTCATCAATTCGCACCCAATTTTCAGCTTTCGAAACTTTGATGGTATTAATATGTACGTAGTCTCTTCATCAATTCGCACGCAATTTTCTGCTTTCGAAAATTTGATGGTATTAATATGTACGTAGTCTCTTCATCAATTCGCACCCAATTTTCAGCTTTCGAAACTTTGATGGTATCAATATGTACGTAGTCTCTTCATCAATTCGCACGCAATTTTCTGCTTTCGAAACTTTGATGGTATTAATATGTACGTAGTCTCTTCATCAATTCGCACCCAATTTTCAGCTTTTCAAATAACCTATTAACCAATTTACAAAATTTATAATTAACCAAAATAAGAAAAAATAACGCATACAAATAAAACATGTTTATTTTTTTGGATAATTTACAACAACAAAAATAAAAACACATACAAATAGATTTGTTTCTTTAGTTGCTAATTTAAAAAACTACCACACAAATAATAGATTTTTTTGTTGCTAAATTAAAAAACTATAAAAACAACACAAAAGTTGTTTCTTTAGTTGCTAATAAAAAAAAAAAAACTAAACAAATATCAATCTAATATAAATCCATCTTCGAGCATGATTAAAAAATCAAATGAGAAATAGCTATGAAATTAGCTATTAAAAGTGAGTCATTACATGGGGCCCACAAAGGCCTCATGTGATGATTACCCCCTAGAGATTTTAGTAGAGAGGGTGGCGACGCTGTGCCCCTCGACCGTTTGGGTTTCGACATTTTGCGAAATGTTGGTATTTCCTGCACGGCTAATCTAGGAAAATTTCGGGAGATATTTCCGGTTAGCCTAAACAACGTTCTTTATTGAAGGAAGTTCTGAAACGTTTAATGCTTCATGACTTATTATTATTATTACCTCCGCCAGGAGGTTATGTTTTCGGTTCGGTTTGTTTGTTTGTTTGTTTGTTTGTTTGTTTCTCTGTTTGTCTGTCTGTCTGTGGACAACGTAGAGGCCACATTTCTACACGGAATCACTTCAAACTTGGCCAAGTAGTTCCCCAATGTGTATGGAAGAACTGATTAAATTTTGGTCAAGGTCACCCCAAGGTCAAGGTCACAGGGGTCACTGGTGTCACTATGACATAAGTGGCCATATCAAGAGACAGAAATAAAGCACTGACTTTTGCATAAGCCAACAGGGAAGTCCTAGTCCAGGCGCAACCCATGGGTGATGTTCAAATTTATAAAGGTCAAAGGTCAAGGTCATATTGGTGCATTATATCAATGTCATATTAAGTATCAGTGGCAAATGAACAAAGATCACTTGAAGGTCAAAAGTCAAGCAGGTCACTTGAAGGTCAAGGGTCACGTGAAGGTCAAGGTCACGTGAAGGTCAAGGTCACGTGAAGGTCAAGTACATTTGAAGATCAAGGTCACCTTGGCGGAGGTATGTCCTCTACGAGGACCATGTCCGCGTTCAGGACTTGCTCACTTGTTATTATTATTATTATCATTATTATTATTAGCTAAACTACAGCCCTAGTTGGAAAAGCAGGGTGCTATGAGACCAAGGCCTCCAAAAAGGAAAAATAGCCCAGTGAGAAATATTATTATTAAGTTACAGCCCTAGTTGGAAAAGCAAGATGCTATAAAGCCTAAGGGCTCCAACAGGGAAAATAGTCAAATGAGGAAAATTATTATTAGCTAAGCTATGGCCCTAATTGGAAAAGGAGGAATACTATAAGCCCATGGGCTCCAACAGGGGAAAAATAGCCAAGAGAGGAAAATTATTATTATTATTAGCTAAGCTACAGCCCTAGTTGGAAAAGCTGGGTGCTATAAGACCAAGGGCTCCAACAGGGAAAAATAGCCCAGTGAGAAAAATTATTATTATCCAAGTTACAGCACTAGTTGGAAAAGCAAGATGCTATAAGCCTAAGCGCTCCAACAGGGAAAAAATAGCCAAATGAGGAAACTTATTATTAGCTAAACTATGGCCCTACTTGGAAAAGGAGGATACTATAAGCCCATGGGCTCCAACAGGGAAAAATAACCAAGTGAGGAAAATTATCATTAGCTAAGTTACAGCCCTAGTTGAAAAAGCAGGATGCTATAAGCCCAAGGGCTCCAACAGGGAAAAATTGCCCACTGAGGAAAATTACTATTAGATAAGCAACAGCCTTGGTTGGAAAAGCAGGATGCTATAAGCCTAAGGGCTCCAACAGGGAAAATTGCCCACTGACGAAAATTATTATTAGCCAAGGTATAGCCTTCGTTGGAAAAGCAGGATGCTATAAGCCGAATGGCTCCAGCAGAGAAAAATACCTCTGAGGAACACTATTATTAGCTAAGCTACAGCCCTAGTTGGAAAAGCAGGATGCTATAAGCCCAAGGGCTCCACAGGGAAAAATAGCCCAGTGAGGAAAGGAAATAGGGAAATTAACAAACTACACGAGAAGTAATGAACAATTAAACTAATATATTTCAAGAACAGTAACAACATTAAAATAAATCTCTCATATATAAACTTTAAAAACTTGAAAAAAACCAAGTGGAAGATAAATAAGATAAAATAATTTGTCCGAGTGTACCCTCAAGCACGAGAACTACACCCGAAAACGGTGGAAAACCATAATACAGAGACTATGGCCCTACCCAAGTCAATAGAACAATGGTTTGAATTTTGAGTGCCCTCCTAAAGGAACAGCTTGACATACGAGTAACTAAAGTGTCTCTTCTAACCTTAGCAAGAGGAAAGTAGCTAATGAACAAACATGAACAATGACAAGAATAAAATCCTTCAACTCTATCTCTATTATTTTAGCAGCATACAAACTTGCTTAATTTCTAGCCATTAAACATAAGAAAATAAGTAATTTTCCTCACAGTTGGTAGGGAGTCCGGTACATAAAACAATTAATCGTAGTGAGCCTTATTAGATAATCAGCGGAGATCAAGGAGGGGGCCTTATACTCATTACCTTATTTCCTTATCTCACTGGGCTGTTTTTCCCTGTTGGAGCCCTTGGGCTTAAACATTCCGCTTTTCCAACTAGGATTGTAGCTTAACTAACAACAACAACAACAATAATAATAATAATAATAACAACTAGCAGAACCCGTGTAAATTACACGAAATTATATTTTCATTAATAACTATCTTGTTCCTAACCAATACATGTTTGAATAAAATGTCCCGAGATTAATTTTATAATCTAGGTTATGGAAATTGATAGAACTCAATTTTTTGTCTAATATTTAAAAAAGAGTCAGG
>NC_090745.1:119041388-119046388 GCF_036898095.1 Palaemon carinicauda | reverse complement strand
GAAACAAGTTAGTGATAGTAAGAAATAAAATTACCATTAAACTTGGTTCTTGGAATCCATGACAAAATATATATATATATATATATATATATATATATATATATATATATATATATATATATATATATATATATATATATATAATATATATATATATATATATATATATATATATATATATATATATATATATATATATATATAGAAAAAACCCAAAATTAATCATGAATCCGGACTACGTCACGTAGACCAGCTGACGAAACGCTCGTGAAAGAGCTCATCTCCTCCTACGCCTATTGACGCAAAGCCCCTCGGATAGATTTCGCCAGTCGTCTCTATCTTGACCTTTTACATCGATACTTCTCCATTCATCATCTCCTACTTCACGCTTCATAGTCCTCAGCCATGTAAACCTGGGTCTTTCAACTTTGTTAGTACCTTGTGGAGTTAAGACGTAGGAAATAAAACAAATTCACAAAACAGACAGATATGATCATCTTCATTCTTTTCCACCATTGCGTCAATTTCTCACAATTCGAACGCTTCCTTACTTCATTACAATCTAACCAAGTCCACCGAGGAGACTTTCCTCAGACCTAAACCGAAATATCTAGGGTTTCATTTACATCTTTTAGCCTTTTTCTTCATAGTGCTTCCTGGAATGCACTCGCTTTTCTAATCTGTAGTGCCATTGTCTCTGTACCATGATCTTCCACTAACTTGGGGTAGAGTTCTCTTGCTTAAGGGTACACTCGGGGACACTATTCTACCTTATTTCTCTTCTTCTGTTTTTTTTTTTTTTTTTAGGTTTTTTATAGTTTATATATATGAAAGATTTATTTCAATGTTGTTACTGTTATTAAAATAATTTATTTTAATTCCTCATAGTTTTTCTTTTAATTTATTTGTTTATTTATTTCCTTATTTCCTTTCTTCATTGGGCTATTTTTCCCTGTTGGAGCCCTTGGGCTTATAGTATCCTGCTTTTTCAACTAGGATTGTAGCTTAGCTTATAATAATAATAATAATAATAATAATAATAATAATAATAATAATAATAATAATAATAATACCTTCTTTCCCTGCCTTCCTTCAAACTTCCTTTTCGATGGGTTCTTATCTCCAGGTGCCTCAGATTTAGTCTAGTTCATATTCTCATAAATTCGAGAGGTAATACCTAAACTTTGCTCTTCATATGGGGATAGTTCTATGAAAATTTCTTTTGCGGTAGTTAGATAAAGCCTTCTTTCTCTCATTAATTTTTTCATCTTTTTTTTTAAGCTACACTATTAAAAATTTGTAGTAAAATATTAAAAATTTGTAATAAAAAAATAAAAAATTTGTAGTAAAAAATTAAAAATTTGTAGTAAAAAAATTAAAAATTTGTAGTAAAAAATTAAAAATTTGTAGTAAAAAATTAAAATTTTGCAGTAAAAAACGGTCTAAATCCTGGAATAAATGTTGCCAGGGTTTTACAGTTTTACAAAACGGATATATTGACGTAAACGAGTGATAATACGGTCACCAATCCGTAAGAAATAATAACAAAGTAGGGTAAAATTACGGTCGCCTGTATTTTACTGAAATACGGCTGAAAACAGTATATTTTTACGAAGAATTTCTAATCGAAATTAGGACGTTTTTAACATTAAACTAATATGAATTTTTCTTCTTCATTGTTTCCATCTGAATGATATAGTGTGTATTATTTTCATTACCTTTCATAAAAATCAAACATTCATGAGGAACAAAGGCCAGTTTTTACAGACTATAGATTACTTGTGCCAAAATAAAAATAAGTAAAAGCAAAAAATCATGATAAATGCATTTACATCTATAGTAAAAAGTATCTATCGCAACGTCTTTCCGAAGTAAAAAATCTATCTTAATCTCAAGTTAATATCTTAAAAAATCTGGAAAGGCTTTCTCGAAACCAGCTTGCCTTTCCCAGAATCAATTTAGACCGTGCGCGTATTTAAAGTCTGTGTGACAATCATGTTCGAACTTGGGGTTAAGGTTAGGGTTAATTCGGTCCACCTTTTGTTCGACCTTGACCTTGACCTTTCACCACGTCTCAACATAACAACTGATCCCTGAAGGTTTCAGAAATTGAGTCCAAGAAGTTGTTCATGAACAAACAAACAGATGCAAAAACATAACCTCCTCCCAAATTCGTTGATGGAAATAAAAACGATTCATAAATAAAATTTCAAAACTAAACTCCCTTGCAGTGAGATAGTTTTACCAGTGTTTTTTTTTCTTTTTTTTTCATACTACTTTCACATGTAAACAACTTAATCAAGTTGTGTACACGCATAAGTATTCATGTCATCCAGCTCTATTCGTGACACATGCGCAGAATGTTTTTAGGTCAACTTCTAAACTACGCACAGTATAAATACGAGAAGTGTATGGAATTTAATGATTAAACTAAATTGTTTTTTTAATAAAAATGTATTTGAATATTTTGGACACGTTTACTACTATAAACCTGGAATCCTAATTACCTCGGCCAACGAAGTTGGAAGAACGTTATGCTTTCGCCCCTCTTTGTGTGTGTGTGTTTGTTTGTGAACAGCTTCCCGGCCACAATTTTAATCGTAGAGTAATGTAACTTACAGGGATTAACAGTTATGTAAAAGCTGTAAATGACTAAATTTCGGAAAGTCAAGGTTTAAAGGTCAAGGTCACGGTCAAGCAAAATGTCCAATTCACGTAATCAGCCATATGTTTAAACATCATTGTAATAGACTTCAAACTTGGTTCATATTTGTGTGTACGAAAATCCTCGCCAATTAATACATGTTAAAGTCAAGGTCGAACAAAAGCTCGAAACGTGAGCTGTCGCGGCGGAGGTCTGCGCTCTACTGAGTGCCCCTCTAGTCCTCTACTTTGATTATGAAATTGAAGAAGGCGTAATAGCAAAACCCTGAACAATTTCCAGGAGGGATACTATGGTACTGTGTTTAATTTTCTAAATTATAATCCAAGATTTTCATTAGAAAACATAACAACAAAACTAGAATCAAGATGTGGATGTTTTACGGCCATGGTGTTTACAAGGGAAGATTGTTTAAAGTAGAAATCAAGGAAATTCTAAACATCGAAATAAATTGAGTGCATTCAAGACATCATTCGATTGAAAATAAAACTGTCCACCTCTCAGACGATTTCAAGGGCGAATTAATTCATTTCGATTAAAGTGGCCTCAACACCACTATAATAATTTACATGGAATTCACCCGAGAAAAAAAAAATATTGTAAACAATGGGTGTCATCATCACCATCTCCTCCCACGCCTATTGATACAGAGGGCCTCGGTTAGATTTCGCCAGTCGTCTCTACCTTGATATCTTAATTCAATACTTCTCCATTCATCATCTACTTCGCACTTCTAGTGCCCTGTGGAGCCCAGTAGAAAGTTTGGGGAACTAATCTCTCTTGGGGAGTACGAAGAGCAAGCCCAAACCATCTCCATCTACCCATCTTCATAATCTCATCCACATATAGGACACGAGTAATCTCTATTATAGTTTCACTTCTGATCCTGTCCTGCCATTTAACTCCCAATATCCTTTTGGGTGTATTGTCCGATATAAACATGAACTCGGTCGTCCTTTCGAAAGTACGGTTGGAAATCATTTCGGATTTATTCCACCAACTTGAAAGGTAAATAGCTCTTGCAGAGTCGTAGGGGTATTTGAATAACTGTACCTTAAAATTGCTTCAGGTCAATTGGGGATCATAAATTTTAAAACAATTGTCTTGTAAGTTTAATACATGAAAGAAAGCATAGATATTACAGGAGGTAAGTTAATATTTTCACCAACATGATAGCATAACTGAATCGTAAACGTTTTTGTGTGGGATTAAACACGAGACACTAATAGATGTGCATTAGTACACAAAACTTTTACTTATGCATAAACAATATTGATAAATATTTCTGCCCAAGCTTCAGACGTATCAAGATATGATTAAAATGTCTTTTGTGCTGTTTAAATAAGTTATGATTTTATAAAATGTCAGTGCTTGTCTGAAATGAGCATAATCATTAAAAAAAAAGTATTTCCCACACTAATGTTCACTTTTCATAGGCAAATTTTTTCTTCAAACATGTCGAAAGTCTCTATATAATCACATTGGTTATATATATATATATATATATATATATATATATATATATATATATATGTGTGTGTGTGTGTGTGTGAGTGTATATCATATATGACGATGGATTGATGAACTACGGAAATTTTGGACCGTATAGTAAAGCAAGAGTAAGGTCAAGCCTGAGGCCTTTGTTCCGCAGTGGAATATATATATATATATATATATATATATATATATATATATATATATATATATATATATACATATATATATATACACACACACACACACACACATATGCTAGTAACTATGGGCGTATACGGCTGCGAAATTCGGCGTATAAACTTGAAGTCATCTAACCTGGCCCAATGTCTATCAATTCTGCCCTGACTATATGAAAAAGTCAATACGGTACTAATGTATGAAATGTCGGACAGTACGTGAACGTGTCTTGTATTGTTTCTTCCAGTGTTTAACCTTTCTATCAATACCGTCAAAACAGTTTTGATAGTATAATAAGAAGATGAATTAACACAGTGAAAAGAGAGGAAAGAAAATAAAATAAACACTCTTGCGCTCCCGCATGTCTGTTAAGCCCATTAACTATTCTACAACAAAAGATGTAATGATACATGTTTGCACATTTCTATTGTCGTCTCTCGTGTTCCCTTATAATTTGTTGCCTTTGCTCTCAGTCACGCAATGGTATGAGTATGCACCAGTAGCAAGAGCCTGTGCTGGCGCAAGGACTGCTTAATACGCAACAACAGTTACAAGTCACGCAACGTGAAATTTATAAAAACTCATGCTGCAGTGGCAGATATGTTCATCTAGTAGAGCAGTCATACTAAGATGAGCTGCTACAGTCTATAGATGATACCGAATT
>NC_090745.1:119021388-119033888 GCF_036898095.1 Palaemon carinicauda | reverse complement strand
CTCGGGCGCACGGGAAGCTCTCCCACAACGTACAACACATTCTGCGTTTACGTAACAAAAAAACTGCGGGGAACATGTCTTCCAAAAGGAGGATCATTTACAATCCATTAATCATTGGTCATTTTGCAACTCGGTTGCATAATGCATTACCTTCAACTCCTAACAGAGACACCCAACCCTCCTAAAAACGACCTATTGACGGGAAAGTTCCTCGCTCGCGAGTTATTGATCACGCGGTAGAATAACTCTTGCGTAATTATAATCGATTTCCTCGGTTGGGTGACTTTCCATGAATATACTCAGAGTATCTTAAGTAAGAGGAACACCAATGGATCTAAAGGAATGAGGGAGAGGACACACAGAGAGTGAGATAGAGAGCAAGGGGGAAGATAGAGTTTTTGCATCCACAAGAATTACATCTGCTTCCCACAATCCACTGGCTATGAAATGAAACTGACCGAGGTAAATCAGAATGAAACTGATAATGATGGAAATATACAACTAGCCCCACCCCTACCCCACCCCACCCCCCAAAAAAAATGTCATCTTGTGAACGGAATCAGTATGACCAGTAAAAATACAAAGGTTGATCATCCTCTCACACGTAATCTATTTCACTGAATGGTTCGAACCCACGAAGAGTGGAGTTACTGATTGAAGTATAAACAATGATAAACGTATTTAAGGTTTAAAGTCCACTTATGAATAGCAGAAGCAGGGGAACAGTAACAATGCCCCAGCTAGCAGGATAATGCCCTAGAAACTGACCACATAAACATATGATCAGCTACCAAGCCACTTCTCCACCCAAACTAGGACCACGGAGGGGCAGGCAATGGCTGCTGATGCCTCAGCAGGTAGATCTATAGGCTTCCCCAAACGCCTTATCCCTAGCTTAGAAGAATGGTGAGGTTGCAGACACTACAATTAACTATCAAGCTTGAGCGGGACTCGAACTCCAAACCGGCAGATCACATGGCAGGGAGGTTTCCAACAGAGTAACCTGCACTACACTATACGTGTTATTTCAATATTTGAAACACGGCTCGGTCTAAGAAATGTAAACATTATGAATCTAGTGCATTTGAAGAACAGTTAATACGTTATAATCGTCTTTGGTAAGGCAAATTCTTATATATCTAGTCAAGTAAAAAGGGATAAGGCTAAAATTTATTCCCAACTTCTTTCTTTTACGAACTTCAGAAGAATTTCGAAGTAGCTTTCATAACTTCAAATGCTCTTTCAAATAGAGCGAAAGAACTCAAAACCAATTAAACTACACTTCACAACTACAGAACATTTTAACTTATATTCATAAATAAAGAAAAACATAACTATAATTCACAGCAAATGAACACAAGATATTTCACAGCTAAAGAACATTCAATTGATAATTAACAGCAAAAGAACATTTTGAAGATAATTCAGAGCTAAAGAACATTTTATACATAATTCACAGCAAAAGAACATTATACGATAATTCTCAGCTAAAGAACATTCTAACAATAATTTACAGCTAAAGAACATTCTGATGATAATTCACAGCTAAAGTACATTCAAATGATAACTCACAGCGAAAGAACATTCTACCAATAATTCACAGCTAAAGTATATTCTAACAATAATTCACAGCTAAAGAACATTCTACCAATAATTCACAGCAAAAGAACATTCTAATGATAATTAACAGCTAAAGTACATTCTAGCGATAATTCACAACAAAAGAAGATTCTAACAATAATTCCAATCAAAAGAACATTCATACGATAATTTTCAGCAGATGAACACTCTAACCATAATTCACAGCAAAAGAACATTCTAACCATAATTCACAGCAAAAGAACATTCTAACTATAATTCACAGCAAAAGAACATTCTAACTATAATTCGCAGCTAAAGAACATTATAACGATAATTCACAGCAAAAGAGCATTCTAAATAAAATTCACAGCTAATGAACATTCTATAGATAATTCATAGCTAAAGAACATTTCAGCAATAATTCGCAGCAAATGAACATTCTAATAGCTATAATTTACAGCTAATGTAATGAACATTCTATAGATAATTCACAGCTAAAGAACATTTCAACAATAATTCGCAGCAAATGAACATTCAAAGGATATTTCACAGCTAAAGAACATATTAACAATAATTCGCAGCAAATGAACATTCTATAGATAATTCACAGCTAAAGAACATTTCAGCAATAATTCGCAGCAAATGAACATTCAAAGGATATTTCACAGCTAAAGAACATTTTAACAATAATTCACAGCAAATGAACATTCAAACAGAAATTCACAGCTAAAGAACGTTTCAACAATAATCGGAGCAAATGAACATTCTATTCGCAGCAAATGAACATTCTAACAGTAATTCACAGCTAAGGAACATTTCAACAATAATTCGCAGCAAATGAACAGGATATTTCACAGCTAAAGAACATTTTAACAATAATTCAGAAGTAACGAACATAATAACTATAATCAATAACTGAAGAACATTTAACCATAATTCACAAGTAGAGAGGTGTAGCTGAGCGTCACGCATGACTGACTCAAAGGAATGAATAATTGACTAAAGAAGCTGACGTCCCGCCAGGAAAGGTTACCAGGAAGCATGATGTTGCGGAAATAATTATGGAGTTGGTAGTTGCCATAATACCATAATCGATTGCCAAATGTATAACCTTTTCCCTTCCCAATAAAAAACTTAGCAGTAAAGGGTACTTGTGTATAACGAATACATTTGAAAATCCATTCATAATTTTTTTTAAAGGAGTAAATCCTTCGCAGTTATGTGATCGATTATTATTATTATTATTATTATTATTATTATTATTATTATTATTATTTGTAAAGTTACGACCCTAGTTGGAAAAGCAGGATGCTATAAGTCCATAGGCTCCACCAACAGGGAAAATAGCCCAGTGAGGAGAGAAAATAAGGAAGGGACTACCGACACACCTTGGGAGCTGCATATGGATTGAAATCAGGCTAAGAGAAACCAGAAGCGAGTGAAGAAAAATTGTTTACAACCTCTTCTTCCACGAATAAAAAAAAAGTTCCTCTTTGCTGGACTTATAAGGAAAAGTCTGATCTAAGCAAGATGTTAGACACTTTCAATTTGAATTATGATTAACGTTTTATATATTTTGCAAAATAAGTTGGTTAATCAATATTTTTGAAGAACGAGATGGAAAGTTATTTATAAGCTCTTCTTTCTCCTATAAAAAAGAAAAGAAAAAAAAATCCTCTTTGCTGGACTTATATGGAAAAGTCTAATTTACGCAAGACGTAGACACTTTCATTTTGAATTATGATGAACGTTCTATATGTTTTCCGAAATTAGTTGATTAATCAGTACTTCTAAACAAAAAGGCGCTTGAAAAATATTTATAAGCTCTTTTCCCTGGAATAAAACTTAATGGAAAAGTCTGATTTACGCAAAACGTCGACACTTTCATTTTGAATTACGATTAAAGTTTTAAATGTTTTGCGTAATTAGTTGGTTAATCAGTAACCTTAAATAAAAACGAGATGGAAAATTATTTATAAGGTCTTCTCCCTCCAAGAAGAAAAACAACTATTCCTCTTTGCTGGACTTACATGGAAAAGTCTGATTTACGCAAGACACTTTTATTTTGAATTACGAATAAATTTTTATATGTTTTGCGTAATTAGTTGGTTAATCAGTAACCTCAAATAAAAAACGAGATGGAAAATTATTTAGAACCTCTTCTCCCTCCAAGAAGAAAACCAACTATTCCTCTTTGCTGGACTTATATGGAAAAGTCTGATTTACGCAAAACAGACACTTTAATCTTGAATTACGAATAAATTTTTATATTTTTCGCGTGATTAGTTAGTTAATAAGTACTCTTAAACAAAAACAAGATGGGAAATTATTTATAAGCTCTTCTCCCTTGGAGGAAGAAAAAAAAAAACAACCTGACATTGATCGACAGACTTGTGCCAAACGTTTAATAAGTATCTTCCATTAAAGCTAGGTCAACGTTCAGCCTCGAGGTTAATCACTTAACTCATGTGCTTAATCACGCAGTAGGCCAACTTAGGATCAAGGACAACACACGCACGAACAATAATTTGTTACAATCATCCGAGCCAGTCACCTCAAGTCAGGCCTCAATGAAAGTAGTAAACAAAAACCTGACATGGATCAAGACAAATCAGAATAATCACAGCTATAACACGCACTTTCTGACATTCTTTTGGGGTTAATATCCTATTAACATACAAACGAACTTACAAAATATAATGCACAGTATATCTCATTAGCATCATTGGCCGTAGCTAGTCCACTACTGGACAAAGGCCTCAAATATGCCTTCAAATACTGTTTATGTTCTTATTGTGAATTTATACCAGAAAATTTTCTTAGTTCGTGTAGCCATCGTCTTCTCTTCCTTTCCCTGCTTCGTTTGCAATCTCTGGGGACCCACCGTAATTAAGCCAGTGCAGGACAAAGACCTCAGACATGTTCTTCCACTCGCGTCTGTTTATGGTCTTTCTATGGCAGTCTATACCTGCAAATTTTCTTAGCTAGTCAATTCATCGACTTATCTTCCTTCCCATTCTTCTTTTGCGATCTCTAGGGACCCATTCTGTTATTCTTAATGTCCATCCATTATCTGTCATTCTCATTGTATGCCATGCCCATGTTCATTTCTTTTCCTTATATGTTATCAGGATATCTAATAATAGATAAATCCCAGCCTTCACATCATCAAGCTGAGTCAGACCTATGCAAAGAAAAGCCTTTCATCACAACGCGTCTGAAAAGAGACCTGTCAGGGTCAAGAACATTTTGACAGTGCGCAGCAGACTAGACACCCCCCTTGACGTCCTACACAAAACCAATGTTTACCTCATAAAGAATACGAAAAAGGAAAACAAAAACACGTGACGCAAACAACAAAATACACTTTATCTAAAGGTTGGGGGAGCCTGGAGAAGTACGGCTTCCGGTTTGGCTAAACCGACATCTGGGCCCCAGAAAAAAAGATAGAGTGGAGAGGGAAT
Source organism: Palaemon carinicauda (assembly GCF_036898095.1). Lineage (NCBI taxonomy): Eukaryota > Metazoa > Arthropoda > Malacostraca > Decapoda > Palaemonidae > Palaemon > Palaemon carinicauda. The sequence goes on along the minus strand of NC_090745.1, from coordinate 119,028,843 downwards.
GGCACGGATCGCAGCAAGATTATGTACACACACACACACACACACACATATATATATATATATATATATAGTATATATATATATATATATATTTCAAATAAGCCATATATGATACTCCACTTAATATTAGCATTCTCTTTATACCTCGGGATCAGAGACCCAAGGCGGGAATCAACTCAAAGATAATAGCTTCTGATCAACCACATTGGCATTTAATACAGAATTCTACCTTTGGGAATGTATATCCACAGGAAATTCATTTATGATAAATACTTCTGGCTGTGCAAGGATTCAAACCTATGCCCAGAGCCGAAGCAATGCTTGAAGGGACGACTTTACCAATTGAGCATTGATTAAGGTAGAATTCGGTATTAAATGTCATTGTGGTTGATATTTGCATTGATTAAAATCCCGAGTGTTTTATATATATATATATATATATATATACACATATATATGTATATATATATATATATATAAATATATATGTATACAGTATATATATAAAGAGGCTCCCCACCTAGAAAGTGTTATTACTTTTCTATATATTACACTAAGACTGCTAGTCCCAGAGAGAGAGAGAGAGAGAGAGAGAGAGAGAGAGAGACGCAGGATGCCGAAGGGCTGCATTGCGTCATCGTCACTGGTTCCAAGGAGGAAAAAGGATCTAGGGCACCGGAAGATTCCTTATTTCCCTTTTTCGTCCATTTATCTCTTCCTCTTACTTCCCCCTAAAAACATCGCGACCATTTTCTCAGTATCTTTGTTTTCTTCTCTTCATTTTTCTTGGCTTTTCTTAAGATATTAGAAGTAAGGATTGATTGATTGATTGATTGATTTAATGCCTGAAAACTTTAAATCAATCAATCAATCAATCAATCCTTACTTCTAATATCTTATCTACTTTTCGTCTACATATATATAATTTCTTTCCTTCTTGTTTCTTTCGAATCATGATCATTTCTTTTACTATTATTATTATTACTTGCTAAGCTACAACCATAGTTGGAAAAGCCGGACACTAAAAGCCCAAGGGTCCTAACAAGGAAAATAGCCCAGTGAGGAAAGGAACAAATAAAAAACTACAAAGCAGTTTAAGAACAATGATAACATTAAAATAAATCTTTAATATATAAACTATAAAAACTTCAAAATAACAAGGAGGAAGAGAAACAAGATAGAATATTGTGCTTGAGTGTACCCTCAAGCAAGAGAACTCTAACTCAAGACAGTAATAGACCATACTACAGAGGCTATGGCTCCACCTTAGACCAAAGAACAATGGTTTGATTTTGGAGTGTCCTAGAAGAGCTGTAGTATCTCAACACTTTCAATCTCCCACTCTCTCTCCTACTCTCCTTGCTCGCCCCAGGATAACTGTTAATACCTTCGTCAAACTGATTTTCTCATCTCTCTCTCTCTCTCTCTCTCTCTCTCTCTCTCTCTCTCTCATATATATATTTGTATGTGTATATATATATATATATATATTTATATATATACATCTATAAATATATATATATATATATATGTATATATATATATATATATAGAGAGAGAGAGAGAGAGAGAGATGTATACACATACATATATACATTTCTCTCTCTCTCTCTCTCTCTCTCTCTCTCTCTCTATATATATATATATATACACTGTATATACATAACATATACAATAATTTTCATGGAAAATCAATTTATCACCCTCTATAACACAAAAAAAAAAAACTCCTCAAAAGACGAAGCTCCCGATCAAGGAAGAGAAATAAGTATTATAAAAAAAAAAAAATAATCTTTAGCATTCGATAGCGCCTTAACTAAATAAGGAAGATAAATGGACTCACTGAAAAAAAAAAAAAAAGTATATAAAGAAATTGCTGACATCACTGAGAGGATTAATGCTACGCGATGCTGATTCATCTGCGGTGTTTGGCAACGACGTCCCTAACGACCCGAAGATAATCTGAGAATACGCAAATGCGCTTATATACGCTATGAACGTGCGTGGGCGTACAGTATATACATACATACATCCATACGGATTTACTTCATACTGCTTGTACACATGCATACATGCATACATACATACATATATATATACATACATACATACATACATATATGTATATATATATATATATATATACACACACACACACGCATATATATATATATATACATACACGCACACACACACACACATATATATATATATATATATATTGAACAGTAATACGGTTTTCTAATTTCGTCATCTTCCCTCTTTCAAAAAACAAAATGAAATTTAGTACAACCCCTTGACATATCTATTGACAAAGGACACTATGTGTCCTAAAACTATGTGTCCTATTGTTATCAAGTCAGCCCTCAAAGGCCACCTCATGACCCAACCATTCCTACTGCTGACCTCAAAGGCCACGTAGTGACCCGCTGTTCCTCTATCAGCCCTCAAAGGCCACGTTGTGACCCGCTGTTCCTCTATCAGCCCTCAAAGGCCACGTTGTGACCCGCTGTTCCTCTATCAGCCCTCAAATGTCACCTCATGACCCAATGTTCCTCTATCAGCCCTCAAATGTCACCTCATGACCCAATGTTCCTCTATCAGCCCTCAAATGTCACCTCATGACCCAATGTTCCTCTATCAGCCCTCAAAGGCCACCTTGTGACCCACTTTTACTAATTCAGCCCTCAACGCCAACTTGCGACTCACTGTTCTTCTATCAGCTCTAAAAGGCCACCTTGTGACCCACTATTACTCTATTAGCCCTCAAAGGGCACCTTGTGACCCACTGTTCTTCTATCAGCCCTCAAAGGCCACCCTGTGACCCACTGTTCTTCTATCAAGCCTCAAATTCGGGAAAAAACTAATATAATTTTTTCTTTATTCTTTCCAGCAGTCAAAAGTCAATTTTTATTTAACGTGAGTCTGGTTAACCTTTACTGGCAATGCCTGGGAGAGGTTGTACCGCAGTTCTTTAATCTAAAGTTGGCATCGAAAATTCACAGGGGAGAGAGAATTGCAAGAGCAGGAGACAGGCCGGCTCTCTCTCTCTCTCTCTCTCTCTCTCTCTCTCTCTCTCCTCTTGCTTTTGAGGGATAAATTTATTCATTTATTTCATCCATCACGACTCTCATCTTAGGATGAAAGGTGAAAGTTCAAGACTTTTACCTAACGAAAGAAGTTATATGAGTAACAATAAGTGTAAATGTTTTCATTCCTGAAAAAATTATTACCCACATATAAAGATAATCACATCCGGGTAACTAAGGCCTATCCGCTTTAACACCTTTTGCTTAACATCCAGCAAAAGCTTTCCCAGCCTTCCCCTTCCTCCCCCACGTTACTTCCACAAACACGACATTTCTTTCCCTCATAACTTCTGATTTATACCCACTTTTCACTATTATAATCAACATCATTACTATCATCATTATTATTATTAGATAAGATACAACCTTAGTTGGAATGGGCAAGATGCTATAAGCTCAAGAGCTCCAACAGGGAAAAATACCCCAATGAGGAAAGGAAAGAAGGAAACTGACAGAAGTGTGTGCATGAGTATACCCTCAAGCAAGAGAACTCTAACCAAAGACAGTGGAAGTCCGTATAAGCCCAAGGGCTCCAACAGGGAAAAATAGCCCAATGAGGAAAGGAAAGAAGGAAACTGACAGAAGTGTGTGCATGAGTATACTCTCAAACAAGAGAACTCTAACCAAAGACAGTGGAAGTCCATATAAGCCCAAGGGCTCCAACAGGGAAAAATAGCCCAATGAGGAAAGGAAAGAAGGAAACTGACAGAAGTGTGTGCATGAGTATACCCTCAATCAAGAGAACTCTAACCAAAGACAGTGGAAGACAGTGGAAGACCATGGTACAGTGACTGGCACTACCAAAGACTAGAGAACAATGGTTGGCTTTTGGAGTGTCCTTCTACTAGAAGAGCTACTTGCCGTAGCTAAAGTGTCTTTTTTTTTAACCTTAACAAGTGGAAAGTAGCCACTGAACAATAAGGTTACAGTGAAGTAGTTAAACCTTGAGAAAAGAAAATTTGTTTGGCTAGTTTAGTGTTGTCAGTGTATTGTCAGGTGTATGAGGAAAGAGGAGAAATGTGTAAAGAATCGACCAGATTATTCGGTGTAAGCGTAGACAAAGGAAAAATTAGCCGTTATCAGAGAGGGATGCTATGCAATACCATCTGGCCATTCAAAGGACCCAATAACTCTCTAGCAGTAGTATCTCAGTGGATGGTTGGTGCCTTGGCCAACCTACTACATCCTGTGGCTCTTTCTTCATCTTCCCAAACTGCAATAAATCTCTCTTTACATAATTCACTATTTAATATTTTTGCTGCCACGTTGAACAGTTCACCAGCCGCCCGTTGAGATACTACCCCTAGAGAGTTATGGGGTCCTTTGACTGGCCAGACAGTACTACACAGGACCTTTCTCTCTGGTTACGATTCTTTCCCTTTGCCTACACAGACACCGAATAGTCTAGCCTCTTCTTTACAGATTCTCCTCTGTCCTCTTACACCTGACAACACAGATTGCCAAACAATTCTTCTTCACCCAAGAGGTTAACTACTGCACTCTAATTGTTCAGAGACTACTTTCCTCTTGGTAAGGGTAGAAGAGACTCTTCAGCTATGGTAAGCAGCTCTTCTAGGAGAAGAACACTCCAAAATCAAACCATTGTTCTCTAGTCTTGGGTAGTGCCATAGCCTCTGTACCATGATCTTCTACTGTCTTAGGTTAGAGTTCTCTTGCTTGAGGGTACACTCGGACAAACTGTTCTATATAGTTTCTCTTCTTGTTTTGTTAATTTTTTTATAGTTTATATAGGAAATATTCATTTTAAATGTTGTTACTATTCTTAAAATATTTTATTTTTCCTTATTTCCCTTCCTCACTGGGCTATTTTCCCTGTTGGGGGCCCTTGGGCTTATAGCATCCTGCTTTTCCAACTAGGGTTGTAGCTTAGCATTTAATAATAATAATGATAATAATAATAATAATAATAATAATAATAATAATAATAATAATAATAATAGAAGTAAATGATTAGGAGAAAGGGTTATTGCCCTCTTCAAAATCCTTTTATATTGCTCAATGACCTCCCCCACCAAACAGAAAAAAAAGGACATTAAAATATACTATGCAGAAATAAAATCTATATCATAAAACCAGTCTATAGTTACCTTAAAGGTCTAGAGATCTATATCAGTTTTTGCATATGAAGCTGTATTTTTTCTGAATACTAAATAGTATTTGGAGCAAATAATATAAAAATATATGAGTGAAGGAACAGATGTTCTGTATGTTTGACGAAAATTAAAGAATGATGCCAATTAATATGTATTTTTTACACTTTCATTCCAAATAAGAATTAACTTATTTGTAAAACCCCGATAGAGTAATCATTGATAAATGAATAAGAAAACACAAAATAAAGAAAAGACATTGGAGGTTTCATAAAATATCCTCCTAAGTACTAGATTATATAAAAAAAATTCAATAAGCTTTTTTTTTTTTACTTCTCGCAAATATCACAGGATGGCACGTGTCCTTTTCACTGATATACCCTGAGAACTTATTGGACAGAAAATCTAGGTCAATTTAATACGACTCTTGTCTCAACATCTCCGTCACTTCACTACAAGAGGAAAACAAGAGTAAGATTTCATTCTGAATTGGGGATCATTCTTCGAAAGAAGAAAAGTTATTAAAGCAAATATATTTTTATTAAAGTAATAGATTTCATTAACTATTGTACGAAATATATAACAGTAGATGGTTTTCGAATCTTATAACAGTCAAATATAACTTCAATGTAGCTAAATATGAGCACAAGTGTGTAAAAAATGTATATAGGATAAATGATTGCATGAAGTTGAAACTAGTTTAGCCTACGATCTTGCAAAATGCATTGCTTAGCAAATATCTATCTATCTATCTGTCTATCTATCTATCTATATATATATATATATATATATATATATATATATAATATATATTATATATATACACAGAGACAGAGAGAGAGAGAGAGAGAGAGAGAGAGGAGAGAGAGAGAGAGAGAGAGGAGAGAGAGAGAGAGAGGGACTGACGAAACATAACCGAGCCCATTGCGTCAATAGGTGTAGGAAATTATATATATATACATATAAATTTATATATATATATATATTATATATATATATATATATATATATGTATATACATACGTACATACACAGATTAGATACCAAAACTGCCATCTTCAATCTTAATCAAAATTTGCAAAACTCCAAAAATCATCAAAATCCAATTGCATGGCCTTACGACATCCCAATCAGCAAAGACTAACAAACAAACCCAAACAAAAACACTGCCAGACAAGGGAAGATCAACAAACGAAAGGGCGAAAATGCAACACACGCACACACACACAAACACTAGTGTTGTGTGCACGTGTACACACATATGATCTCTTAGCGTTTTAATATTTATCGCCAAAGGTTTCATAACAACGTGATGTTTCGTTGCCTATACCATGTTGCAATGAAATATGATTTTATACACGACACAACAAGCTGTGCCTCTTGCAGTGTTCTCTCTTGCATATTATCGCGCAATTGCAAACGACCCATTTGCACACTCCACAGTGGAGGGCAATACATGACTTTAATAGGAAACGAATATATCTTTTTTTAAATATAGAACGCGAAAATGCAAATAAAAGGGAATGTTGGACAAACTGAAGAGTTGTGTATGTATGCATATGTATATGTACATATATATATATATATATATATATATATATATATATAAATATATATATATATATATATAATATATATATATATATATATTTATATATATATATATACACATATATATATATATATATATAGTATATATATATATATAATATATATACACACACACACATATATATATATATATATATATATATATATATATATATATATATATATATATATATATATATATATAGACAGATATAGATATATACATAGATAAGTAAGTATGTATATATCATCAGATTGCCTGTACATATATATCATAATTTTGCTTCCTGACACACACACACACAAAAAATCACACCATTTTCAAAATTCTTTTCAAAACGAAATTGGTTTGCAAATTGATGACGAAAAAAGGCAAGAAATCAAAAAGAAAATTTCCCCTATAATTTTGAAGGCTAAACAACTTCTTCCGTCCATCTGATTGGTCCCTGTCAAACACCGAAGCACAGACGCACAAAGCAAAATACCTTGCCAATATTTACGTCCTTGTCCCTGTCAAAAAAAAAACCACATCATTACGGAAATCTTTTTTTTGCATTGCAATGCTAACACACAGCACTGTTCCACCCACTAGCAATCAAGTAATGATTGCTTTGACGAAAATAGGAAGGACGTTAATGACAGATGTAGAAAGGTTGTTAATGACA
>NC_090745.1:118998469-119015888 GCF_036898095.1 Palaemon carinicauda | reverse complement strand
ACTATATGAAATGGCTATAATACTGTCTCTCATTATATTACCGTCTCTTCCGAGACGCCGGATAAGTTCTGCCATTGCAAATGTCTTCAAAGGTATTTCGATTTCCAATATTGATTTCTTGAGAGTTTGTTACCTTTGTTATTTTCGCGAATTCCTTTTGGGCAGATAATTATTTGAGGGATCGGTATTCTTTCCTTAGGTTGTGCAGTAACTAGTTCATTTAGTATTAGGCAAATATTAGGTTGATCGTTGCTGTACTCCGGTATTATTATTATTATTATTATTATTATTATTATTATTAATTGCTAAGCTACAACCCTAGTTGGAAAAGCAGTATGCTATAAACCCAGGGGCTCCAACAGGGAAAATAGCTCCGTGAAGAAATGAAACACGGAAAAATAGAATATTTCAAGATGACTAACATTAAATTAATTATCTCCTATATAAGCTATAAAAACTTTAACAAAACAAGAGGAAGAAATATAAGATAGAATAGTGTGCCCAAGTGTACCCTCAAGCAAGAGAATTCTACCCCAAGAAAGTGAAAGACCATGGTACAGAGGCTATGACATTACTCAAAACTAGAGAACAATGGTTTGATTTTGGAGTGTCCTTCTTCTAGAAGAGCTGCTTACCGTAGCTATAGAGTCCCTTTCACGAGTAAGTGAAGGCGTTTAATTCAAAAATACTGTGTTCGCTTTGGCTAGAACTTACTACTACTAAAGTAATGATTTTGATAGTTCAGCACTTCTTCAGTTTTTAAATGCATTCTTTTATTTTTTTTTCTTTAGAATGTTTGTATGGCAATAAGCACAGAATTTAATATAATGTGTTTTTTTTTTTTTTTTTTTTTTTTTTTTTTTTTTTTTTTTTTTTTTTTTTTAGAGATTTATTAATCATGTGAATTAAAGCTGATCATTAATCCTTTTTAACAATTGTGCAAATGAATTCTTATTTGTTGTTTGAAGTGTCACGGTAAACAAAGAACATTTGCTTTATCCGTTCTTGGTAAGCTTTAGGCTGGTGGTGAATGTCCGACTGTTGAATGCTCTGTATTTATTATGTGTATCTAATATACAATGGGTTCAGACCTTTTTCCAAATTCAAAGAAATAGGTCGTGAGTTTACTTCTTTAGGTGAAAAAGAAATCTGATGAATTATACAAACAGAAACACGTACACATACACTCACACACACTCATATATACATACATATATATATATATATATATATATATATATATATATATATATATATATATATATATATATATATATATACATATGTGTGTGTGTGTGTGTGTGTGTTTGTGTATACTGTATAATACATTATATATATATATATATATATATATATATATATATATGCATATATATGTATATATATATATATATATATATATATATATATATATATATATATATATATATATATATCCCATGTCGACGGGTAATGATACATCGGAACATACTTTTTTTTTTCACTTTTTTTACATAAGGTTCGTGAATGCGCTTTGCACAACGAGATACTCTTCAGAAGGTTAGACGAGTACCATATTCTTCTTGGGAGAGCTCTAATGGTACTGCCACTCTTCTAAGCAAGTAATGCCATGTTGCTTTGTCAATAAGCTGAAACTACTAGAATTTGTGGAAATCTCCAGTGATGGAAATATACTGTTACCATACGACTCAAGACACGTGGCCTATATATATATATATATATATATATATATATATATATATATATATATATATATATATATATATATATATATATATATATATATATATACAGTATATATATATATGACACGTGGCCTATCAGACTTGGATCACGTCACCTATAAGAGAGTTCAGTGATCTCGCTCGATAATTTATGACATACTTTAAAAAGTCGTACTTAATTACTATTACTTACTCGAGGGTAATGTTAAATCGGTAATAGCATTTTTACAGTATGTAGGTACTTGAGTGTATTCATTTCTCTCTTATTGATACTAAACACCTGTGAGTAATTAAAATAATTTCCTTTTCATATAAAATCATGATTTCACATTAGTCAAAACTAGATGTCTATTCAAAATAAAAATAATTACGTGAACGTTTAGAATAAATTTACTTATTCCATATTCTTAATAAAAATGTACGATTTCATTTAACAGTGAAAATGCTCTACAAATAATGGAAAAAATATTGAAATATTTCAAAGTCATGAAAAAACTCGCCACATTGAAAGAAAAATGCCTACTTGATGAAATTTTACAAATATTTCTTAGAGGAAATAAACACTGACATTTGTAATATGTATGTAATTTTTCCTTGAAATTGTCATCATAGTAGATTTTTACCTGCTTGTATGTTGATTCTTCACTGATATACCTCTCTCTCTCTCTCTCTCTCTCTCTCTCTCTCTCTCTCTCTCTCTCTCTCTCTCTCTCTCTCTCCAACTTAAAGACGCCCCACTTCCTTCAAATTAAGTTAATTTTCTTTCTTCCACTTCTTATGATATCATCCTTCCGCTGTGCAGGTGTTGCAAACTGCTATTCGCTAACGGTGTAAGTTAGATCACCTTCCAATCATCACCAGGCGATTTATTCTCTTGAGCAGCTTTGCCGTCACCCGGCCCCTTAGAACGTGACTTGTCTATGGGGGGAGGGGGGGAGGGGGGGGGGGCTTGACCGCTTTTACGAAACAGTTGCAAATCTAAAATAAAAATAGAGGAATTTACTGAAAATATCTTTTACGAAACAGTTGCAAATCTAAAATAAAAATAGATGAATTTACTGAAAATATCTTTTACGAAACAGTTGCAAATCTAAAATAAAAATAGATGAATTTACTGAAAATATCTAATGAAATGGAGGTATGTGAACAATGATTGGGGAGGGGGAGCTCTAAAAGGAGTGAAGATTTGCGTTAATTCCAAACGAGTTTTGTCAGATGCTATCAAATTCACTGGCCATTATTTTAGTTAAACTTCTTATCAAGCTGTTAACGTGGATTATGGTAAAAAATGATGAGAAGTGAAACAAGAACGGAAACATTCATTAAAAGCTTAATGAGCCATTGAATTAAATTAAGAAATTAATTGGAATATTGAACATGAAAAGCCCTCAAGTTTAGTTGATTTATGGGTAATTAATGTCTATTTTCACTGCCCTTCAGAAATGAAATTGTTACTAGCTATAATTTTCTGTACGTCTTCCTACTAGCCTTTAAATTGAAATGATTACGTTCCTTAATGAAAATCTTCATTTGAAGAAATTATGCTTCCTTAGTAGTACCTTATAGCATGCAATTACCAATCATCTTAATCAATCTCTTTTGATAATTGTTATCCATCCATTGATTTCCTTAATTAAACAAGAGAAAAGTCTCAATATAATTGCTTATGCTATGGTTTTACGTAACTATTACCAAATTTTAGTTATTATTATTATTATTATTATTATTATTATTATTATTATTATTATTAGCTGAGCTACAACTGTAGTTGGAATAGTTATTATTATTATTATTATTATTATTATTATTATTGTTATTATTATTATTATTATTATTATTATTATTATTATTATTATTATTATTATTATTAGCTAAGCTACAACTGTAGTTGGAAAAGCAGAATTCTATAAGCCCAAGTTTACTGCAATTTATATTTATTACGTATAATATTAATTTTGTCGAATTACAACATTAAACTTCCTTTATATTCACAGAAAGTTAAATCCGGAAGCATATATCGTATCATTTAAATGAACAAAAGATTCATCTTATTTCTCAGTCGCGAATAGAAATCCAATTTGATTGCAAAACAGCATAAAACACAAAGGAAACTTAAGGTATTTGAATATATACGATCGAGCCCCGAAGCGGATCATCAGCGTTAACGCATTTCCTAGTGATTTAATAGATCTGAATTCCCCAGTACCTGAAGAACTTGACCTCCGTCATATGGTTAGTGCGACAGAAGGGCGCTGACCCGCTCATTACCTGTCTCTTATGGTGATTCTCGCTCGAGCTACATCTCCGCGTAGCCCTGGGGTTAATTTCTTCCCCCCTGTCAATGAGTAAAATCTAATGTATAAGTTGTATAACTCGGCTACATCCTGTAGGGCATATTCTAATTTCAGTTCTTTGTTCAGGCGTTGTTTACCTCTTGATGCACTGGTGATTTAATGTTGTTGTTGTTGTTGTTGTTTTTTCGCGGCATTTCCTTTATGCTCGCTCTGTTTCCTTTCTTCGTGCTTGTGATGTTGTTGCCCATTGTGTCTTTATTGTTTTCAACTCTCTCTCTCTCTCTCTCTCTCTCTCTCTCTCTCTCTCTCTCTCTCTCTCTCTCTCTCTCTCTCTCTCTCAGTGGATTTTTCAGACGTTTATAAAGGCTTTTCCACTTGGTGAAACGAGGGGTTGATCATGAACCTATTTGACCTCGTTATCATAAGTAATATACGATGATTATTCTATCTCTTGCGCTTTGTCCATGCTGTGTTACAACTTAGTCAACATCAGCAACAATTGCCTGGCCCTCCTTGGTCCTAGCTTAGGTGGAGAGAGATCTTGGGGGCTGATTATGTGTATATATGGTCAGTCTCAATGGCATTATCTTGCTTGATATGGCAATGCCATTGTCCCTTGCCTATGCCATTCATGAATTGCTTTTAAACCTTTAAACTAACTGGTACCAGGTTAGCTGCTTTCGTCCACAGATATATGATATGATAAGGTTTAAAACGTACCTAAACTGCTTTCCTTCTGTCTGGAAAGGAAACCGCATCTCTTTTTGGTGAGGACATTGTCTTGACCCTTAGGCTACGCACCGGGTCACTGCTCCCCCAAAAATCGTCAGTAACTTTAGATTTTACTTGATTATGTTCCAAGGCGGAAGAACGGTTAGTAGAGGGTTGAGGACCTCTTGGGGTATAGGACATGCTCTGAAAGCCAATTATAGCCCCATGTGTCATGTCAGTTACTTTGTTATGGATTTTTATTACGTAGGGTCGACTTGTCTGTTTGTAGAAATATTAAAATGTGAATTTGATTTAGTTGACTATATTCATGTGTTTAAAAAGGCAGATAAGTAAAACTTATATATCTTCAGTTACTTGATTTAATTGGAAATGTAAAATAACTGATTTGTTTAATAAGATTTTGATGGTTGTTTTGAGAGAGAGAGAGAGAGAGAGAGAGAGAGAGAGAGAGAGAGAGAGAGAGAGAGAGAGAGAGAGAGAGAGAGAGAGAGATGGGGGGCGGGTATAATGGCCCAAGATTGGGAGGAAAATGGGATGATTGAGTCTGTTGTAACTAGAAGTTTCAGGACTAGGAAAGGAGATATTTGTGCCGGGCTAAGAATGTAAATGTGATGATTATTTAGATAAGAGTGAATAATCTTTATGGATTTTATTTATTAGTCATGATTGATAAAGAACGAAAGTGAAAGTCTTTTTTTGGATAGTTAAGCCACTTGCTGGCTGTGCTTGAAAGGATGTGAAAGGGCAGTTGTGCTATGCGATTTAAATGCAAACGTAGATAAGGAGACGGCATTGTGAGCAGATGTTATGCTCTGGAATAATGTAGAAGGGAAAGAGATATAGATCTGTATTCGGAAAGGTGGTTGATTTTCAGAAGCATATGGTATGCAACGAAAAATATCCAATTATACTTTGGAAAATGATAAAAAAGGTGTCTTTGGAAAATGGTTAAAAAATCGTGTCTTATATTTTCATGCAGGGTTATAAAGATGCTAATTTTGTTGCCCCCTGCACACACTCATGTATATGTTGTATGTGTGTGTCTGTCTATTAATTAATTTGAATTTCTTTCAATGATATTTCAAATATTCTTTCTGTCAGGTTTTATTCTAATTTTATCCCCAGTTTTTTTTTAAGTGAAATAAAATTTTTTTCTGACCTGCTCAGCTGATATGGCTTACAGATAAAAGTTGGATATATACAAATTTATGTAGTCTGACCTCTGGTTTAGTAATATTGCAAAATTTATTTAAAATTTGCAACCTTTTTCATACAGAAAAAAAAATTCATTGGATATAATAGTTACCACTACCCTACTCTACTTACGAGAGTGAGAGATCCTAATTCACTGTCTCTCTCTGATTTGTATAAGAAGTCCAATTATTTTTTTTTTTTCAATCTCCAGATTTTATTTACAAATTTCCAAATGTCAAAACTGGCTGCATATTCTCGTATTCTTAACTTTTCGTACACTTGCCATTTTCTAAACACACATTTCACATGGTATATTTCATGATTTATTTTAGAATGTTATTTCATGATTTATTTTGGAACGTTATGATCCAAACGCTTGGCATTCCCCCAGGAATCTTGTGATACTAGGTCGAATTCTCCCCAATTGTTTTCGCTCTTCGGAACAAATTATTTATTGAAAATTCTTGGGCACTGTCGTAAATAATTCTATATATATTCTTTTGTCATGCATAGATTTAAAAGCCTCTTTGCAAAATGAAATCTTGTGTTCTATTTCTCATACCCTTCTTATATAGAATTTCAACAAAAGTTCAATCTTGCAGCGAGTGTTTTTATGATGAAAAGCCTGACAAAAGTCTCTCCTGATAGTTTATATATGAAAGATTTATTTTTTATGTTGTTACTTTCCTTAAAATTTTTAAAATTAATTGTTCATTTCCTCTCGTGTAGTTTATTTACTGCTTTATTTCCTATCCTGACTTAGCTATTTTTCTGTGTTGGAGCAATTTTTCTTATATCAACCTGCTTTTCCAACTAGGGTTGTAACTTAGATAGTACAGTAATAATGAGGATAATGGGGTCAGTCATTTTTTAAATTAATACTAGAAAGGAAGATTAAGGAACAGATAAGGAAATGGCAACTTTTTTACTTTCTTTTTTCTGCGACTACACACACACACACACACACACACACACACACACACACACACACACACACACACACACACGACGGTGACCAAGAAATGATGGGATAAATGGCTTGAATTTCGTATTGCAAAGGAAGGTTCTTGATATCTAAGACTCGCAATGTGTGTCGGAGAGTTTGACCTGCTGTGGATTAATTTACTCTGTAGACGTATGAAGCGATTAGTGCGGAAGTTTTACTGTATAAAGGACTCATCCACGATTCAACAATTGAAGGATGAAGGTGCTAGTGACTTATTTTTAGATTTCTTTTTAGTTTTTTCAATTAGGTGTGCCATATATATATATATATATATATATATATATATATATATATATATATATATATATATATATATATATATATATATATATATATATATATATATGCATCATATATATATATGTATGCATTTATGTATGTATGTATGTATGTAATTGTGAGTGAGTCTGTGTACTCCCAAAAAGAGGAAACGAAGTTGTCTTTTCCCCCAGAGATTGCAAACGGAGCGGGGGAAGGAAGAGAAGACGATGGATTGATGATCTAAGAAAATGTGTATAGCCTGGCATAGAAAGTCCGTAAACAAATGGGAGTGAAAGGACATGTTTGAGGCCTTTGTCCTGAAGTGAACTAGCAGTGCCTGAGAATGATGATGTATGTGTGTTTGTGTATACAGTGTAACATTATAAGATTTAGTTAATTCCATTATTCAATTAATTCGTGTTTTCTGTAGAAACCCAGAGTTTTCCAGATTGATTTAATCTAACTTGGTGAAAGTTTGTTTTGATTTGTTATAAAGTTTTCAGACCTGGTTTTTACCATCGAAATGCATATGTAATAAGTGCGTTCTTTTTCGGTCACAGATGTTGCGAAGGAGAGAGAAAAAGCGATAAAGACATCAGGAGTATTTAAAAGTGGATTTCATCTTTCACTCCATGGAATAATTTCTTCACAGACTACTTCTCTCTCTCTCTCTCTCTCTCTCTCTCTCTCTCTCTCTCTCTCTCTCTCTCTCTCTCTATACTAGATCAATTTTTCATTGAGAACTCCATGTAATTCTTTGAGAATTCAATGAAGCACATAATAGTGTTTATAACAATTACCAGGGTTCTTTGAATCAGGTTTTGAATATCGTCTCTGAAATGTAAATGATTATAATAACATATCAGCTTATCCTAGCTATACGAAAATAACTGGAATATAAGAGACATTCGAGATAGATATGGTTTTCCACCGAAGATGCTTCATTATTTTATAGAACCATATTATTTCTGTTCATTGGTGCTTTTTATTTCAAAGAACCATATTCTTTTTGTTCACTTGGTGCTTCATAATTTTATAGAACCGTATTCATTTTTGTTCATTTTGTGCTTCTTTATTTTATAGAACCGTATTCTATTTGTTCATTTAATACTTCATTATTTTATCGAACTATTATTTTTGGTCATTTGGTGGTTTGATTGTTAGGTATTTTCAATGCATGTTCAACATGAATATTGCCATCATGATAATGATTATATCATTGAAAAGTTGCGTCTTGTGTAACACCTTGTTAGCTCAAGACAAAGACGCTCTTGCCAGGTGTCGTCTTGGTTTTAATCACATTTTCTCTAGTTTCCTTTGTCTTTTTGTCCATCATCTGCGTGTTTGCGACGACGACGATGACCGATTTTTGTTTTTCGGTTTCTTGTTTTTATTAGATGAACTCGTCTTCCCTCGTCTGCAAATGAAACAGGAAATTAGATCTTGTGTCAATAAGGTAGTGGAGTGTCATGTCAGCTGTATGATCTGGTAATGCTCTTACCTCCTGTTCATGTTTGATTAGGATTTCTCCGTCGTCGAAATCTTTCGCTGAGTTCTTCTGAATTATTTCAGTGAACGCTTTTGAAAGGTACAGGTTATTATTATTATTATTATTATTATTATTATTATTATTATTATTATTATTATTATTATTATTACCTGCTAAGCTACATCCCTAGTTGGAAAAAAAACAGGATCCTATAAGCCCAGGGGCTCCAACAGGGAAAGGAAATAAGGAAAAATTAAATATTTTGAGAACAGTTTCAACATTGAAATAAATATTTTCTATATAAACTATAAAGACTTTAACAAAACAAGAGGAAGAGAAATAAAATACAATAGTATGTCTGAGTGTACCCTCAAGCAAGACAACTCTAACCCAAGACAGTGTAAGACCATGGTGCAGAGGCTATGCCACTACCCAAGACTATGGAATAATGGTTTAATTTTGGAGTGGCCTTCTCCTAGAAGAGCTGCTTACCATAAGCAAATAGTCTCTTCTACCCTTACCAAGAGGAAAGTGGCCACTGAACAAACATTGCAGTAGTCAACCCCTTGAGAGAAGAAAAAATATGGTTGGTAATCTTAGTGTTTTCAGGTGTATGAGGACAGGAGAATATGCAAAGAATAGGTCAGACTATTCATTGTATGTGCAGGCAAAGGGAGAATGTGGTGTAAACATAGAGAAGGATCCAATGTAGTTCTGTCTGGCCAATCAAAAGACCCCATACTCTTTAGCGGTAGTATCTCTGATGTTTTAATTCGCTGAAGTTTGTTCTCTCTCTCTCTCTCTCTCTCTCTCTCTCTCTCTCTCTCTCTCTCTCTCTCTCTGCATATGTATGTCTTTTTAAAAAATTACTTATTTATACGTTTTAAAAAGTCTACGACAAACGGTTGAAATAGTTAAATCCCGAGATATTCGGTTTTCGATATTGGAATCCGGCGAAGTAGCTTAAAAATGCATCACGAGCTCAAGGAATATTCTCAAACACAAGAATCGGGTAAATATCATTTTCGAGAAAGCAATGCTTAATGGACAGGGTTGTATTGGGATATATTCGTACCCCAGGCAATCATGACAGGAGATGAATATGTTATAGGTAAGCGAAGTGGGTTTATGGGAACGCTTTGGAAGAGAAGTTACCATTTTAGTAGTTGAATAATGGGAATAAAAAATAGGGTATGAAAATTACCTTTTCTAAGTCAAGGCTTTTAGAGTAGAACTGATAGATGGATCTAATAGCGAGTAATTCTGATATATATATATATATATCTATCTATCTATCTATATATATATATATATATATATATATATATATATATATATATATATATATATATATATATATATATATATATATATATATATATATATATATATATATATAATGCCTTTAATACTAAATTTGATATTGTTATTATTTGGCTCAATATATATATATATATATATATATATATATATATATATATATATATATATATATATACACATACATACATACATACATACATACATACATACATACATACATACATACATACAGTATATTTATAACAACACAACAAATGCAGCCGTTTCTAGTTCACTGCAGGACAAAAACTTCAGACTTGTCCTGGTCATATATGGGGTTTGTCCATTTTCATCACCACTCTGGCCACTGTGGATTGGTGATGGTAGGAGAATTTGGTATAATCGCTCACAGTAAACCAACCTAATATTGGTGGCCCTGACTAATACAGCTTTGCTGATCATGATAGCCAATCCTTTCATCACGTTAATTTATCCACTTTGAAAGGGATCATATGTGTATATATATATATATATATATATATATATATATATATATATATATATATATATATACTGTATATATATACTATATATATATATATATATATATATATATATATATATATATATATATATATATATATATACATACATGTGTGTATGTATGTATGTATGTATGTATGTATGTATATATATGTATACGTATATATATATATATATACATATATATATGAGCCATAATAATAACAATATCAAATTTAGTATTAAAGGCATTATACATACCAAGTGTACCTCCTTGACCAGAACCTGAAAAAGTACTTTTTGAGAAGGTAAATGGGTGACAATAAAAATATCCACTCTCCTTTTATGCAAGTTATTCCCAAGGTACAAGGAATTTGAAAAAAGATAAACATTAGTTACATTTCTTTGGACAAGCAGTTATGACACTGCACCAATAATCTCATCTTTCTCCCAAAAGCAGGTTGGTACGTTCAAACACAAAGGAAGGCCTCGCAGTATACCTCCTGCCCGAATATCTGGTACAAATGTGGGAGTTCTGTTGGAAGTTTTTATCCGGAGCTGAGTGCTTGTTCATCTTGCACGATTCATGCGAGTTTTCGACGAGAGAACTGGAGAACACAAGATGGGAATTAACCTCTCACAGCTGTCGATGCAACCGATGAATAATTCCTGGTTCTCAGGTACCCGACTTTGTGTCCAGGATTGCCTGTAACATGCAAGAAATGGTCAGATTTACGCGGGGTACAGAGAGAGAGAGAGAGAGAGAGAGAGAGAGAGAGAGAGAGAGAGAGAGATGGTTACGCAAAGTTCTAACATGTTATTCTGGTGAAGATTTCTTGGCAGACTTTGTGTCGAGAATTGGCTGTAACCTGCAAGAAATGGTCAGATTTACACAGGGTACATAGATAATACGAGAGAGAGAGAGAGAGAGAGAGAGAGAGAGAGAGAGAGAGAGAGAGAGAGAGAGAGAGAGAGAGAGAGAGAGAGAGAGGTGCTTACGCAAAGTTTTAACACGTTATCCTGTTGAAGATTTCTAGGCAGATATATAAAATATAAAGTTTGCCTAGAATGGATATGAGAGCGTTATTAGATGTGTCCATAGAAAAGTCGATACAATTTCACCACTGTGATTATGCGTATCATAGTCATATTCCCTGCCAGCCAATCCTTATTTTTTTTTTCTTTTATTAAGAAATATATATTTACATTTTCGCAATTTGAAACTGTTGGAGGTACGTATTGTTAAAAAAACTGTCAAGTGTTGACTCTTCTTTTATAACTCTATTGTTTTTTTTCTGAAGTTTCTTAACTATTAGCAGTTTTTATAGCCACAATTTTTTATATGAATGTGTTGTTGTGAAAGCCTATCCACGTCTTAGGAAATTAGGTAACACAAATCGATTTCTCAGGAAGGCTACCAATGATACCAATCAACCCTTCAGGAATTGGCATGACACTAGTCAGCATCTCGGGAACGTACATGAAACTCGTCAGCATCTCTGGAAAGCACATATAACTTCAGTGTCTCAGGAATATGCATGAAACTTCAGCATCTCGGGAAAGCGCATGAACCTCCTCCATATTTTGGGAAAGTGGATGAATCTCGTCAACATCTCAAGAAAGCCCATGAAACTCGTCAGTATCTCAGGAAAGTACACAGAACTCGTCAGCATCTCTTGAAAGCCCATGAAACTCGTCATCATCTCAGGAAAGTGCATGAAATTCATTCGCATCTCAGGATGCGTATGAAACTCGTCAGCATCTTAGAAATGCACATGAAACTATCGAGCTTGAGCGTGACTCGAACCCCAATCCAGCAGATAGCTAGGCAGGAACTTCCAATATTCTAGGCTACCAGAAGGGTAATGGTAAAGTTCCGTGTTGGTTCATTTTGAAATTATAAAAATGACTTGCATGATAAATCTCCGAGAAGTTTTGTTCTGTAGTGAATAAGATTAAGAAGATAGATTATGGCAGGTTTACAGGTCACAAGTTAGCCTTTGTAAGCACTATGAAGGACATGCGCTTCTAATGAAGACGAAGATTTATTGAATGTGGCTTTTGAAGCACATTTGGACGTTGTTTTAATTATTTTTATCTTATATCTCTTGTTTTGTTTAATTTTTTTTTATTTATTTAGGAAATATTTATTTTAATGTTGCTCTTCTTAAAATATTTTATTTTTCCTTATTTCCTTTCATCACTGGGCTATTTTCCCTGTTGAGGCCCCTGGATTTAAAACATCCTGCTTTTCCACCTGGGATTGTAGCTTAGCAAATAATAATAATAATAAAGCCTTTATCTTATATGTCTTGTTTTGTTAATTTTTTTTTATATTTATTTCGGAAATATTTATATTAATGTTGCTTTTCTTAAAATATTTTATTTTTCCTTATTTCCTTTCATCACCGGGCTATTTTCCCTGTTGAGGCCCCTGGATTTATAACATCCTGCTTTTCCACCTGGGATTGTAGCTTAGCAATTAATAATAATAATAATAATAATAATAATAATAATAATAAAGAGCTAGGTACTGTCTGAATTATAATGTTGCATAGAAAAATAGGGTTTACGTCGGACTGATATATCCTATGGAATAAAGTAGCTGATATAGGAACTTGCAATTATCATAAATCCCATCCCCCTTCACCAATACCGTACCATTATGAAATTACTGGAAACGTTTTCTTGGAACTCCGTGGTCTGTTTAAAATGCAGTTGTTTATTAAAACTAGATATGTTTAATTTCCGTTTTCTTGAAGAGTTAGGTGATGGAGTAATGGTTTGGTAGATGTTGATAACAACAATCAAGTCGGCATCTGATTTTTTTCCCCGTTTCTCTTATTTGCGTACATTTTGGCAGTTTGTCGTCTGTCTCTAGTGGACAAAGGAGTGATCCAAGCTGAATTCTTAATTCTAAACGAGTTTTCTAAGACGTTTTCTTAATTTTATAGTTTCTTTTTATTTGTAGTTTACTAAACGGGTGTTTTTAAGACGTTTTCTTAATTTTATAGTTTATTTTTATTTGTAGTTTACTAATCGAGTTTTTTTTCAAGACGTTTTCTTAATTTTATAGTTTCTTTTTATTTGTAGTTTACTAATCGAGTTTTTTTTAAGACGTTTTCTTAATTTTATAGTTTCTTTTTATTTGTAGTTTACTAATCGAGTTTTTTTAAGACGTTTTCTTAATTTTATAGTTTCTTTTTATTTGTAGTTTACTATTGACGTTACACTTGTGGTACTTCTAACATTTTGCCCACAAGATGTTTTTTTTAATCATCCACTTCCTTTATGATATGCTATTACTGAGGTTGCGAGTGAAGTTTTCCACCCAAGAAAGTACTTACTTGGACTAGACGAACGGGTTTCCGTTCTAGCAGGTACATTTCCTCATGCTGAAATTTAATTACTGAGCCAAGACGTGTAATTTTCCATTTTAACATGCAAATTACTGAGACTTACACGGAGACCTTGACCATTCTAACACTTAAGTACTAGGACTGAAGTTAAAATTTTCCATCCTAACATGAAAGTGGAATTGTTTCTAACTTTGCGATTCTTATAACCTTAAAATAAACTTGTAGTTCTTTATATTCTTAATATTACTACGCCGTTGTATTTCTTTATATTCTTAATATCACTACGCCGTTGTAACTTTGAAGGTAATTTGAATTATTTTTTTTAGAACAACACATGATTGAATTTTATGAATTGCAGTTTTGAAACGCTGAAGTTTTGCACCAGTTTTGAAGTTATTCTTTTTTCCATACTGAACTTTTTACTCCCTTGGGGTTCTAACATCCTGTATATCATGTAGAGCTGCAGTTTAGCTTCTAGAAATAAAAGAATTGTGAATCTTTTAGAATAAAAAAAAAAACATTCATATCTTCACTTTTTAATATGAGTGGCTGAATTTGACTTGAAGATGAAACTTTTAGACATAGATTAAACTTGAATCGTCTACTTTGATTATTTCAGCAGTATTTTGCACATGCAAAGAAATGTCATAATAAAGGTTAAAGTGATAGTTGTTTTAATGTGTATTTCTAAAAAGTTACATTGATAATGCTACGAAACCAACATAGAAAAAAAAGTAGAGAAGAAATTTTTTTATTAATGATCGTAGCTTTGCTAAATAAAATAGTAAGAAAACTCGCTTATATATAAATGTGAAAGAAAGAAAAAGAAGTCGCCGAGTACAATAAACCAAATTGAACTGCTACTGCGAGATAAAGAAAAGGAGAGAAAAAAAGATGCTAAAAGCCAATCACGTGATTGGCTTTCAAAGAAAAAAAAATGTGAAACTTGACTCCGAACTTATACAGAAAAGGTGGCCCGATCGACTTGGTTTTTTTTTTTTTTTTTTTTTTTTTTTTTTTTTTTTTTTTTTTTTTTTTTTTTCAGGTAAACACGAAGAATAGGGAATCGCTGACTGATAGCATTTTATCTAGGGGTGCCACACACCGACACGCACCGACAGGAACGGTTGTTGAGTAGCTATGAGGGACGCCTGGGCTGCTGCTGCTACACCTTCCGGAAGTCGTCTTGTGCGTCGTAAAGTCCGGCGGAGTCCAGATGTCGTCCTGTGTGTTTCTTGCGCATTACGTAGGGATGAGGAGCGGGGGAAGCGAAGAGAGGGAGATGGTGAACTGGAAGAATGACAGAGAAAGTTGATACAAAACTTTGACGTTTGTTTTTTAGGGAGGAAATACTTTTGTAGTTGTGTATGGAGAAACAGATGGGATAAAAAGCGAACGGAGAAGAAGGAATTGGCGAAGAAGGAGAGGTAGGAGAACAAATGAGGAATTAGCAAAGAGGAGAAACAGAAGAGCAAAGGTAATAGCGAAGAAGGAGAAACTAAACAAATGAGGAATTAGCGTAGAAGGGGAAACAGAAGAACAAATGAGGAATTAGGGAACAAGGAGAAACAGAAGAACAAATAAGGAATTAGCAAAGAAAGAGAAGCAGAACAAATGAGGAATTAGCAAAGAAGGAGAGGCAGGAGAACAAATGAGGAACTAGCAAAGGAGAAGCAGAAGAACAAATGAGGAATTAGCAAAGAAGGAGAGGCAGGAGAACAAATGAGGAATTAGCAAAGAAGGAGAGGTAGGAGAGCAAATGATGAATTAGCAAAGGAGAAGCAGAAGAACAAATGAGGAATTAACAAAGAAGGAGAGGCAGGAGAACAAATGATGAATTAGCAAAGGAGAAGCAGAAGAACAAATGAGGAATTAGCGAAGGAAAAAAAACAAATGAGGAATTAGGGAATATGTAGAGGCAGAAGAACAAGAAGGAGAAACAGAGGAACAAATAAGGAATTAGTGAAGAATGAGGAACAGAAGAACAAATGAGGAATTAGCAAAGAAGGGGAGGCAGGAGAACAAATGATGAATTAGCAAAGGAGAAGCAGAAGAACAAATGAGGAATTAGCAAAAAAGGAGAGGCAGTAGAAGAAATGAGGAAATAGCGAAGGAGAAACAGAAGAAATGAGGAATTAGCGAAGAAGGAAAAAAAAGAACAAATGAGGAATTAGCGAATATGGAGAGGCAGAAGAACAAGAAGGAGAAACAGAAGAACAAATAAGGAATTACTGAAGAATGAGGAACAGAAGAACACATGAGAAAACTTTATTTTAGCCAATTTTTTCTCCATAGTTTTTTTTTTTTTTTTTTTTTTTTTTTTTTTTTTTTTTTTTTTTTTTTTTTTTTTTTTTTTTTTTTTTTTGCATCACAGGATATTATTGTGGCGAATTGTTTTCTGATGCGCATTGTTTATATATCCGGTGTCAGCCAACGTTATTGCATCATGTTAGTACATTGCTCACCAGCTGTTTATCGACAAAAAAAATATATATTTTATTTCAGTTATATTGGTGAATTTCTTTATCTTTTTCCGTTCCATTTCAATTTTTAATCCGTATTTTTTATATATTTTTAAATTCACCTTTACATTTGTTCATAAACAAAGCGTTTGCTTTGTTGGAGAATGAAGGGAAAGAAATGCATTGTTTTTTTCATATTTTGCTTCTGACCCGGTCGTTTTCATTTTGTTTACCACCTTTTTAAAATAAAAGAAAAACAATTTGATTTTTTGAGGAAATCCTGTTTTGAGTTACCAAGAAAAAACTATTTTTTTGAGGAAAAACTGTTTGGAGTTACCAAGGTTACTTCAATATGCTCTCTCTCTCTCTCTCTCTCTCTCTCTCTCTCTCTCTCTCTCTCTCTCTCTCTCTCTCTCTCTCTCTCTCTCTCATATAACGATTGATTTTATTCCCGGAGATGTAAAGGTATATGTATTATTATTATTATATAATTCGTGCAAATGATTTGCGAATTCGCACAGTGAAATTTTCTGTACTCGTTTCATGAAAGAGGTAAAACTTTAAAATTATTATTATTATTATTATTGTTGTTGTTGTTGTTGTTGTTGTTGTTATTATATTCTTTACGGAGTAATGTACGGTTATATCCTCATAGAATAAAACACACATTGAAACAAAAGAACGTAAAAAATGGGAAAGAGAGCAACAAAACTATTTATTTGATAATGCGAAAAAGTAGTGTATGTACGTTTATGTGTACAACTTCTACTTCCCTTTAAGCCTCTCATAACAGGGTGTGCGCTGGAGAAAATTATTTTAACACTATGTTTACTACACTATTCATGATCTAATTCAGATAAATTCATAATCAACCAATCATGCTCTAATTACTAAATCATGGATGAGCCCAGTGTGCATTAAACTGGCACGATATTTCGTATTTCAGACCGTTAAACACCCCATTATTGAACCAATCACCTTTATGATCCTTACATTTCCCAAATATTAAGGCCTTTCTTTGCCAATACCTCTTTCACTTCATCTTTTTGGGCACTTTCTATGCCTTCTCTTCCC
>NC_090745.1:118980969-118993469 GCF_036898095.1 Palaemon carinicauda | reverse complement strand
CTCCAAGTTTGTATTTTGGAATTAGGCAGGAATCAGCAGGTTGAGGCTCCACGTTTGTATTTTGGAATTAGGCAGGAATCAGCAGGTTGAGGCTCCAAGTTTGTATTTTGGAATTAGGCAGGAATGACGTTAATATAAATTTGGGGGGGGGGGGGGGGGAATTAAGGAGGAATGACGATAATGATATAAGTATATTACATCGATGATATATAACTTTAGTTGGATGTTGCCGTCATTGATACTTAATTATATATGGTCGAAGATGGAAGCGAAGAAGACTGCATCCCAAACGGGTTCCGCTTGTTATTACAACCCCCACTGCCCCCCCCCCCTCCCCCCCCTCCCCCGAGCCTCTGCCTTTGCGCAATAGGATTTAGGTGGGGGAGAATATTTAAACCTCATTTTGTTTGGTTGCCTGTCACACTTTTCTTTATATTATTTATTTTTTTCCTTTTTTTAAACTTGTGATGATTTAATTTAAATAAATTTTAGCTCAAATCTTTTCATGTTTTCATAAATAACTATTAGATGATATCTGTTTTTGACGTTCTTAATAGTTTATATAGGACATATCTGTTTTGATGTTGTTACTGTTTTTAGAATGATTTATTGTTAATTTATTCTCATCATTTATTTATTTCCTTATTTCCTCTCCTCACTGGGCTATTTTTCCCCATTGGAGCCCTTGGGATTATAGTATCTTGCTTTTCCAACTAGGGTTGTAGCTTGGCTAATAATAATAATAATAATAATAATAATAATAATATTAAATTTGAGAATGTATTTCAGCGTTTTTTTTTTTCTCTAATTGAGATTTACTATCAATCGTAAAATGAAATCTGTCAATATTAAATTTATTTTAGTGAATTTTCCAATAAAATTAAGAAAACTATTAGTTGAGTAGAGTGCAGATTATAAGAGGGTTTCATTTACGAATAAAGTAAAAAATACATAAAAATAGTGTCTGGAAGAAATACGTCAAGTAATAGATATTTTTTTTTTTTTATTTATTAAGAAATATACATTAACCATTTTTACAATTTATGATATACTATATACATCATAATATATTTACATGAATAAATTTTTTTAATTGATATATATTTGGAATTGCACCTTTCAAATTTAAGTATGTTTTTTTGAATTACAAACATTGACTTATGATAATTCATACAAAATGTTTGCCCTGATTCGCTAAAAATTAGGTCCTAAAGCGGCGTAGATCATTCATTTTCACACGCATGTCATTCATAGAAACGCACACGTATGTAAATGAATAGGTACTGTAATTACGATTCGATGCCACACTCAACCCGCTTTCCCAGTGAACGTGGGTCTCATAATTGCAATTTTTTTTTTTTTTTTTTTTTTTTTTTTTTTAATCTGACAACCTAATTGATTTTAGCCTCCCGCCGTGGCTCTGCTATTAATCCTAACAAATGTGATATAAGGACGTCCTTCTTTTTATCTCTTTATTGTCTATGAAATTACGTCATCTTTTGATTGATTGATTAATTATCTGGCATCCTGACATCTAAGGCCGTCATCTTTGATATCCTTGAGCGGAGGAGCTGCGTTGGAGGAGGACCCTCTACTTCGAGTGGGACTTCATGCGGCGCATCCCCTTTGGAGGTTCTCCTCCCCCTCCTTCTCCAGCCTTTCCGCGGCTTACTATTTGATAGTACGCTCGCATCTCCTCCCTCTCCCTCCCCCCCCCCCTCTCCTGCATCCCTTTCTCGTTTCCCACGTGGTCTCCCCCTTTTATTTACCCTTACTTCCCCATTTTTGCCATCACTCCTCATCTGTCTCCCCCCCATGCCTCCCCCCCATGCCTCCCCCGCTCAACCTTCAATCGCCTTCCTTTCTCTCTCTCTCTTTCTCTCTCTCTCTCTCTCTCTCTCTCTCTCTCTCTCTCTCTCTCTCTCTCTCTCTCTCTCTCCCTTTCTCCCTCTTTCTATCACCCTCTGCAGCTCATTACTTCTCCCTTCCTCTTCCGCCTCCATCTCCTCCTCCTTCCTCATCTCCCTTCCTCCCCCCCCCCCCTTTCTCCTTCTGCGTCGTTGTCAATACACAACTGCGCAATAAATGTAAAGTCTGCAGGTGCGTAGTAGAAACCCCAAAGTTTTTACTCCCTTATCCACAACAAACCTCCTATACCAGCTACCCTCAAGCTTCCACCACCTTCCCCAACATTAACGTTGCCCCTCCTCCCCACTGCAGCTGATTCCCCAGCATCCTTCTTCCCCAAGTCATCTTCACCCAAGAGGTTAATTACTGCAATGTAATTGTTTGGTGGCTACTTTCCTCTTTGTAAGGATAGAAGACACTCTTTAGCTATGGTAAGCAGCTCTTTTAAGAGGACACTCCAAAATCAAACCATTGTCCTCTAGTTTTGGGTAGTGCCATAGCCTCTTTATCATGGTCTTCCACTGTCTTGTGTGAGAGTTCTCTTGCGTGAGGGTACACTCGGGCACACTATTTTATGTAGTTTTTCTTCCTCTTGTTTTGTTAAAAGTTTTTCTAGTTTATATAGGAAATATTTATTTTGTGGTGTTACTGTTCGTAAAATATTTCATTTTTTCTTGTTTCCTTTCCTCACTGGGCTATTTTCCCTGTTGGGGTCCCTGGGCTTATATCATCTTGCTTTTCCAACTAGGGTTGTAGTATACCGAGTAATAATAATAATAATAATAATGATAATTTATCTCCGGGGGAATTTACTCCCCATAATGTATTCCGCCTCCTGTTAGTGACTCACTAAAATAATTCTTTCCTCTTTGGATGTCCTCCCACTACGCATTCTTCCCCATTCCCCAACCAGTTAGGGAGGGGATTTCCTTACGTATCGAATGGTTACATCAGATCCCCTACTCCATATGCAAATCAGCCCCCAAAAGCATTGCCCTCCCCCCCTCAAGGAAAAAAAAAAGTTCCTTCTGTTCAAAAGTTATTCACGAGTCAATATTTTTTTTAATTTAAAAACATATTCAAATGAATAGTGAAAGGTGAAATTGTGAATGTATGTTAATTAAAAAAAAATATCCATGTAAGTATATTAGGACGTATATACAGTTTTATACATTGTAAAAACTGTAAATGTATATTTCTTAATAAAAGAAAAAAAATACATCATACTTGGCAATTTTTGTGGATAGGTCGAACTCATTCACCATAATAAATCTTAGCTAGTGTTCAGAATCATGAGTATGGGTAGATGCATTTGATCATATTCTTGTAACTGCAATCAATATGTAAAAATGTAAGTCATCCATAAAAGTCTTTGAATATGATGTAAATATGTATTTTCAATTGTTGATACTTTATATTTTTCCCCATAGCAAGTTAATATATTTTTTTTTTCAAGAGTTTCGGGTTTGCACAGTTCAATGATTGATTGATTGATAGAGAGATATAATATATTGAAAAGTATTAACCAATGAATACTTCTTAAAATCAAATTAACTCTGTTTAGCTAATAACTTGGTTCCAAAGTAGGATAATCAATGAAATTAACTCTGTTTAGCTAATAACTTGGTTCCAAAGTAGGATAATCAATGAAATTAACTCTGTTTAGCTAATAACTTTGTTCCAAAGTAGGATAATCAATGAAATTAACTCTGTTTAGCTAATAACTTTGTTCCAAAGTAGGATAATCAATGATAAATTATTATTATTATTATTATTATTATTATTATTATTACTACTAGCCAAGCTACAACCCTAGTTGGAAAAGCAAGATGCTATAAGCCCAAGGGCTCCATTAGGGAAAAATAGCCCAGTGAGGAAAGGAAATAAATAAATTATGAGAATAAATTAACAATAAATCATTCTAAAAACAGTAACAACGTCAAAACAGATATGTCCTACATGAATTATTAACAACGTCAAAAACAGATATGTCATATATAAACTATAAAAAGACTCATGTCAACCTGGTCAACATAAAAACATTTGCTCCAACTTTTAACTTATGAAGTTCTACTTTGAACTTTAAATTTACGTAGCCTACCATGGCTAGGATTTGAACCGATTCTTCTTCAACTAGGGTATAGAAGAAAACTATGGGAATGTTTAGTTCCATTTGGAATGGATGTTACCAGAAATGCAAAGCTTCTCTGTTGTAAGCTAGTTATTATGGTTATACGAGCACCAATGACCCGCGATCTCAGGTTACCAGAAAACTCCAAAACAGTCAATCAATTATGGGTTTTTATTGTTTATATATGAAAGATTTATTTTAATTATTGTTCTTGAAACTTCTCTTGTAGTTTATTTTCCCTATTCCATTTTCTCACTGGGCTATTTTCCCTTTTGGAGCCCTTGGGCTTAGAGCATCCTGTTTTTCCAACTAGGGCTGTAGCTTAGGAAGTGATAATAATGATAATAATGATGATGTAACTAGCCACCAAATATAATGGACAAATGACCAATTGCATAATCATCAGCAATTTAGGCCATCGGCTGCAGAACAAATAAACTGATAGCTCCTTGTTCCTCTCTTCTGTCTTTTTTTTTTTTGATTGGCACTCCGGCACTGATTGGCCTTCCTGGCCCCAATCCTTGCTATTTACTCTATTAGAGTCATACCATGTCCTGGTTTTGGCATACTAAATTATGTTATAATTCAATAATTATTACAGTTATTTTATTCATCTTTACACAACACAGTTATTCCTCTTATCCATTCTTTTTGGAATTTTCTCTCTTACAGACGTACCATATAAAACCTAGTCTGCCACTGTTGATACTGGTATCAGCGTAGAGAAACATTTCACTTGCAACCCCTTCAATTCTTTAAACGTCTCCTGGCTTAACCTCATCATCTTTCTTAAATCCAAAACAATTAGTTCCAGAAGAATTCTCAGCCTCAAACTCATTTTTGCTTCTCTTCTAACTTTTTCATGTGAAAATTATTGAGGTTATTCTCTACATCTATCTGAGACTGCATTCACAGTAGAAAGCTTATCTTTACCATCCTCTTTCTTTTATTCTGAGATTTGATAATCTTTCTGTGCATATACTTTCTTGTAGAACATAATTTTATTCTCTTGCAGTTCTTAAATTGTACATTTTCTTGCACTCCTGCTCTTCTTGCCTAACGCAACTGCACATCATTTAAAGGTTTAAAGGCCGCTCATGAATGGCAGAGGCAAGGGACAGTAACATTGCCCTATCGAGCAGGACAATGTCCTAGAGACTGACCATATATCATATGATCAGCGTCCAAGCCCACTCTCCACCCAAGCTAGGACCAGGAAGGGCCAGGCAATGACTGCTGATGACTCTGCAGTTAGACCTATAGGCAGTGACTGCTGATGACTCAGCAGAATGACCTATAGGCTCCCCCAAACCCCCCAACCTTAGCTCACAAGGATTGTAAGGTTGCAGACACTAATGGCACTAACGAGACTGACCGAGACTCGAACCCCTGACTAGCAAACACCAGGCAGAGACGTTACCAATCAGGCCATAACAACCCTAGCATCCATTTTTCCCTTCAGTTAATGTTCTATTTCATTATCCTAACTTCTTATATTCCCGGAACTCCCTGCTGTTCACATGACTCAATTATGGAATTCTAGAAACTTGTTATGGATCTTTTCCACCTCAATTTCTCGAACTTTTATCTCCTTAGATACTCTTTTTACATCATTCTTATTTAACTTATTTGTTTAAGTTACATTTACAGTAACATTTTCAAACTTTTCTCTCCAATTTTATATTCCTTAACTTCTTCTTAATCTGGATACTAATTTTTATAGTTTATATATGAAAGATCAAATTTAATGTTGTTACTATTCGTAAAATATTTTATTTTCATTGTTTATTACTTCTCTTGTAGTTTGTTTATTTCTTTGTGTCTTTATCTCACTGAGCTATTTTTCCTTGGTGGAGACCCTGGGCTTATAGCATCTTGCTATTCCAACTAGGGTTATAACTTGACTTGTAATAATAATGATACAATAATAATGATAATTTATTTTCATTCATTTCTCATCATTGCACCCATCAACTTGCCTTTTCGTCTAGTCTGTATAATATAGCAATCCTTTCTTCGCCATTTTCTCTTTCCCAAGTAATTTATTAACATTTTCCTGGGGAAATCATGCGTTTCCAACCATAAAACCTCCTTCCAAACATCATTCCTCAAGATTCTCTCCATTCTCACGTATTCTAAGAGTCCCATACAATATGTCCACGCTTCAGACGAAGAGAGAAAGAGAGGGTGTGAGAGGAGGATTAGTGGACATCGGCCCTCTTAATAATGGTTAAAAGGGTGTCATTCGAGCCATACAATTGCCATATAATTAAAACCAGTTCTGCTGTGGATTTCATCCATTGATCGATGGATGCAGATTTCCATTTACATATAATCCTTTTAGATCTAAAGCTAAAGTTGCACATGTCCTGGCGAACATCTATCAAGGGCGATTACGAAGGGAAGGCTGGAGTTTGGACGACTTTCCCTTGCTTGAGGGTACAGTTGGGCACATTATTCTATTTTATATCAATTTCTCGCGTACTGGCAAAGTTTTTAAAGTTTATTTATGAGATATTTATTTTAATGTTGTTACTCTTCTTAAAATATTTTTTATCTCCTTGTTTCCTTTCTTCACTGGGGTATTTTCCCTGTTGGAGCCCCTGGGCTTGTAGCATCCTGCTTTTCCAACTAGGGTTGTAGCTTAGCAAGCAATACATACATACATACATATACCAAGGCACTTACCCCAATTTTGGGGAGTAGCCGACATCAACAAATGAAACAAAACAAAAAGGGGACCTCTACTCTCTACGTTCCTCCCAGCAAGCAATAATGATAATAATAGTAATAATAATAATAATAATGATAATAATAATAATATTATTATTATTATTATTCTTATTATTAATGATAATATTATTTATGATAATAATAATAAAGCCTTTTGCAATTTTGCAAGATTCATGTGCAACTAGCGCCGTATGTCTTCCCAATACGCAATATATACGTACCTAAATACGTCTTCCGGGTCTCTTCTCAACGCCCGTCGGGGAAATGACGGGGAATGTTCGCGTCGGAAAGCTTACCCGGGGCAAAAATGGGGCAGTACATGACGTTTCGGGGCAGTTACTCTTCAAAAACAAAGTTATGAATGTTGGCAAAAAAACAAACGGGCCGTACTATTAGTTCTGAACTGCCGTGTTTGCTGTCATGAAGTAATAAAGGTAGCCGCAAAGGGTTTGCAAACGAAATAGTTTTTTATTTGATACATAGCAATGGCATTGTTTTTTCGAAAAGTTATCCCTTTTGTTAGTTTGCTTGTCAGGGCTGATGTTTGCTCCAGCGCTGGCTTTTTTATATTAAAAGTGTAATTCACAATCATTTTCACGCTCATTGGTCACTTTCGTAAACAGAAATAATAGAAAAATTAGTATTAGTTTTTTTTCTGCCCACGCACACATTTGTTATTGTGCCCTTGCAAAAATTTATGTTTGTAGCGCTCATTATCCACATTCTCCAGTGCTCACGTATATATTCTTTTGACTAACTTCAATTACGTTGATAAAAGTTTGATTACCAAGTAGATTTTACGTATATTGATTTGAAATCCGTAGGCAGTATTCTTATTCAATTTACATTACATGAATAATTTGTTAACTATTATTACTATTATTATTATTATTATTATTATTATTATTATTATTATTATTATTATTAGGCTCTATCTATTTGCTCTATATGTTGATAATAACAGATCCCAAGACTTTTAAATGAAGAATTAGATTTTATTACTTGAAATACTCATCGTTAGGTGGAAGGCCCCTGCAATTCAGAAACAAATACTTCCAGCTGGCATTATGTAGGTTATCCTGACTCCCTATCCCAGCTGTGGTCACACACGTACAGACTAACAAGTACCGAAAGAAATGGCCAGGGGACTGCGGACTTTTTCACCCAGTTTGTAAACCTACGGAATGGCCAAGAGGAGCAAGAACCAGTGATGGCACACTGCCGAGTTTCAGCTGCCAGCAACAACTCTTCCAATCTTCGTTGCAGTGTTGCCAACTTAAATTTCCACTTGAGAGCGGCATGTAATTGCACACAATATGGAAGTTCTACAGTTGGCAACACTGCTTCGTTATTTTCATTATCAAAATCATTATAATCATCATCATCTCCAACGCCTATTGACGCAAAGGGCCTCTGTTAGATTTCGCCAATCGTTTCTTATCTTGAGCTTTTAAATCAATACTTCTCCATTCATCATCACTTCTCGCCTCATAGTCCTCAGCCATGTTGGCCAGGGTCTTCCAACTCTTCTAGTGCCTTATGGAGCCCAGTCAAACATTTGGTGAGCTAATCTCTCTTGGGGAGTCCGAAGAGCATACCCAAACCATCTCCATCTACCCCTCACCTTGATCTCATCCACATTATAGCACTAGGATAATCTCTCTTATAATTCTCCTTTCATCATCTACTTCACGCATCATAGTCTTCAGCCATGTTGGCCTGGGTCTTCCAACTCTTCTAGTACCTTGTAGAGCCCAATTGAAATTTAACAAACAAACAAAGATGATTATTGTGAGAAAATAAACGGTCTTTTTTTGTCTCCTCCAGTGAGAGGTCTAGTGACGATATATGTCGCAGGGAATTCCTACATCAGATTTAGCAACGCCGTCTCTGGTGTTCAATTATCCTGACATGATAAGTGAGCGTCTTGCATGTTTTTTGCTGACTGTCCGTCTGTAATTGGACCAAATTAGTTTGCATATTTGAAGACCGATTCTTAATTCCGCATTGTTTGTAAAGGGTCGTATCGATCATTAAACTGTCTCTCTCTCTCTCTCTCTCTCTCTCTCTCTCTCTCTCTCTCTCTCTCTCTCTCTCTCTCTCTCACGTGACTGCAGTGTTTTACATTGTGTTTATTTGTCTTACGTTTACCTTGTCGTTTAACAGATATGTTCAGAAATAATTAAACATTAACGTGCGAGAGAGAGAGAGAGAGAGAGAGAGAGAGAGAAAGTTTGTGTATCTGTAATGTGAAATGTTCAACAGTTTAATAGACAAGTAATTTGTAACCTACGTTATAGACGCTTACTCAGATTTTGTTGAATTTTATATGCATGTATGTATGTATGTGTCTATCTGATAAGATTAGTTATAATAGCAAGACATACTTCGATAAATTTACATAACTCAAACATATTTGCATCAAATTTATTCGTTTAAGATGTTATATAAATTTTACAACCAGTGTTTATCCAGCAATGCTTGCCAATTCATTCCTAATTTAATCAACACCTACAAAAGTGAATTAGCACTCCAATGGCACCTTGCAATGGCAATAAAAAGAAGCCTTTCGCTAGCAAGTATTTAATCTGAAAATAAACATGATAAATAACACAGTAATAACAGGAATATGAAAAAAAAAAAAATTGCCTGAGCTCCCCTGCTGCTCTAATAAAACAATGAAATTAATTTTCTGGGAGATGTATCTCCCGAGAAGTTGCATTGTGCCAACTGATGGGGAGTGACGTGTGAATAAGGCTATTTACTCTTAAACTGACGTCACCCTGACAGCGGCCCCTTTTTCACTTTAATATTTTATTAGAGTTTCTTTCCCTAA
Source organism: Palaemon carinicauda (assembly GCF_036898095.1). NCBI lineage: Eukaryota > Metazoa > Arthropoda > Malacostraca > Decapoda > Palaemonidae > Palaemon > Palaemon carinicauda. Next base: position 118,983,861 of record NC_090745.1, on the reverse strand, counting down.
GGTTTACGTATCGTCGATGACCATAGTTTTTGCGACGATATTTTGTTAGTAAATAATTTTTTTTTTTTATTTTACATGAGAATGCTGTGAATATTCTTTTGAATTTATAATATATTTTATTATGATGGTAATTTATTCTTTACTTTTAATCATTTGTTAGTAAATGATTTTTTTTTTTACCTGAGAATGCTGGGAATATTCTTTGAATTTATGATACTTTTTATTTTGATGGTAATTTATTCTTTACTTTTAACATTTTATTAGTTTCTTTCCCTAAGGTTTACGTATCGTCGATGACCATGGTTTTTGCGACGATGTTTTGTGGTAAATAATTTTTTTTTCTGAGAATGCTGTGAATATTCTTTGAATTTATAATACTTTTTATTATGATAATTTATTTGTTTTGAGACTATATTTTGTTAGTAAATAATTCTGTTTTCCTTTTATTATTTTACCGGAGAATGCTGTGAATATTTTTGAATTTATTATACATTTTATTATGATAATTTATTTGTAGTTTAGGAAATTTTCCGTTTATAAATGATAGGGTAGGTCGACAGTTCAAGACGTGTGGGTTGTCTGTTATGTTTTAAGGTGTTGGAGTAGCTTTTTTTTGTATGTGTAAGAGACTCTTTAGCTATGGTAAGCAGCTCTTATAGGGGAAGGACACTCCAAAATCAAGCCATTGTTCTCTAATCTTGGGTAGCGTCATAGCCTCTGTACCATAATCTTCCACTGTCTTGGGTTAAAGTTCTCTTGCTTGAGGGTATACTCGACCACACTATTCTATCTTATTTTTCTTCCGCTTGTTTTGTTAAAGTTTTTATAGTTTATATAGGAGATATTTATTTTAAGGTTGTTACTCTTATTAAAATATTCTATTTTCCTCACTGGGCTATTTTCCCTGTTGGAGCCTCTGGGCTTATAGCATCCTGCTTTTCTAACTAGGGTTGTAGCTTAGATACTGATAATAATATATAATAGTTTTTTTGTAACATGTGGGCGGGCCTAAAAATAAAAAATCACCGCGCAGTAAAGGTGTGGCTAGGTGTACTTCCTCTGGGTGAGGTGTACCAGAAATTTTTGTATCCAACTGTACTTCCCAATGGTATTTCTGCTAGGACTGTTAATTGAAGTGGTACACTCGGGCACATTATTCTATCTTTTTTCTCTTCATCTTGTTTTTTTGAAGTTTTTATAGTTTATATATGAAATATCTATTTTAATGTTGTTACTGTTCATAGAATATTTTATTTTGATTCTTTAGTGCTTGACTTTCCTTATTTCCTTTCCTCACTGAGCCATTTTTCCCTATTGGAACCCTTGGGCTTATAGCATCTTGCTTTTCTAACCAGGGTTGTAGGTTAATAATAATAATAATTATAATGATAATAGTAACAATATTAATAATAATAATAATAATAATAATAATAATAATAATAAAAACATGTTCAATTGGGTTGTATGATTATACTCCCCCGCACATGTTTTCCAGTAACACCTGTCATCCAACGCTCTCACAGATGTTTCACCATAGTTGGCTAGACTGAGGACTGCAGAGTGACGCAATTGTTTGATTTTATTTACTCTGGCCTTGGGAGATTCACGATTATCATTCCATGTGTCTGACTCAGAATTATCATCCCTTGTGTCTGATTTTCTGATATCAATTGATTTATTTTTAGGGCTTTATAATTTCTGTGATTTTTTTCCCTTCATGATTTCTGTAAATTCATTTGGTTGGCTTTGCAGTTTTTCAAAATAATTTCTGTAAATTAATTTCGTTGCTTCTCTTGTTTCTTTAAATTATTTTTAGTGATCTTCCAACTATTCCCTGAAAGGCTTTTTAAGGTCTACAAATTCAATATGGTGTTCTATTTGCCATTCTTATCCTAAGACTGTCTCTTATTTACTTCAAAATTTGGGTTTCATCAATTATTTTTGTTATCTCTACATTGCTTTATAAAGAATTATGTGAAGCTGTTGAAACGTAAAGCTAGTAACGGCAAAGAAAAAAAATTAATGACTGGTGATGGAAAAGTTCTATCTTTTAAATCACATGCCATTATTATTATTATTATTATTATTAGCTAAGTTACAACCAAAGCTGGAAAAGCTGGATGCTATAAGCCCAATGGCCCCAACAGGGAATATACCCCATTGAGGAAAGGAAATATGGGAGCGGATAGAATAGTGTTTCTGAGTGTACTCTCAAGCAAGAGAACCTGCAGCTTTATTTTCAGCTATGAATAGCTTATATCCAGGGAGTAAATATTGGTTGGTTTTAAACGAATTAGAAAGTGAGAAAGGCATTGCCATCACTAACAGTATTTTTATGGTTGAGCCAGTACAGTTATTATTATTATTATTATTATTATTATTATTATTATTATTATTTCTTGCTTGGTTACAATCCCAGTTGGAAAAGCAGCATGCTAAAAGCCTAACGGCTCCAATAGGGAAAATAGCTCAGTGAGGAAAGTATATAATGAAATATATAAGAGAAGTTTAAGAATGATAACATTATAATAAATCTATCATATATAAACTAAAAAAACTTCAAAATAACAAGTGTGCCCGAGTGTACCCTCAAGCAAGAGAACTCTACCCCAAGACAGTGGAAGACCATGGTACAGAGGCTATGGCTATTGATAAGTGATTCTTCTTCCCTGGGATTTAAAGCCCCTCCCCCTTTTTTTGTTTTTTATTTGAGGGGCATAAGACGCAACGTGAATAAACAAAGGTGTGTAAAGAAAAATTTCAGAAGAGGATATTTCCCCTCATAATTCCGAGAATGCATAAACTGAAGCAAATGATTGAAAAACTCTTCATCCTGGGGGAGTTAAAGCTCTTTGCATATTTTGTTTGCACCATTTTTTTTCTCCTCATTCG
>NC_090745.1:118968469-118973469 GCF_036898095.1 Palaemon carinicauda | reverse complement strand
CTTGAGAACACCTACTCTGATATACAGGACTGTATACATTGAGTATATATATATATATATATATGTGTGTGTGTGTGTGTATATATATATATATATATATATGTTTGTGTGTGTGTGTGAGTGTGTGTGGTATGTGTGTATGTATTCATTCGTGCGGTATTAGGATTAAACTATTACTTAGGTTATTATTATTATTATTATTATTATTATTATTATTATTATTCGTTATGCCAAAAAGTAAATTACTCTGAAATGCTTTACTACCAATGTCATGATAAAGGAAAACTTACTAAAACGTACTATGCAGAACTTAATGGAGAAATGAAAATGTTGGTCACCTTGTCGGTTCTAAGGGTCAGATTACATTGTAAAAAAAAAAATTAATTTATCCAGTCATTAACAAAGGCGATAATGAGTTTATGTATATATATAACGTAAAGCGATGTACTACACAATAACGTCCATGTAAATTATGTAGAAACACCACGGCACATGAAGTTATTCACATCTAAATATGTATACTTATTTGGTCTGTACAAAAACTGCCCTGACACACGATTAAAAAATGTACAGATATCTACATAGACATACATGTCAGCTGTTTGTACAAACAAACAAATACAAAATTGTATATGATACTCGGCTTTCCTGTTGCCGACGAAGTAACAAGTGTGGTTTCACAGATGTTCACGAGGTGTTTATGTTGGTTTTATGTAAATTGATGTAGATCACTCGGCCATTTTTCAAATTTTCTTTCACCGTCTTTGATTTTGTGGATTTTCGAATATTCCGTTTGATGTTGTAACTTTTATCCTTTGTTTTATATAAACCGTGATATTTATAATTTTCGTATTTGTTTTGGTCTTATAAGGAAAGCTTATCTTACTTTTTATACTGAGTCACTGGGTTGTTTAGATTAACAATAAGGTACACAAGGCAGACGAAGTATATAATTCACAACGTCGAAATTAAATAGCGAGATTCGTAGAAACACATTTTACTAAAATATCCTTTGTTATATATAAACCGTTTTGTGCTGAATCGGCGGATTTTTAGTATCACTGATAATAAACTAAGTAAGTCATTTAGATAAGAAATCAATAAATAGTTTACAGGGCAGACGAATATATAATTAACAACGTCGAAATTAAATAGTGAGATTCGTAGAAACACATTTTACTAAAATATCAGCTGGGTAGTTTTAAAGTAATTAAGCCCTAAAAATAGTTACTAGGATATTGGATGTCTCAAATATTTTTAGTCTCTGCAGACTCCATTTTCTCTTGGATAGAGCGATTCACTTTTAAACATTTAAGAGAGATTTTATGATCTTGTCTAACTTCGGTGCAGTGAAGAAAGCAGATTAATATATTCGTGGATGTATATTAAAATATACTTGTGTATCTACAGAAGTAATTTGATATTAAGTATATTCTGTGTGTGTATGTTTGGTTTCACATTGCGATTTAGTTTTCCAAACCTTTTATTCTCTGGTTGTATACACTTACAAATTTGTCGTAAAAAAAAAAAAAAATCCTTGAATAAATGTTGTCCGTCATTTACTGTTTTAAAGACGAATATATTGATGTTAAGGAGTGATATTACGGTCACCAACCCGTAAAAGATAATAACAAAGTAAAGTAAAATTACGGTCGCCTGTATTATACTGAAATACGGCTGAGAACAGTATATTTTTACGGAGAATTTCCGATTAAAAGTACGGTTTATTTTAACTGTATGAATGTTCTCCTCTCTCTCTCTCCCTCTCTCTCTCTCTCTCTCTCTCTCTCTCGTTCAATTTCCTAAGCCCCTCTTACTCTTGTGTATCATCTCCCCTTCTCCATTTCTCCAGTTCTGTTTCGTCCTTCTCTTTTATTCAGCCTTCCTCTCTTCCCTTTCATGGATGTTGTCGTATTTTTATTGCACTCTGTTTATTCCATATTTTTCTCTTCCGTCTACACACAAACCTCCCCTTCTTCCTCCTTTATTCATGAATCTCTCTCTCTCTCTCTCTCTCTCTCTCTCTCTCTTACAGGTCACCTCCTCCTTAGACTGAGTGGACCTTATGGACATTACTTGTTGTTATTGTTGTTGTTGTTGTTGTTGGTTTTATTGTATTTCTTGGGCCATTCTGTATAGTAGGTTTTCTTTATTACGTATTTTTTCTTTATTTTCTCTCCATATTCACTATCATCGGAGGCTGACTATAGCAAATTCCTCATTCAAGGCGATCAGTTATAAACCTTTATTTTAACTTTTAGAGACAGATGTTACTTCAGTTGACATTGCCCTCTTCGGAAATCAATTTTCTGATTTTAATATATACTCATTATTTTCCTTTCTATTCTAAGTAAGATGTATGAACCTCATCCTCTTGGTTTTTTATTTTTATTTAACCTCTCGCACATTAGTCTAAATTTGGTTGTTATGCCAAATTATATTTCCAATATTGGCAATATTTATAGATTTTCTATGCACTAGGAAAGAATATTAGGTTACTGATATTTCCATAAACGAAAATATTAACAGTTCCAGATATTAAATATATTTGAAACATTTTTCTTATATCATATGAGATCATAGCGAGCTTTATTTATTTACTACATTTATTCTAGGATTTTTACCGTTTCACAAAACTGATATATTGGCATAAAGGAGTGATTTTACGGTCACCAACCCGTAAAAGATAATAACAAAATAAGGAAAAATTACGGTCGCCTGTATTTTACTGAAATACCTTTGAAAGCAGTATATTTTTACGGAGAATTTCCTATTAAAATGTCGGTTTTTTTTTTTTTTTTTTTTTTTACTGTGTAGTTTTTAAAATACCACGATTCTCTTGTAGCTGATGTCAGTGTATTTTATTTCCCTTTAAGCTGCAAACAATTTTGCGTTGTTGAACATTCTATGATAATCCTTGATCAAAGTAATTTCTTTTTTCAACCATTTTTCAGATTTTTTAGTTATAGCACTGTTAGGGAAATTGTTGTTTAACATTGTGTAGTTATTGTTATGAGATACTTTAAGATTTATGTGTTCCTGAGGTTTTAGGCATTGAAAATTACTTGTATGTATATATATATATATATATATAGAGAGAGAGAGAGAGAGAGAGAGAGAGAGAGAGATTCTTTAAGTTTCCTAAGTTCGAAGCTCCAAGCATTCACAAGTACTTGTGTATATATATATATATATATACAAAGAGAGAGAGAGAGAGAGAGAGAGAGAGAGAGATTTTTTAAGTTTTCCATGTTCGAATCTCCAAGTATTCACAAGTATTTGTGTGTATATATATATATATATATATACAGTATATATATATATATATATATACAGTATATATATATATATATATATATAAAGAGAGAGATATATAATATATACATATATATAATATATACATATATATAAGAGAGAGAGAGAGAGAGAGAGAGAGAGAGGGGGGGGGTGGCGACTAAATATGACTCATTACTTTAAAAGATTAAATGTAATTGTTTGTCATTTTTTCCTCTGTAAAATTGTGTAGTCATATTTGAAAATAAACAGGTTTTCATATTGACAATATGAACCTTTCCCGTCATCCACTTCTGTATTCAGTGATGCGTAAACGACCGAGAATCAAATGGTATTTGAGGAGGAGGAGGAGGAGAAGGGGAAGGCGGAGATAGATGAAGAGGAGAAGGAGAAGAAGAGATAGAGGAGGAGGAGAAAGGGAAGGAGATGAGATAGAGGAGGAGTAGGGGAAGGAGGAGAAGGTGAAGGAGAAGAAGAAGAGATAGAGTAGTAGTGGAAGGAGGAGAGGGAGGTAGAGGAGGAGGAGAAGAAGGTAGATGAGGAGGAGAAGAAGGAGATAGAGTAGGAGGAGAGGAGATAGAGGAGAAGGAATTAGAGGAGGAGGAGAAGAAGGAGATAGAGGAGGAGTAGGGGAAGGAGAAGGGGGTGAAGGTGGAAATAGAGGAGGAGGAGAAGGGGAAGGCGGAGATGGATGAAGAGGAGAAGGAGAAGAGAGAGAGGAGGAGGAGAAGGGGAAGGAGAAGAGATAGAGGAGGAGTAGGGGAAGTAGGAGATAGAGGAGGAGTAGGGGAAGGAGGAGAAGAGATAGTGTAGTAGTGGAAGGAGGTAGAGGAGGAGGAGAAGAAGGTAGATGAGGAGGAGAATAAGGAGATAGAGTAGGAGGAGGAGGAGATAGAGGAGAAGGAATTAGAGGAGGAGGAGAAGAAGAAGGAGATAGAGGAGGAGGAGGGAATGGAGAAGGGGAAAGGGAAGGTGGAAATAGAGGAGAGGAGATGAAGGAGATATAGGAAGAGGAGGAAAAGGGAAAGGAGGAGGAGATAGAAGAGAAGGAAAAGAAGGGGATAGAAAGAGGAGGAGAAGAAAGAGGAGATAGAGAGGGGAAGGAGGAGGGGAAGGTGAATGTGGAGATGGAGGAGGAGGATATGAAGGAGATAAAGGAGGAAGAGAAGAAGAAGGGGATAGAGGAGGAGGAGAAGGAGATAGAAGAGGAGAACGGGAAGGAGGAGGGGAAAGGAGATAGAAGAGGAGAACGGGAAGGAGGAGGAGGAGGAGAAGAAAGGAAGGGGGAGGAGGAGACAGAAGATAAGGAGGAGGAGGAGAAGAAGATAGATAGATAGATAGAGAAAGAGAAGACGATAGAGGAGGAGAAGAAGGAGAAGGCTATAGAGGAGGAGGAGGAGAAGAAGATAGAGAAAGAGAAGACGATAGAGGAGGAGGAGGAGAAGGCTACAGAGGAGGATCAGAAAGAGAAAAGATAAAGGAGGGGGGAGGATGGTTGTGACCGTTGCGCTTGGCTGGATGCCTGGGGAGGGTGTTGTCTTCCAGGTAAAGATGACTGGATATTTATTAAAGGCCCTTTCTACTCGATAAGAAGATATTTATCTTTAGGTTCCATTATTGTTTCGTCCTGTTGCCCATACAGAATACCGCATTCCCTCCCCCTGAGATATTCGATGACCTTCGTCTTTGTGACGCCTGTGTATAGA
>NC_090745.1:118958469-118963469 GCF_036898095.1 Palaemon carinicauda | reverse complement strand
CTATAAGCCCAGGGGCTCCTACAGAGAAAAATGCCCAGTAAGGAAAGGAAACAAGGAAAAAAATCAAGAACAGTAACATTAAAATAAATATCTCATATAAACTAAAAAAAAAACTTTAACAAAACAAGAGAAATAAGATAAAATAGAGTGCTCAAGTGTAACCTCAAGCAAGAGAACTCTAGCCAAGGGACAGTGGGAAGACCATCGGTACAGAGACTATGGCACTACCCAAGACTAGAGAACAATGGTTTGATTTTGAAGTTTAATTTTTAATTCTATGCTTATTTTTATGTGTTTCGTCTAAAAACGTTCAGACATGCTAAAGCAAATGCACACATGACATTATGGAATGTGATATGTAATTGCAAAGGCCTATACTACCCTTATCCCAATACACTATGCGAATATCTAGACGTATACTTCCGTCATCACAGAAGCTTCCTATTTTCTGTGTCTACTCTCCACTTGGCAAAGGTAGAAGAGACTCTTTAGCTATGGTAAGCAGTTCTTCTAGGAGGATACTCCAAAATCAAACCATTGTTCTTAGTCTTGGATAGTGCCATAGCCTTTGTACCATGGTCTTCCAATGTCTTGGGTTAGAGTTCTCTTGTTTGAGGGTACACTCAGGCACACTATTCTATGCTTCCTTATTTCTTTCCCCAATGGGATATTTTTCCCGTTGGAGTCCTTCGTGCATAGATCATTCTGCTTTTCCAACTAGGGTTGTAGGTTAGATAATAATAATAATAATAATAATAATAATAATAATAATCAGCTATTAAAAATGCTCTAGACACGATATAAACTGCAAAACTTCATTGCAGAACTCCATGCTTCTCTACTGTTATTTAGTCTTCGCATGATTCCCTTAATTATGACTCCGTTTACAGTATAGAGCCGTGTCCGGAAATAATTTCCCCTACAGTCAGTGCCTGTATTGGAAAGCGCTCCTCCATCCCTCCCTACCTCCCTCAACATAATATCCCCAACCATAATGTGTTCATTATAAGCCATTATAAAGTCTATCCTGTTAGCTTTGTGTTCTGATCTCGCACCGCTTTGTATCGTCTGATATGCAAGTCGCTTTGCGTTCGTTATGCAATGTTTTCATTCCTGCCTCTCGAAATTATTATTATTATTGTTATTATTATTATTATTATTATTATTATTACTTGCTAAGCTACAACCTTAGTTGGAAAAGCAGGATGCTATAAGCCAGGGGCTCCAACAGGTAGAAATAGCCCAGTGAGGAAAGGAAACAAGGAAAAATAAATATTTCAAGAACAGTAACAACATTGAAATATAAATATAAACTATAAAGAACTTTAACAAAACAAGAGGAAGAGAAATAAGGTAGAATAAGGCGTGCCCGAGTGTACCCTCAAGCATGAGAACTTTAACCCAAGACAGCGGAAGACCGTGGTACAGAGGCTATGGCACTACCCAAGACTGTGGAAGACCGTGGTACAGAGGCTATGGCACTACCCAAGACTAGAGAACGATGGTTTGATTTTGGAGTGTCCTCCCAGAACCTGGAGAAGTTTGGCTTGCCTTACACCAGGATCTAGAGAAGGGCTGGATCCTGCCGTACACGTTACTGCTAAGTGTAGTCACTTGTCTAACCAGGTGAAAAAGAACACTATTATTATTATTATTATTATTATTATTTATTATTATTATTAGTTAGTTGCTAAGCTGCAACCCTAGCTGGGAAAAGCAGGATGCTATAAGCCCAGGGGCTCCAACAGGGAAAATAGCTCGGTGAGGAAAGGGGTCAAGGAAATAAGAGAAGTAATTAACAATTCGAATAATATACTTTTAGAACAATAACTACACCAAAACAAATATTTCATATTTAAACTATAAAAACTTAAACAAAATAAGAGGAAGAGAAATAACATAAAAAGTGTTGTCATGGCTAAGCAAGTAGAAAACAACAAACATTATCCTTAAATGTCAAATGGCTACCCTGATTGAAAAAAAACTCTCGCTATAACATTTAAATTATGCTTAGAATCTATTTTAAATACCTGTTGTTTTATATTTTTATAATTCTTGATTTGCCAATACCTAAATTACATGTTGGTCTATAGCCTATATTTATAATCCTTCATTTGCCAATACTGTTGGTCTATATATTTATAATCCTTCATTTGCCAATACCTGTTGGTCTATGTATTTATAATCCTTCATTTGCCATACCTGTTGGTCTATATATTTATAATCCTTCATTTGCCAATACGTGTTGTTTTATATATTTATAATCCTTCATTTGCCAATACCTGTTGTTATAGTATTTATAATCCTTCATTTGCCAATACCTGTTGTTATAATATTTATAATCCTTCATTTGCCAATACCTGTTGTTTTGTATATTTATAATTCCTTCATTTGCCAATACGTGTTGTTATAATATTTATAATCCTTCATTTGCCAATACCTGTTGTTTTGTATATTTATAATCCTTTATTTGCCAATACCTGTTTGTTATAGTATTTATAATCCTTCATTTGCCAATACCTGTTGTTTTATATATTTATAATCCTTCATTTGCCAATACCTGTTGGTCTATATTTATAATCCTTCATTTGCCAATACCTGATGTTATAGTATTTATAATCCTTCATTTGCCAATACCTGTTGTTTTATATATTTATAATCCTTCATTTGCCAATACCTATTGTTTTGTATATTTATAATCCTTCATTTGCCAACACTGGTTGTTTTATATATCTATAATCCTTCATTTGCCAATACCTGTGGTCTATATATTTATAATCCATCATTTGTCAATACCTGTTGTTATAGTATTTATAATCCTTCATTTGCCAATACCTATTGTTTTGTATATTTATAATACTTCATTTGCCAATACGTGTTGTTTTTATATATTTATTATACTTCATTTGCCAATAACAATTGTTTTTTATATTCATAATCCTTCATTGCCAATACCTATCGTTTTGTGTATTTATAATCCTTCATTTGCCAATACCTGTTGGTCTTATATTTATAATCCTTCATTTGCCAATACTTGTTGGTCTATATATTTATAATCCTTCATTTGACAATACCTATTGTTTTGTATATTTATAATCCTTCATTTGCCAATACCTATTGTTTTGTATATTTATAATCCTTCAATTGCCAATACTGATTGTTTATATATTTATAATCCTTCATTTACCAATACGTGTTGTTTTATATATTTATAATCCTTCATTTGCCAATACCTGTTGGTCTATATATTTATAATCCATCATTTGTCAATACCTGTTGTTATAGTATTTATAATCCTTCATTTGCCAATACCTATGTTTTGTATATTTATAATCCTTCATTTGCCAATACGTGTTGTTTTGTATATTATAATTCTTCATTTTGCCAATACCTTTTGTTATAGTATTTATAATCCTTCATTTGCCAATGCCTATTGTTTTGTATATTTGTAATTCCTTCATTTGCCAATACCTGTTGTTATAGTATTTTATAATCCTTCATTTGCCTGGCAATTGTTTTATATATGATTACAATAGATTGGGTTGGCTTTGCTATTCTGGTAAGGGCGTTCTTATTCATAGTCACATGTGGGTGTTGATACATTATTCAAGCAGTTTACTTATCAACACAGCTCTTGCAGCATTAGCGAACACGTTTTTTTTTTATTTTTTCGTAAAGTAAGCAAAGGTTGAACAGGATGTTGTTGTATAATTTCTGTCTGACCTACATTTGGCACTTCCACGCACGCAAGGAGAGAGAGAGAGAGAGGAGAGAGAGAGAGAGAGAGAGGGTGGGGGGTGGGGAAGTGCTTGTTACGATCCATTGTCAGGTGTTCTTTATCGTCTCGTGGTTTTTTTTTTTTATTGTGGTTTACCCTTTTTGTCTTATTTCACTATACTGTACACGTTTTTTTTATCTTAGTTTGATTCTCTCTCTCTCTCTCTCTCTCTCTCTCTCTCTAAATGTTTTGGATTCCACCGTGTTTTGTATTCTTGTATTCACCGGATCTTTTGCGGTTTCATTAGTGTTCAAAAAGCGTTGCTTGTTCTCCTCTCTCTCTCGTCTCTCTCTCTCTCTCTCTCTCTCTCTGCCTGCAGATCTGTCCTTTTACCACTAGGTTAATTACTAAATATCCAGCTGAGTAATTAGGCTCTGTCCCTGTACCTATATTTCCCAAACATCACTATCTGGGATGAGATTGTTACACCAACCATTTCCACGCATCCACATGTGATTGAAGCTCACACGTTAGCGGAATTGCGTTTATTTCTGGTTACCCACCCAACTACTGACCAAACCATTGTCTTTGAGACCGGATATTATGTATGACCTGCGGTCAATCCTTCTCTCTCACATGATAGGACATACATCGGCTGCTGGTGACTTGGCTGGTAGACCTGTGGGGGACCCTTTCTCGCCTCGTTCATGTGAAACCATTGTTTTCTCGTCTTGGGTTGTGCCAAAGCCTCTGTACCACCGTCTTCCACTTCTTTGGGTAGAGTTGTCTTGCTTGATGATACATTCGAGCACACTATCATATTTCTCTCCTTTTTGTTATTTCGAGGTTTTTAATAGTTTATATATGATAGATTTGTTTTAAAGTTGTTATTTTCCTCAACTTCTCTTTTAGTATATTTCCTTATTTCCTTTCCTCCCTCATCATCATCTCCTACGCCAGTTGACGCAAAGGGGTTCGGTTAAATTTCGCCAGTCGGTCTCTGTATATAGCTTTGAATACAATACTTCTCCATTCATCATCTCTTACTTCGTGCTTCGTAGTCCTCAGTCATGTAGTCCTGGGTCTTTCAACTCTTCCAGTGCCTTGTGGAGCCAGATGAACGTTTGGTGAACTAATCCCTCACTAAGCTATTTTCTCTGTTGGAACCCTTGGGCTTATAATCATCCCGTTTTTCCAACTAGGGTTGTAGCTTAGCAAGTATTAATAATGTTGATGTAGTAGTTCATAATTCAATACTATCGCAACCAATTGCAAGGCTTGA
>NC_090745.1:118951945-118956945 GCF_036898095.1 Palaemon carinicauda | reverse complement strand
ACATAAGAAGGACAAAGCAGGGGAGAGAGAGAGAGAGAGAGAGAGAGAGAGAGAGGAGAGAGAGAGAGAGAGAGTGTTACTGGACAGAAGGAATTGCATGAGTTGCTATTGATTAATGAAAATCAGCTAGACTTGTTTTAAGCGTGCATTATATTTGATTAATGTGTATTTACCACGAACGTTTAGATGCATTCAATTATCTATTTATAATCTGCACCTTTATTGTTATCATTACTATTATTATTATTACAAGCTAAGCATGATGCTCTAAGCCCAAGGGCTCCCAGCCCAGTGAGGAGATGAAATAAGGAAATGAATAAACTCTACGAGAAGAAATAAACAGTCAAATATTTTAAAAACAGTACCATTAAAACGAAATGAGTAGAATGTTAATAACATAAAATTTCAATATAATTCTTTCCTAATATTACATTTTGTCATTTATATCAATAGCGGAATGCCTCATCCATATTAAAGAGAAATGAATTATTTCAGCCTCTCAAATCCAACGTTGTGTAATGGCTCACAGATATTAAAGAGATAACTGAGAGTGGGTGGTGGGAGACGGAATTTAGTTCAAGGTCCCTTTTTGTTTTCAAGTTGAGATGCTGAGATGTGAGATGGAGCTTGAGAAGGTGGAGGGGGGGGGGGCGTTCTAAGATGCTTTGTGGAAGATTAATTCGTATGAGGGAAGTGGATGCTTGTCGTGGTGTGTAATTAACGGTGGTATGAAATGCTGTGTAATTTGCAGAAGTAGGAAATGGTGTGTAATTGACAGAAGTATGACAATTTGTGTAATTGACAGAAGTATGAAATTTGTGTAATTGACAGAGGTATGAAAGGCTGTGTAATTGACAGAGGTATGAAAGGCTGTGTAATTGACAGAAGTATAAAAGGCTGTGTAATTTGCAGAAGTATGAAATGCTGTGTAATTGACAGAGGTATGAAATGCTGTGTAATTGACTGAAGTATGAAACGCTGTGTAATTGACAGAAGTATGAAATGCTATGTAATTGACAGGTATGAAATGCTGTGTAACTGATGAGAGGCGTGAAATGCTGGCGATTTGCTTGCCACTTGCGCGAGTCATTGCAAGCAAGCAAAGCATATTTTCAAGTTTAAAGGTGGCTCATGAAATGCAGAGGCAAGGGACAGTGACATTGCCCTATCAAGGAGGACGATGCCTTAGAGACTGACCATATATACATATGATCAGCGCACAAGCCACTCTCCACCCAAGCTAGGACCAAGGAGGGCCAGGCAATGGCTGCTGATAACTCAGCAAAATAGACATATAGGCTCCCCCAAGGGTGAGGTTATAGCAACCAAAGGAACCAACGAGTTTGAGCTGGACTCGAACCCCAGTCTGGCGTTCACCAGTCAGGGACGTTACCACATCGGCCACCACAACCCTTTGGTGTATAGATATTAAGATTTATATGTACCCACTTTGCAAGAGAAAATATATATGTGTTTTGTGTAGCCATAAGGAAAATTTAAACAGTACAGGGTATAAATCCTGATGACTTTCATCCTGTTTACTTACAATATGTTCTAGAGGACTCCTGAAAAAGTCGTAAATGAGCAATGCAAGCTAGCCTATATTTATATCCTGTTACGAGCTTTTTTTTTCACCTGTGGTGTTAACACCGTAACATGAGGTCATCTCGCGGATGCGCGCACACATACACACGCATTATATATATATATATATATATATATTATATATATATATATATATATATATATATATATATATATAAATATATATTCTCAGGAATAAGCATCATGATAAAAAACGGAAACCCTTATATGTACGAATTGAAAATTTGATATTAGATTTATAGGCCCGACGTGAACTTTAAACTTTTCCCTATCAAAATTATTAATGGAAAACATCGCTTATGTTGCTTAGTCCAACCTCCTGTAAAATTCAGTCGATGAAATATGAATTTTTTTCATAGCTAAATTGGTTTTGAAAATACAAGCTCCATTCTTACCAGCTTTGTATTGTTCCCAATAACAAGGTTATTTCTCGTCAAGATAAAATATAGTTAAATCAGTTGGAAACTATAATAATCTCCTTATTAGTGTTAGGGAGCCATTAGGAATTTTACCTTTTTTTTTTGGAGTAGAGCATACTGAAAATGGAAATCCCCCAAAAATTGTATTTAACTCCTTTTGAAAGAGAGAAATTGTGTATAATACGCATTAAAGTACGCCCCATTCTAGGTAACGAGAGATTTACTTATCTAATAAAGCAGTTTTCAGAGATCTCAAATTATAATTAAATATTTAAAGACTTGGTCGTTAGAGGATCTGAGAATCTGTGAGGTAAAAGATCAAAGATTTCGAAGCCAAAGGAAATTGTATGCATCGATCTCAAAGCTGATCGAATTGTAATCATAGATGAAGGATTATATCTTAGTCTGTAAGAAATATAACCAACTGAAATAAGGTTAGGCAATTAAGGATCTCAAAGCTAATAAGATGAAGTCCTTAAGGTCTCAAAACTCATGATATGAAGTCCTCAAGGATATGAAGACTAATAAGGGTACTCAGGGATGTGGTATCTAATAAGAAGTCCTCAAGGATCTCAAAGCTAATAAGATGAGGAGCTCAAGGGTCTCAAAGCTAATAAGGTGAAGTCATCATGAATCTCAAAATAAATAAGATGAACTTCTCGAAGCTAATAAGATGAGGTACTCAAGGATATCAAGGTTGATAAGATGAAGTACTCAAGGATCTCAAAGCCAATAAAGTGAAGTCCCCAAGGACCTCAAAGCTTATAAGGTGAGGTACTCAAATATTTCAAAGTTAATAAGATGAGGTACCCAAGGATATCAAGGTTGATAAGATGAAGTACTCAAGGATCTCAAAGCTAATAAGGTGAAGTCCCCAAGGACCTCAAAGCATATAAGGTGAGGTACTCGAGGATTTCAAAGCTAATGGAGTCAGGTACTCAAGGATATCATGGATAATAAGATGAAGTACTCAAGGATCTCAAAGCTACTAAGGTGAAGTCCCCAAGGACCTCAAAGCTTATAAAGGTGAGGTACTCAGGATTTCAAAGCTAATGGAGTCAGGTACTCAAGGATTTCAAAGCTAATAATATTATATATATATATATATATATATATATAATATATATATATATATATATAATATATATATATATATATATATCTTGAAAGATCTCAAAGCTAATAAGATGAGGTACTCAAGGATCTCAAAGGGAATAAATGAAGTCCCAAAGAATCTTAAAGTTAATAAGATTAGACACTCAAGGATCTAAAAGCTATTATGACGAATTCTTTAGCATCTCAAAACTATTAATTTAATCGTTTATCATCAGCTGTAGTGAAAAGGAAGTGCTTAGTACCTCAATACTGCTATGGAAACATCCTAATCGCTCAGCTATGCTTTATGTCTGTTCAGCTCCACTTGGTGCCTAACCAGACACCTTTGTATATGGAGCAGGGTGCCGCGGAACCAGATATTGCTCTATTATGTTAAGTGAGCTGAACAGCAAAAACCACGGAAGCCAGAAGAAAGATCTTGATGGGTAATAAAACTCTCCGAGTTTGTTTGTCCGTAGGATGACTTTGCTTGTTATACATAGTCATGTAGCTCATTAACTTGGGCAGCGAAGTTAGAGAGATGTTGTTTATTCACTCATTTTGCTTCTTTTTTTCATTATTCTGAAAAGCTGTAGATGATTTTGTATATAATTGTAACGAGGAGAAGACAGCAGACCAAGAATATATTCCATAAGTTTTAAGATTCTTTTTTGTTAAAGAAGGTGCTTAGTTTCAGAAAGCATTAATTTAAAAATTATTTCCTTGATATGTAATTCTATGCTAAAACTCGTTCAATTTCCGATTTGTAATCTTTCCTGGAAAGAGATCTAACGATCTTATTTAGAGATGAAATTTTATGCTACATATCATGAAATTAACTTGTCTTTTCACCAAATCAGGGTAATTAGGAAATGTTTTGAAGAATCAAATGCTTTTCTAAATCCCTATTTTAATAAGATTACTAAAGGCCACAGATATGATGTCTAAAAGAGGGTGAATACGTTTCCCAGGGGAAGTAAAGGGGAGTAAAAGGAAGAGGATTTTGTTCACGAAAAAATTCACTCTCACTTAGTTCGAGTAATTTTCCGTTGGTCCCAAAAAGGGATTTGCAAAAGACGGACTTGTTATGTTGCCCCAAAGGAAATTCAATAGTGTTGAGATTGAGGAAATGTGTTCTATATTTTCTCATTTCACAAAAGTGTTTTTCCTCATGCGCGCATGTACATACATACACACATATACTATGTGTGTGTGTGTATATATATATATATATATATATATATATATATATATATATATATATATATATATATATATATATATATATATATATATATATCACTAATACTAGTGATTTTAATCAATGTAGATATCAACGGAAATGGCATTTGATATCGAATATATATCTAATGGAAATTCATTTGTGATGAATGCTTCTGACTGGGCAAGAATTCGAACCTATGCCTCTGAGTCGAAACAATGCGAGCAAGGACCTCTAACCAACCATGCTATCTTCTTGATAGCGTGGTTGATTAGAGAACCTTGCTGACATTGTTTCTATTCAGAGGCATAGGTTTGAATCCTTGCCCAGTCAGAAGTCTGCTGGCATTGTTTTGGCTCAGAGGCATAGGTTCGAATACTAACCCCGTCAGAACCTTATTGACATTGTTTCGAATCAGAGGCATACGTTCGAATCCTTGCCCAGTCGGAAGCATTTATCATGATTGAATTTCAAGGTGATATAAATTCCCAAAGGTAGAATTCGATGATAAATGCCATTGTGGTATGTATGTGTGTGTATATATATATACATACATATATATATATATATATATATATATATTATATGTATATATACATATATGTATATATATATATATATATATATATATATATATATATATATATATATATATATAT
>NC_090745.1:118934445-118939445 GCF_036898095.1 Palaemon carinicauda | reverse complement strand
TCTTGCATATGCAGATGATGTTACTCTCTTTGCATCAGTTCAATCTTGCATATTCTGATGATATTACTCTCCTTGTATCAATTCCATCGTGCATCTGCAGTTGTTACTCTCTTTTCATCAATTCCATCTTGCATTTACAGATGATGTTAGTCTCTTTGCATCAGTTCCATCTTGCATATGCAAATGATGTTACTCTCTTTGCATCAATTCCATCTTGCATATGCAGATAATGTTACACTCTTTGCATCAATTCAGTCTTGCTTATGCAGATGATGTTACTCACTTCGCATCAATTCCATCTTGCATATGCAGATGATGTTATTCTCTTTGCATCAGTTCCATGTTGCATATGCAGTTGATGTTAATCTCTTTGCATCAATTCTATGTTGCATATGCAGATAATGTTATTCTCTTTGCATCAGTTCCATCTTGCATATGCAGATGATGTCACTCTCTTTGCATCAGTTCCATGTTGTATATGCAGATGATGTTACTCTCTTTGCATCAATTCCATCTTGCATATGCAGATGATGTTACTTTCTTTGCATCAATTCCATCTTGTATGTGCAGACGACGTTACTCTCTTTGCATCAATTCCATCTTGCATATGCAGATTATGTTTCTCTCTTTGCATCAGTTCCTTCTTGCAAATGCAGATGATGTTACTCTCTTTGCATCAATTCCATCGTGCATCTGCAGTTGTTACTCTCTTTTCATCAATTCCATCTGGCATATACAGGTGATGTTACTCTCTTTTCATCAATTCCATCTTGCATATGCAGATGATGTTACTCTCTTTGCATCAATTCCATCTCCTGAATATAGACCTGTGGTTGCTGAATCTTAATAAAGATCCTTGTAAAATTAATGCTTGGTGGAAATTTGTAAGATGAAGTTGAATTCTAATAAAACTCTTAAATGATTGTAATTAGACCAAGGACAGTGGCCTCTCAACATCCAGATCATTGCATTGACAAAGTCTCTTTACTATGTACAACTTATGTGAAGCTCTAGGTACGATTCTAGATTTCAATGGTATTTTTGAGAAATAAATTCGATTGGTTTTTCAATTGCACATTGAATGCCATACTGAAAAAGCCTTACAATATTTTAGGTGATCAATTAAGCCTAAAGAAATGCTTTAATTTTTTCATTCTATCATGTTTTAAGTATCGCTTTCCCGTCTGGTGTTCAGCTGCTGACTCTCATATTAATTTGTTAGACAATACCTTGCTGCCTATTAAATTCCTTATTCCTAATCTGGGTATTAATCTCTGGCATCGACATTCAGTTAGTTTTTTTATGCATGTTGCATAGGATTTTTCCTTTGCATTCAGATCTTCTCGTACCTTCTTGTATATGGTGTGGGGTATGCTGTTTATTCTAACCGTCTTACTCTCTCAATCAAAGGCCCAACACTACGCGATATTGTAGAAGTTCTATTCCAGCTGAGACCAGATTTTGAAATGATCTTCCTAAACTGGCGGTTGAATCGGTGGAACATCGAAAGTTTAAACTTGTTGCAAATGTTTTTTTTTTCTGTTGAACGGCTTAACATACGTCTCGTTTCATAACTTATTTATGACTAATCCTTTTTTAACGTTGTTGCTATTATTAATATATTTTAAAATTTATTTTATTATATCTCATACTGTGTATAGTTTATTCGTTATTTCTATATTTTCTTTACGTACTGGGCGGCTTTCCCTGTTATTATTATTATTATTATTATTATTATTATTATTATTATTATTACTACTAGCTAAGCTACAATCCTAGTTGGAATAGCAAGATGCTATAAGCCCAAGGGCTCCAACTGGGAAAAATTGCCCAGTGAGGAAAGGAAATAAGGAAATAAACTATATCAGAAATAACGAACAATTATATAAAATATTTTAAAAACAATAACACCAAAACACATATTTCATACATAAACTATAAAAAGACTTATGTCAGCCTGTTCAACAAAAAAACTTTGGGTTAATAACATCCTGTTTTTTCAACTAGGGATGTAGCGTGGCTAGTAATAATAATAATAATAATAATAATAATAATAATAATGATAATAATAATACTAGTAGACTTCCCTTATGGGTCTTTCAATTTCACTGTAGTCGAGAAGTTTATGACCTTAAAAATTACGCCAGACGGTCTTAGTTCAAGCTGACACTAACTACTGTGAAAGGGGTTGTGTATTCCCATGATCAAGCAAAGCTGTACTAGTCATGGCCACCCATACTAAGTTGGTTTGCTGTGAGCGATCTGTATAATGTTTCCCACCGTCACTTTTCCGCATTGTCCATCGTGGTGATGAAAACCGGCCAAAACCCAAACATAAACAAGGACATGTCTGAGGCGTTTGTCCTGCAGTACACTTGTTTTCTGTACAAGGGAGGTCTAAATTCTTTCAGTTCTGTCCTTCATAAGAAGTGTTTTAAGGTATGAAGAAGATTTTAACAGACTCAATATGAATAGAATATTTGAATGATATTATTATTATTTATTATTATTATTATTATTATTATTATTATTATTAAGGGAGATCTAGGAACCTTTCCGCCACTAATGTGAAATTCCTGCTTTCATGTGTAATGCGTTTCTGAAGTTGTTTATTTTTTTACACCTCAGTGTCCGTTCCCGTAAATAGCTTTTCTTCCTAATGGCGTCCTTAGGATTGTATTCGTAGTGTTCTGCTTTTCCAACTAGGGTTACGACAAGGCTTTTAATGATAAGAATCATTATAACAATGTTTACCTGACCTGTTTTTTCGTATTTTTGTATACATATTCATTTCTCTCTGGATTTTTCAAAATAATCTTCTGTGTTCTTAACGTGATGATAGAGTTTGTGTATCGCCATGATCAGCAAAGCTGTACTAGTCAGAGCCACCCATACTAGGTTAGTTTGCTGTGGGTGATCAGAGCACAGTGTCCCAAAATCACCAATTCGCAGAGCCGGGCGTGGTAATGAAAATGGCCAAACCCTAGACATTTAAGAGGCCTTTATCCGGCATTGGAACAGAAATGACTGTATTTGTTGTTGTTGCTGTTTTTGTATGTATGTTTGGCAGTTTTCATTATGCTCTGTGATAGATCAGAGACATGAATTCAACTGAGAGAGAGAGAGAGAGAGAGAGAGAGAGAGAGAGAGAGAGAGAGAGAGAGAGAGAGAGAGAGAGAGAGATTCACAATACAATGCTGTAAGGAAAAGAAAAGAGGAGGAAGAAAAAACAAGCGAGAGAGAGAGAGAGAGAGAGAGAGAGAGAGACGAGACGAGACAAGGAATTGTCTGTAAAGCATTTGTTGATATAGTATTGCGAGTGATGCTTCTTTTTCCACTTTCATCTGAGTCAACACAGTATTCCGCTGGCTTGCACATATCAAAGTAATTGGATTTTTTTTTTTATGAAGTTACACACAGGAAAGTTTTTTTACGCGACTCTAATGGAATTAGAGAGTCTCACAAGAGGACGTTGTTTGGTAATAGATTAAAGGTAAAAATGCTGAAGACAGTGGGGGTTTTTTTTTTTTTTTTTTTTTTTTTTTTTTTTTTTTTTTTTTTTTTTTTTGGTAGAGAACTAGTAGTCTCCTTGGAGGATAAGGCGGCGACTGCGAGTATGGCAAACATGCTAGGAAGTTTGTTACCATACTTGTCTTTACTGGAGTTTCACCAGGTAATAAAATATGGAGAGGTTATAGGAACACTTGATATTTACCTCCGTCAACTAAGTTGGAAGGAGGTTATGTTTTACCCCCTGTTTGTGTGTGTGAGTGTGTTTGTTTGTGAACAGCTTCATGGCCGCAATTCTAATAGTCGAGTAACGAAACTTGCTGGGATTAACTATTATGTAAAATGCCAGAAATGATTAAATTTTGGAATGTCAAGGTCAAAGGTCGAGAGATAAGCTGTGTCCCTTAAGTTTAGTAATAAAATAATTAAACAAATAATGTAACTGAATAAAATGTAATTGTATTTTTATGATAAAAGAAAAAAAATAATTGGGAAAAAATAGACTTGAGGTATCTTTCAATGAGGATATGGGAATCAAAGCGTACTTCTCACCTTTTATTCGCGTTGTAATTAAGTATTTGTGCGGCAATTGCCATTTTTACGGCGTGGACAAACTCATTTCCTCCCGGCGCTCCGACCCCCTCCTGTAATTACGGATCAGCCAACTTCCTGGCCTATGGTGTCCTTTGTGGAGTGTCGCATTTTGCAACCAGTCCGATTGAGCTTTGTCATTTCGCAATACAGTGACTTGCGCAATTTTCATAATGGCTCTCTCTCTCTCTCTCTCTCTCTCTCTCTCTCTCTCTCTCTCTCTCTCTCTCTCTCTCTCTCTCTCTCTCTCTCTTTTTCCTTATCAGCATTCTTTTGTTTAGTAGGCGACTAGACAGCTTTGTTATGATTCCTTTCATTAATTCCAAGCGCCATGTTGTGCTACATTAATCTCTTCATGTCTTGCGATCGAATAACTGGTTAATGATAGGATGTTGGCTATGTATTTCGTGTCGTCATTGATACCATAAGGGAGCTTTGCAGAGACGATTATCTTCATCTTCTACGCTTATTGACGCAAAGGGCCTCGGTTAGATTTCGCCAGTCGTATGTATCTTGAGCTTTTGAATTAATATTTTTCCATTCATCATCTACTTCATGCTTCCTAGGCGTCAGCCATGTAGGCCTGGGTCTTCCAACTCTTCTAAGTGCCTTGTGGAGCCCAATTGATAGTTTGGTGAACTAATCATGATATAGAGAGAAGAGGTTTGGTAGAAGGAGATGATGCTTTTGAAATAAGGTATTCGAGATGGCGTATCAGGCAACCGACCCCTTAGTGTAGTGATAACGGTAGTAAAGAAGAAGAATATTAATCTGTACAATATTATTAGCTCCCTGAGGTAGATATGAAGATGATATATCAAATGGCTGCATACTCACTCGAGGCAAGATGAAATATATTTATTAAGTAATGGGAATATTTGAACTTGATCCAAACTAAA
>NC_090745.1:118929317-118933945 GCF_036898095.1 Palaemon carinicauda | reverse complement strand
TTTTAGATAGACATAAATTAGTGAACGCATCAGTGATAATCATGACTATTCGTCGGAAATGAGGCGTCCAGAAATGGCCCACAATGATAGCCACGATTTCACGGATGGGAACGACGAAATAAAAAACAAATTTTAAAAAACGCATAAAAACAGGAGAGAAATATAAGGACTTGAGCTGAACGTTAGAAGATGTATTGCTTTTTGTTGCAATGTTGTAACGATGGAGAAAAAATTGTCGAGAGCGGTAAAGAATAGCAGTGATATATGGATTACTTTTCCCCAGAAAGTAGTAGGTGTGTCTATAGGGGGTTAGGGGCTGGGGTCCGGGGGGGGGGGGTACTTCCCCGGGGGTTAGGGGGTGGGGTCCGGGGGGGGGGTCTTCCCCGGGGGTTAGGGGGTGGGGTCCGGGGGGGTCTTCCCCGGTGGTTAGGGGGTGGGGTCCGGGGGGTTAGAGGGTGGGGGTCCGGGGGGGGGGTCTTCCCCGGGGGTTAGGGGCTGGGGTCTGGGGGGGTCTTCCCCGGGGGGGGGGTGTGATCGTCTTTCCGCAATGCTATTTTGTCTGTCAGAGTGTGGCATTAGACTACCAACTGTGACCCATTCAACGGAAATGATCATCAGATCCATTATAATAGGCATGGTAGAAGTTAGGAGCTGTCTCCGTTGTGAATTATTACCTGATAAACTGTAAGATTATGAATCTTTCCTCGGTACTCCTCATTTACTGGGGGGAAAATTCATATAATGGAGGTGATAAGGAAACTTTTATGCATGAAAAAAAATTTAAAAGATAGGCATAAATGGTAGGCCGAATGAATATTTTTTTTTTATAAAGAAAGGTAGCGGAGGCTGTAGACGACTGTTTTATATATATATATATATATATGTGTGTGTGTATATATATGTATATATATATATATGTATATATATATATATATATACGTAGCCTACTTATATTACAATATATGTTTGTGTGGGGTTATATATATATGTATATATATATATATATATATATGATATAATGTGTGAGTGTTTTTGTTTGAGAGAAAGCGAGAATAACAGAAACGATAAAACCCCCCAAAAAATTAGCAGGATGTGTGCAAAATATTGGGATATAACTTGGAGTATCTGTGTAAGTCAGCGTTAGAACGTATGGAGAGTTTGTTGGAAATAATGGAAGCTGTAGAGACGAATTTTTCACTTGCTTATGTTATTTAGAGAGAATTTAATAGAACTCTGGATACTTATAATGGTATAATGGGTGGTAATGTGGTTAGCGTACATGAAAAAGCTAGAAAGAATGTATTGAGGTAGATGAATCAAGGAGGCTACAATGTTTTGAGGTTGATTTATCAAATTGAATGATAATTTAGAAAGTAGTTACACTTTGGAAATGATAGAAAATAGAGAAAGATCTGGAAAGGGCTGGGTACAGATGCTAATATGTTGTTGATGAACCTTCAGTGTTATGGGATTCATTCATTTTCCACAAGTTGAAGCTTAGACGAGTGAGTTATCCTATATGATTTTTCAATATCTTTGTGATATTATTATTATTATTATTATTATTATTATTATTATTATTATTATTATTATTACTTGCTAACCTACAACCCTGCTTGGAAAAGCAGGATGCTATAAGCCCAAGGGCTCCAACAGTGAGAAATAGTCCAGTGAGGAAAGAATTTTTCAATATCTTTGTGATATTATTATTATTATTATTATTATTATTATTATTATTATTATTATTATTATTATTACTTGCTAACCTACAACCCTGCTTGGAAAAGTTGGATGCTATAAGCCTAAGGGCTCCAGCAGTGAGAAATAGTCCAGTGAGGAAAGAATTTTTCAATATCTTTGTGATATTATTATTATTATTATTATTATTATTACTTGCTAACCTACAACCCTACTTGGAAAAGTTGGATGCTATAAGCCCAAGGGGTCCAGCAGTGAGAAATAGTCCAGTGAGGAAAGAATTTTTCAATATCTTTGTGATATTATTATTATTATTATTATTATTATTATTATTATTATTATTATTATTATTATTATTATTATTACTTGCTAACCTACAACCCTACTTGGAAAAATTGGATGCTATAAGCCCAAGGGCTCTAGCAGTGAGAAATAGTCCAGTGTGGAAAGAATTTTTCAATATCTTTGTGATATTATTATTATTATTATTATTATTATTATTACTTGCTAACCTACAACCTTGCTTGGAAAAGTAGGATGCTATAAGCCCTAGGGCTCCAACAGTGAAAAATAGTCCAGTGAGGAAAGAAAATAAAGATCCTATCTGATTTTTCAATATCTTTGTGATATTATTATTATTATTATTATTATTATTATTATTATTATTATTATTATTATTATTATTACTTGCTAACCTACAACCCCTACTTGGAAAAGCAGGATGCTATAAGCCCAGGGGCTCCAACAGTGAGAAATAGTCCAGTGAGGAAAGAATTTTTCAATATCTTTGTGATATTATTATTATTATTATTATTATTAATATTATTATTATTATTATTATTATTATTATTACTTGCTAACCTACAACCCTGCTTGGAAAAGCAGGATGCTATAAGCCCAAGGGCTCCAACAGTGAAAAATAGCCCAGTGAGGAAAGAAAATAAAGAAACTTTATGAAAGTCATGAACAATTAAAATGCAATATTTTGAGAACAGTAACAACATTAAAACTTCTTTCATATGTAAGCTATAAAAAGAGACATATGTCAGATATGTTTAGATATACGTAAATCTGAATAGAGAATTTTACCAAAACGTGTTCACCCACTAAAGTATTTTCTGAAGACCATTGGTAATGTATACATAACAGATACCTATTAGCTTGAAAGGGCTCACCGATATTCTCTAATGAGATATCGAACCTACAGCCTATATTTGTGTTTGTTCTAAAAAGTGCTCTTGGGAAATTGAAAGACTTTCCTCCCAAGAAGCGTTCGAGAGCGGAAGAGCAAATCAAACAATTTTCTCTTCTCGCTTATATGAAATCTCTGGTTCGTCTTTAATAAATTGCCATTGTTGACTTCTTAACTCTAGCTCGACTCTAGGAGAAATGTATGCTGTAGATTGATACAACAGGGGCACGGCTGCTATCTCAAGGCTATTTACTGGTAATCATCCTTGGCTTTTTAATTTTTTAATTTTTTATTTTATTTTTTTCCTTTATTTATTTATTTTTTTTTTCTACAAATCTCCAGTTCGTCTTTAATAAATTGCCATTGTTGACTTCTTAACTCTAGCTCGACTCTAGGAGAAATGTATGCTGTAGATTGATACAACAGGGCACGGCTGCTATCTCAAGGCTATCTACTGGTATTCATTCTCTCTCTCTCTCTCTCTCTCTCTCTCTCTCTCTCTCTCTTTTTTTTTTTTTTTTTTTTTTTTTTTTACCAAAAATTTTTTGTTTGCCCTTCTATCCTGGCAAATAAACTCCTTATCTGGGAAGAAGATCTACGCTCATCTTGACACATTGATCGATGGTGCACCTATGGGGGCGCTTTGAGATGGAAACAAAAAGTTTAGTTTCAGTGGTTCCTACTAATATTAGATGCCGCCCCGCCCACCCGGATAGAACAAAGAATCCGCACCTCTCTCTCTCTCTCTCTCTCTCTCTCTCTCTCTGGGGATTTTGCTTTAGAATTCCTAGATATTTCATTGATTTGCTTGGTTATAGTTTCCTTCTCTCTCTCTCTCTCTCTCTCTCTCTCTCTCTCTTGCTTTAGAACCCATAGACATTCCATTAATTGGCCTGTTACTATCCTGCTTCTCTCTCTCTCTCTCTCTCTCTCTCTCTCTCTCTCTTTCATATATTATATATATATATATATATATATTATACATATATATATACAGAAACTTACGGTCTATTAAATTTCTTATTCCTGATCTAGATATTAATCTCTGGCACCGTCGTTCAATTAGTTCATTATGCATGTTGCATAAGATTTTTCATAACTCTGACCATCCTTTACATTCAGATCTCCCTGGACAATTCTATCCTGTTCGTAATACTAGGCAGGCAGTTAATTCTAATAGCCAGGCCTTCTTCATCACGAGGCTCAATACTACGCAGTACTCTAGAAGTTTTATTCCAGCTGTTACCAAGATGTGGAATGATCTTCCCAATCGGGTGGTTGAATCAGTAGAACTTCAAAAGTTCAAAGTTGGAGCAAATGCTTTTTTGTTGACCAGGCGGCCATGAGTCTTTTATAGTTTATTTATGACATATTTGTTTTTGATGTTGTTAATAGTTTATATATGACATGTCTGTTTTGACGTTGTTACTGTTTTTAGAATGATTTATTGTTAATTTGTTCTCTTCATTTATTTATTTCCTTATTTCCTTTCCTCACTGGGCTATTTTTCCCTGTTGGAGCCCCTGGGCTTATAGCATCTTGCTTTTTCAACTAGGGTTGTAGCTTGGATAGTAATAATAATATATATATATATATATATATATACATATACATATATATAGCAGGACCCACGTATTAAAGCGATACTTGACTAGCTATTTATCGGCCCGGTTATAGTTGTGCTGTCTTTTCACCCACTTAGTAGCCGTCGCCAGGAGAAACAATGAGGTGTGAATCT
>NC_090745.1:118909317-118924317 GCF_036898095.1 Palaemon carinicauda | reverse complement strand
AAGCGGTTTATTTGGGTGGGGATCATTTTTTGAGGGGTGAAGGGGTGGTATTTGGGTGGGGTCACGTTTGGAGGGGTGAAAGGGGGGTGTTTGGGTGGGGGCCATGTTGGAGGTGTGAAAGGGGGGTATTTGTGTGGGGGTCACGTTTGCAGGGGTGAAAGGTGGGTATTTAGGTAGGGGGTCACGTTTGGAGGGGTGAAAGTGGTTATTTGGTTAGGGATCACGTTTGGAGGGATGAAAGGGAATATTTTGTGTGGGGATCACATTTGGAGGGGTGAAATGTGGGCTATTTGGGTGGGGGGTCACGTGTATATTATCCGGGACAGCTCGGGATCAACGGAGTTGGAAGAGGCTCTTAAAAGCTGAAGACCTCCCAAAATGACTTAATATAAGCAGATGCTACCACGGCTCGTAGAAATGACATTTTAACCTCACCACACAGTGATATAACTGTAACATATGTCTTAACTGTATTGGATTTTTTACCTGTTTTTTTTTTTTTTTTTTTTTTTTAAGGGTTACTCTATT
The DNA here is from genome assembly GCF_036898095.1 of Palaemon carinicauda. Lineage (NCBI taxonomy): Eukaryota > Metazoa > Arthropoda > Malacostraca > Decapoda > Palaemonidae > Palaemon > Palaemon carinicauda. The sequence continues at coordinate 118,923,789 of NC_090745.1, read as the reverse complement.
TCGTTTTACGCGTGTTTCCTCCAACTTTTCTTCTTCTTCTTTTTCTTCTTCTTCTTTCATGATTCTAGATCATGTATGACGTTACTCATTCTGCCATTATTTAAGAGAAAAATAATTGGAACAGTGACACGTGAGAATGAGAGAGAATATAAATACAATGTGTGTATATATATATATATATATATATACTGTATATATATGTATATGTGTGTATATATATATATATATATATACTGTATTTTATATTAAAGGCGATTGCCATAAGGACGTCAATGTGTTTCCTACAGGAACCCTCGTATTTTTTCACCTTCTTTAAGTTTTCAGGTGTAAACTTGAAGAAGCTGGGGAAATACGAGGATTCCTGTAGGAAGCACATAGACGCCACTAAGGCCATCACCTTTAATATAAATTGCATTAGAGGAAAAGTTGTGCCCAAAAGCATGTATGTGTGTCTATGTGTATATATATATTTACATATATATATATATATATATATGTGTGTGTGTATATATATATATATATATATACTGTATATATATATAATATATATATATATATATATATTATATATTTATAATATATATATATATATATATGTATATGTATATATATATAAATTTATATATATTTGTGAGAGAGAGAGAGAAGAGAGAGAGAGAGAGAGAGAGAGAGAGAGAGAGAGAGAGAGAGAGGAATATTCTCTGGAGTAAAACAACCAAAAAAAGAAGTAATATTAGTTTAGAAAGTCGGAATATCCAAGTGTTCATATGCGTGTTGATAATGTTGAAGTGCCGTCGTGTGTGTGTGTCAATAATCATAGCAAAAAATACACTTGCTTATTGTTAGCGATACAGATGACAATGATCAATGATAAGAAATGTATATATAAACAGAATAAGGATGAGTACTTACGAAAAATTCAATCTAGATTTTTAGTATGTAATATTTAAACAGTATTAATGATTTTACATATAGATACAAGGAAATGCTGTATATCTGCCTTCATTCCTGCATCGAAATAACCATTGGGCAAACATCCACTGAAATGGTCGGTGACATCACGTTGCCAGATTCGTGTAATGCAATAAACATTTCTTCACTACTCCGCTAACGATGTTGGAAGGAGGTTATGTTTTACCCCTGTTTGTGTGTGTGTGTGTTGGTTTGTGAACAGATTCCTAGCCAAAATTTTAATCATAGAGTAATGAAAATTGCTGGAATTAACTGTTATGTAAAAAAGCCAGAAATTATTCAATTTAGGAACAAAGGTCAAAGGTCAAGGTTACATAATAAAAAAAAAATCTAATCTTGGACTTGGATATAAATGGCGTTAGTATTCGATATAATTAATCAAAGCTGGGGAATTTAGTTACAGAAAACACTGACTTCTAACATATTTAACTACACCGACTTCATATCTATATCTTCTGATCGTTTGTTCTTAAACTGCTTATGAGTAACAAGATAAGTATATATATATATATATATATATATATATAGTCATTATTATAGCTCCTAAGCTGCACGCCCTTTATTCTAATTTATCCTTTAAACCTTTTCCCAAAATATTACGGTCCTTATTTCAATTTCTAATAAGCTTTTTAAAAGGCCACTCATAAATGGAAGAGACAAGGGACAGTGACAATGCCTTATAGACTGACCATATATACATGATCAATGCCCATGCCCCCCCCTCCACCTAAGCTAAGACCAGGGAGGTCCAGGCAATGGCTGCTGATGGCTCAGAAGGTATTCCTTAGACCCAAACATCTTTTATTCCACAAACTTTCCCTTTTCACAAATTCCTCCTTTCTTGATCCAGATCCAATTTAAAATTAAACAGAAATGGGTTAGACTTTTACACCTCAATATATAAACCCATACCAGAAATTGGATCTATTTTGTTCTTATCAAATTGTTAATAAGTTTGAAGTCTCTGAGACAACGATGTCCAAACTTATGCCTGATTACACGAATTGGACATTTTGCTTTACCTTTGACCTTGACATTCCAAAATTTAATCATTTCTAACTTTTTACATGACAGTTAATCCGTGGAAGTTTCATTACGATTAAAATTGTGGCCAGGAATCTATTCACAAACAATCTTGAAGTCTCTGAGACAACGATGTCCAAACTTATGCCTGATTACATGAATTGGACATTTTGCTTGACCTTTGACCTTGACCTTCTAAAATTTTATCATTTCCAACTTTGTACACAACAGTTAATCCTTGCCAATTTAATTATTCTACGATTAAAATTGTGGCCAGGAATCTATTCACAAACAATCACACACACAAACAAACAAACAAACACACAAGCGCACACACAAACAAAAAGGGGGTGAAACATAACCTACCAATTTCGTTGGCGCAGATAATAACGATAATAGTAATGGTACGACTTATTTCGAACGTAATTGTCATCCTTTTGAAAGCGGAATGACGTTGGTTAATATATTTTTAGAAAAGGGCGTCGCATCTCTTCTGGTACGGGCTATGCGATGACATATCACAGAGATGAACATTTTCACATTTGAAGGTGAATGTTATAAAGGATGTAAAAAAAGACATAATTGGATGAATAGAGCACCTTTAGATGTTGGAAATGTCACGAGAGGTTCACTAGAGGTTTTCAAAGTCGTACATGGTTCGGTATCACAATGGGTGGTTTTGTTTAATTTTGTTGTTCAACTCTTTATTATTATTATTATTATTATTATTATTATTATTATTATTATTATTGTTGTTATTACTACTACTATTATTATTATTATTATTATTATTATTATTATTATTATTATTGTTGTTATTACTACTACTATTATTATTATTATTATTATTATTATTATTATCTTTATTTTTAGGTTTGCCTGCTGGGCTCTTAAATAGGACATGAAGCAGACACACGAACAAATATATATATATATATATATATGTGTGTGTGTGTGTGTATATATATATATATATATATGTGTGTGTGTGTATTATATATATATATATATATACTGTATATATAAGATTTTAAAATAAAAATATCTTTTCAGTTATACTATTTTATATATCCGATTTAGCTAGATCATATTCTGGTCCCTTATGTTTTTAAACCATATTGATCGTACCTCACAACATTACACATTAAAAAAATTAGTTCAAATACCATGGATCAGAAAAGTTACTTGAAGGAGTGTCCTTTTCTATTATGATAATTACATGAAGAATTTTATTTGAAATAATGTAATTTGGTTATTATTAAAAATTTTGGATGAGGATTTAAAAATAACCCATAGCTTCCTCTGTGAAATCAGCCGATAAGTTTTTTGCAATTTTTTAGTCTGGATTTAATTTTCCTCTTTCATAGACGTGGAAATCAAAACGTCAAAGAATTTTTTTATAATGATATGGATATTTGTTATATTATTATTATTATTACTATTATAATTATTATTATTATTACTATTATAATTATTATTATTATTATTATTATTATTATTATCATTACTATTATAATTATTATTATTATTATTATTACTATTATAATTAGTATTATTATTAATCATTATTATTATTATTATTGTTATTACTAGCTAAGCTACAACCTTAGAGGGAAAAGCAAGAGGCTATAGGCACAAGTGCTCCAATAGAGACAAAAAGCTTAGTGAGGAAAGGAAATAAGGAACTGAATAAACGATATGAGAAGTAATGAACAATTAGAATGAAATATTAAAAACAAAAACAAGAATTTCACTTATTCTGTAAGCAAAAGCAAAGGTACAGCTACCTGTAATGGCTTCGTATACCCTGTTGATGCATATGAATGAGAAATTAAAGGCAAAAGAGAAAAGCAATACATAACCCTTTTAATGTCTTTTCTTTGATGTTTTCCGCCGGTAACCATTCCCATCTCATGAAGAACAGTTCTTGATACTTTAGAAGGTTCCATTAGAGAGGGTTCCATCTCCCGCGTTGGGGAAGTACGAGATTGCAGTAGGTGCTTCTGTAATTGTGCCATTTGCAAGCAAATTGCATCCCGTAACGACCGCTGAAATTAAGCGGACGTGACCACCTTTCGGGAGACCTAAACTGGTCAAGACCCAGTCCTTTTCCTTCATCTCCCTGTCATTACTCGAACGAACCTAGGCTCTCTCTCTCTCTCTCTCTCTCTCTCTCTCTCTCAGTTTGGCTCTGATAACAGAATCTCTCTCTGACAGTTGTTGGGCTGTAATAGCCAAGTCTCTCTCTCTCTCTCTCTCTCTCAACAAAAATATATCCAGTTTGACTGTAATAATAAAATCTCTCTCTCTCTCTCTCTCTCTCTCAACAAAAATATATCCAGTTGTTTGACTGTAATAACAAAATCTCTCTCTCTCTCTCTCTCTCCTCTCTCTCTCTCTCTCTCGAAAATATCAGTTGTTTGGCTGTAATAACAAAATCTCTCTCTCTCTCTCTCTCTCTCTCTCTCTCTCTAACAGTTGTTTGGCTGTAATACCAAGGGAAGAAAAAAACGTTATTAGAGCAGAGAGGAAGCTAGCCATACCTACATACATTATTAATGCTCGGTAATTGTGTTCTAATGCTTATTCACGTAGAATATATTTGTGTGTTCCACTGCGGCCTTGAACCGCTGATTCTCATTGCGGGTAGAAATTGGGGATATTTAATGCTCTTATTCCGGCAATTTGATGTGGAAAAGGTTTTTCCCGGAAAGGTTTCTTCATAAGGTGTAATGATCCTGGTCCGGTAAAGGAAAAATCTCTCTTTTGTTTTTCTTGGTTAGTTTATACTGTGCCATAGGATTTTTTTTATTAGAAAATGTTACTCGTTTTGGATTTTGAAAAGGATGATAGGATAGTTTTTTCCCTAAATATATTGATTTATTAGTGTTATTGTTATTATTATTATTATTATTATTATTATTATTATTATTATTATTATTATTATTAGATAAGCTACAACCCTAGTTGGAAAAGGAAGGTGTTATAATCCCAAGGGCTGAACCGTGGAAAAAAGCCCAGTGAGAAAAGGAAATAAGTTAAATAAATAAACTACATGAGAGGTAATGGATAATAAATTTGAAATATTTTATGATCGGTAACAGTGTTGAGAGAGATCTAGATATAAACTATAAGGAGAGGCTTATGTTAGCCTATTCAACATATTCGTTGCAAGTTCGACCACACACACGCCCACATTATATATATATATATATATATATATATATATATATATATATATATATATATATATATATCTCTAAAGGTATAAGGATATATTAATTTTTTTTTTCATTCCGCAATAAACTCTGAACTTGTTGATTTTCCAATATAATGTATGCGATTCATTTTGAATTCCTTAAGATTCCTAAAATTAAAAGAGTTGAATGAAGAGGTCTCTCTCTCTCTCTCTCTCTCTCTCTCTCTCTCTCTCCTCAAGGAAGTATTAAAAATCTTTTCGAAATAGTTTTTCTATATATTTCTTTGTTTATACATTTATTTACTCTAATACTCACGCAGGAAAATAATATAATACAATCTCATACGTGGTAATTTATTGTGTCCGATTAGCATAAGAAGGATTGTTAGAGAGTAGCGGGATCCAACAGGTAGCCTTGTGTAAGTCATTCTTTCTTTAAATGTGGTTACTTAAAAAAAAAAAAAAAAAAACACCCTGTACGAAGGGGTTATTAAAACGGGTTTTATTATCCACAGGAGATAATCCATCCCCCTCTACACGTGAGTGGAATTATCAAAGGCAAAACTGACCTTAACCAGCTTTCCAATCTTGAATAATGATCGCGAGTAAAGAGAAAAGCATAAATATCTTCTGGACTTTTGTGGGATCTTCATTTTATATTATTTATTCTAAACTCGTCTATTCCGGTGATGTCAGTTTTGTCTAGTTTTTTTGTTATGAAGTTAAGAATGTGCGGTTGACATTTGGAATAATACATCTTTTTTCTATTTTAGTTGTCTGTTTTTTTATCTTATCTTCAAACCTGTTATTGTTTATTATGCTCCTCCCCAAAAAGGAGTAACGCTGTTAAAGATTAGAAGTAAGGAAACAGTACTACGATGATACGGAGTTAAATGATCCATAATATTCTCATATTTTGTATATATGTATATATATATATATGTGTGTGTGTGTGTGTGTGTGTTTATTTATATTTATATATGATACATTTGCTCATATGTCAGATTTCGGGATTTCTACACACGTGTATATATATACAGTATATATATATATATATATATATATATATATATATATATATATATATATATATATATATATATATATATATATTTATTGTAAGTCTGATATTTCCTGCGCCCAAATAAGATAGGCCTTCAAGTTACTTTACAGATGACGATTTTTTTTACTAGTTATTGCTGATTTTTTTTTTTTTTTTTTTTTTTTGATATTTCCGTTTATCTTTGCTTTAGCTTACACTTGTTCGTAAATGGGTTCTTTGCTTTAATCGCCGCTCAAGCTGGTTCCTTTTGAATGTTTTGAATGCATTTCTTCTTCTTCTTCTTCTTCTTCTTCTTCTTTTTCTTCTCCTTTTTATTATTATTATTATTATTATTATTATTATTCTATTTCTGATTCTTATTCTTCTTTTTCTTCTTATTCTTTTTTTATTCTTGTTATTATTCTTATTCTTTTCATTCTTCTTATTGATTATTATTATTATTATTATTATTATTATTATTGTTGTAATTATTATTATTATTTTTATTACTATTATTATTATTCACGACCAAAGGAAAGAAATAACCGTTTTATTATGAAACACTTTATTCAACATGAACATATTCTTGTTATTATTCTTATTCTTTTCATTCATCTTCTTATTGATTATTATTATTATTATTATTATTATATTATTATTATTATTATTATTCACGGCCAAAGGAAAGAAATAACCATTTTATTATGAAACACTCTATTCAACATAAGCAGATAAAACAAGGTTTTGAAATCACTTTCAAGGTTAAAATCATCCCGGTGAAGATTCTCATTTCATGTATTTATTTTTTTTTTAAAAAGATTTTGATGAGATCGTTGTGCAAGTCAGACTAGTTAAAGCCCAGAGTATTATGGCAGAAGAAAAAAGAAATATGCGAATGTGGAAATTCTAGTTATTTGGCATGACGAAATCTTCGCCGCGTGATCTCTCTCTCTCTCTCTCTCTCTCTCTCCTCTCTCTCTCTCTCTCTCTGGTATAATTGAAGAAGATAGCTTGAGAAATATGATGATATTTATAAGATCATTATGGACGTAAGGATGCATCAAAGTATTTTTAAGATGGTTCGGTCATGTTGAAAGAATGGAGGTCAATAGTTTAATGAAAAGGGTGTATAATTCAGAAGTGCCAGAATATATGAGGAAATGGAGGCTCAGGTGTGGAAATTCTAGTTATTTGGCATGACGAAATCTTCCCCGCATGATTCTCTCTCTCTCTCTCTCTCTCTCTCTCTCTCTCTCTCTCATAATTGAAAAAGATAGCTTGAGAAATATGATGATATTTATAAGATCATTATGGACGTAAGGATGTATCTGAGTATTTTTAAGATGGTTCGGTCATGTTGAAAGAATGGAAGGCAATAGGTTAATGAAAAGTGTGTATAATTCAGAAGTGCCAGAATGTATGAGGAAATGGAGGCTCAGGAAATGTTGGATAGATTGAGTGAAAATGTGCTGGAAAAGAAGGGGTTTAATATCCAGAACTTGCAAGAGTGAGCTCAAGTAGAGGTGAGTGGCGCAGTGTCCTTAGAGGTGTTTTACGAGCTGTTCATGAGCCTCATATGTAAATGTATGGAACGACTAATATTATGGAAGTTTACTGCCGAAGGCGTACATTCACGATTTTACAGTTGATGCTTAAAATGCATAATGATTTTTTTTTTTTTTTTGAGAAAAAGTATTCGTGTATTTATGTTTGTATCTATATAAGTACTCCTTCCAAGTTCCATTGAAATACATAGTATTACATGTCCTTCAAATACATGTGTACAATTCCCTTACGATTATAATGACAGTTCTCTCTCTCTCTCTCTCTCTCTCTCTCTCTCTCTCTCTCTCGTGTGTGTGTGTGCGCGCGTGCGCGCGTGCGCAAAGAGTGTGTATCTGTCTCTCTCCTTACCCATTTCTCCATAGAATAGCCCATCAAGACCTCCCTCTTTATTTTCGTGTCCCGTATAACCTCTCCCCCACTCTCTCTCCCCCGCTCTCCCTCCCTCCCAGGCCTCTCCCCCAAAGTGACCCCTAGGAGTGACCCAGACCCCTTTTAAGCCCTGAAGGGCAATATGCCTCGCATTAGGGATTCAGCATAGGGTCAATCCTCGCCTGAGTGGTCATCATAACTCTGATTAATGACTTGGCTTTGTTTAGGCGACGGTCACGTGACCGGACTGAATAATTCAGGTTTGAAGTTATCTATGGTAATTGGATGAAAGACAATGGATTCAAATGGACACACACACGAGATGGCGGAAGGATTTGAAAGGAGCGATTGAGAGTAAGGGAGTGGAAGCTATATAGGCTTGTTTCCTTGCTACGGTTGGAGGTTGGCTAAATTTAGAAGGGGGGACCCATGGCCCTTTGGTTTTCCCCCTGCTGGGGGAAATTGAGCTCATTTGGTTTTCCCCCTGCTCTGGGAAATTGGGGAGTTCATTTGGTTTTCCCCTGCTCTGGGGAATTGGGGAGTTCATTTGGTTTTCCCCTGCTCTGGGAAATTGGGGGTTTCATTTGGATTTCCCCTGCTCTGGGAAATTGGGAAGTTCATTTGGTTTTCCCCTGCTGGGGGAAATTGAGCTCATTTGATTTTCCACTGCTCGGGGAAATTGGGGAATTAATTTGTTTTCCCCTACCCTGGGAAATTGTGGAGTTCATTTGGTTTTCCCCTGCTCTGGGAAATTGTGGAGTTCATTTGGTTTTCCCCTGCTCTGGGAAATTGTGGAGTTCATTTGGTTTTCCCCTGTTCGGGGAAATTGTGGAGTTCATTTGGTTTTCCCCTGTTCGGGGAAATTGTGGAGTTCATTTGGTTTTCCCCTGCTCGGGGAAATTGTGGAGTTCATTTGGTTTTCCCCTGCTCTGGGAAATTGGGGTGTACATTTGGTTTTCCCCTGCTCTGGGAAATTGGGGTGTACATTTGGTTTTCCCCTGATTGGGGAAATTGAGTTCATTTGGTGTTCCCTGGTCGGGGAAATTGGGGGTTCATTTGGTTTTCCCCTGCTTGGGGGAATTGGGGAGTTCATTTGGTTTTCCCCTGTTCTGGGAAATTGGGGTGTACATTTGGTTTTCCCCGGATTGGGGAAATTGAGTTAATTTGGTGGTCCTTTGTTCAGGGAAATTTGGGGATCATTTGGTTTTTTCCCTGCTCGGGGAAATTGGGGCTTCATTTAGTTTTCCCCTGCTGGGGAAATTGATTTCATTTGGTTTTCCCCTGCTTGGGGAAATTTGGGAGTTCATTTAGTTTTCTCCTGTTCGGGGAAATTGGGTTGTTCATTTGGTTATCCCCTGCTTGGGGAAATTTGGGTGTTCATTTTGGTTTTCCCCTGCTCGGGGAAATTGGGGGAGTTCTCGGTTGATGGATAGGAAGCTGCTAAATTAGAACAGCAAATTGGCAAATAGTCACAGGTTTAGTTCAACGCTGATATATGAATGAGTGAATTTATACATTATTATTATTATTATTATTATTATTATTATTGTTGTTGTTGTTGTTGTTTTTATTGTTATTACTTACTAAGCTACAACCCTAGTTGGAAAAGGAGAATGCCATAAGTCCAGCGGCTCCAACAGGGAAAATAGCAGTTTCATTATTGGAACGTGCAACGTACCCAAGGAGTCGGATGAAAGCAGCATTGGGTATCAATAAGACATTGAAATATCATCTGAATCAAAGAAAAGACTTCTTAACAGGACTGTAAATTTGTGTACAGATATGTTTTCTATTTTCTATTGATTGATCTTAATTTTTGTATTTGTGCGTTACAGTATTTTTTTTTGTATTCATTGTTTTTATTCAGATGTTAATTTTTGTATTTGTGCATTACAGTATTTTTCTTGTATTCATTGTTTTCATTCAGATGTTAATTTTTGTATTTGTGCATTACAGTATTTTTTTTTTTTTGTATTCATTGTTTTCATTCAGATGTTAATTTTTGTATTTGTGCATTACAGTATTTTTCTTGTATTCATTGTTTTCATTCAGATGTTAATGTTTGTATTTGTGCATTACAGTATTTTTCTTGTATTCATTGTTTTCATTCAGATGTTAATTTTTGTATTTGTGCATTACAGTATTTTTCTTGTATTCATTGTTTTCATTCAGATGTTTTACAATTGGAAGAAACTTTGTGCCTTTTTTTTTACTTGCATATAATTAGGTTATTAATGAAAAAGTAATGATAATAGTAATAAATTATCTAGATTGATAAGCAGTCGTACCGTTCTTGAACTGTATTTGTCGTCTCTTCGGCCGTTAGCTGCACCTACTTTTTTAGCTTTCTACTTAACCTCCAAAGTTTCTATCTTCCTTCTTGACGTCCAAAATCTTAACTGCTACTCCATACCGCTAAATAGTCTTGTAAGAGAAGGGAAGGTTTATTATTTGTATATAGTATGATTAATAAGAATTTGCTTATTATCATTTATAATTATAGCAGTGTACGCGACCTGTCAAGACTAGCGACTAAAATATTTAGATATTCACACACACGCACCCCTTTCACTTGGTCACTAGGGTATGACTACTTCCCTTCCCCCAATACGAAGGACGGATAGCTTAGTGGGCCTGAATATATATTTATATATATATATATATATATATATATATATATATATATATATATATATATATATGAATACATAACAGTTAAATCTCATATAATCGAATAAAACAGTAAAAGGGTCATAGTTTGGAGAGAGAGAGAGAGAGAGAGAGAGAGAGAGAGAGAGAGAGAGAGAGAGAGAGAGAGAGAGAGGGGCAGGCAAGCAACATCAGGGTTTTATACATACACAGCAAGAAGTGTTAAGGCCGAAAGATACATTTTTCCGTATTAATTCAGAAAACAAAAGACTTTTGGCGTCCATCTTGTCACCATATGGTCTTGATAAGATCCCTTATTTTTCTTTTATGACCTTTTTTCTAACGACCATTTTCCCTCTGGCCTTTTTTTTTTTCTTTTTCTCTAGCGGCGAGAGAATCTTTTGTTCGTCAGTCGCTCCGCTCGTGACGATCCGTGACAATGCGTGACATAGGCCTAATTCAAAAATGCCAGCGAAAGGGCCTCCTATCCTGCCCTTCGTAATAAGAGACAGACAAGGTTTTAACGGACAGAAGGAACAGTCTGTGTGGAAAATAATCCGAGACGCCTAAAAGATGCCCACACACACACACACACACACACACACACACATACACACAAGTGTATTTATCGTATCCGAAATGTTACTTTGGAGTGGCGTGCTCCGGGAAATATACTGTATTGAAGCGATGATGACGGGGTGGTTTAATAATCCCACAAACATGTTTGACGCCTGTATATGAAAAGTACAGCTCAAGTCCAGATTGAATGCTCTCTAAAATATAACCATATATTACAACATATTTGTCTATATATCCAAGTGATGTTAGTACTTACGAGTGTATATTAATATGTACACCTATGTCTTGCTTATTGTTTACCAAAAGTTGTTGCATTTCTTCACGTAATACGAAAATTCTTTAATACTTGCATTTACACATTGTGTGAATGCATGTGTATTATGGGAAGATTATCAGAGACGTCATATGTTAACTAAATAGGTTGTTGACCTTTTTAAATGTTTTCTTTATTGGGTCACTTACTTGAAATGTAATATAAACAAACACAATTTTTGACCAGTTTCTAACATACGTCGGAGATTTCATCTAACAGTTTTGCCTAAATGTTAATTTATTCATATATTAATGTTATTGCTGTTCTTGAAACATTTTATTTTGTTCATGACTTCTCTTGTAGTTTATTGATTTCCTTGTTTCCTTTCCTCACATGGCTATTTTTCCGTGTTGGAGCTCTAGGGCTTATAGCATCCTGCTTTCCTAACTCTGGTCGTAGCTTGGCTGGTAATAATAATAATAATAATAATGATAATGATATTCTGTCTATAGGTTTCTATCTACATAAGTATTTCTTCCAAGTTCCATTAAAGCATATACATGACCATGATGATTTTGATGAGCCTCTCTCTCTCTCTCTCTCTCTCTCTCTCTCTCTCTCTCTCTCTCTCTCTCTCTCTCTCTCTCTCTCGTGTGCGTCCGTCAAATGTTTATCATATCCTGTGAAACTATTCCCTATTCTGAACATAGCGAGACAAATGTATCGTCTGTGGTTTACTAAGGAGGTCTGTTATTGTTTTGATGCGAAATAAGCGAAGCAAATTATTGGCTCGCAAAAGTAATGATCGTGTGTGGTCACCTTTATTATAGATAATGATGTAATTGTGATCTTTTTCGAAATGCAGATCTTGTTGATTTTTTTTTCTCATACTTTTTTATTTCAAATTTTTTCTTTTATTTTTCTTTTCTTCATTCCCTTTTTCTTGTCTCCACTTGAAGAGGTCGATTCATTATTAGTTTTCTATGCTGAAAGGCTCTATTATTATTATTATTATTAGTAGTAGTAGTAGTAGTAGTAGTAGTAGTAGTAGTTTTCGTTGTTGTTGTTCCAATAATCTCCTGTCATTTTGATTACGTTTATCTTGACCCATTTTCAAGGTCATTTGTTTATTTAGAGACCCATAACTTAGGCATTTTTAAAATACAAATTCTTACTACCCGATGTTATTGTTATGATGTTTTTGCTTTTTATCTTTTAGTCATTATCACGGGTCAATTTTAAGGTCTTTTTTAATCTGATTTGCATGAATCTTTCTTGGTATATAGGTGTCTTTATTATTTTTCTTATTATGCATCAATAATTTTATCTGAATAGATTTTCCATTTTTCATTGTGGTAAATAGAAATGGCAGGACTATTTTTCTACTGTTCGTATTATTATTATTATTATTATTATTATTATTATTATTATTATTATTATTATTATTATTATTATTATTATTATAATCCCCTCAATTTTTTCTCCCTCTGACGATTCTTTTGCATGTCATTGCAGTGTTGATTTTCCTTGGAATATTCTAGCCTTGAATTTCTTGTCAGTCACAGGTCAATTTAAAAGGCGGAGGAGTTCCTGTATTGTTTTCTAAATTGCTGTTGCATTACCTACAAACAGTGTTAGATTGTAATATATATTCGTCAGAAAAATTTAATTTATTTTACTACAATAGCTCGACCAGGGGCCAGTCAGACTATTAAATCTATAATATTATACTTTATTTCAGTCGATTTAATAGTTTTGGTTTTGTTGAATTCTCTTATAATGTTTTAATTCTCGATGCGGGAAATATGGTTCTGATCATATTTTTATTATTATTATTATTATTATTATTATTATTATTATTATTATTATTATTATTATTATTATTATTATTATTATTATTAGCTAAGCTACAACTCTTGTTGGAAAAGCAGGATGCCATAAGTCCAAGGGCCCCAATAGGGAAAATAGCTCAGTGAGGAAAGAAAATAAATAAAATGTATCAAAAGTAATGAACAATTCAAATGAAACAGTTTAAGAACAGTAACAATATTAAATTTGTCTGTTTGTCTGTTGGTTATTCTTTCCACTAGTTATCTCAAAATGTTTTAGACACTTGTTTTTGTGAAATGTTATAGATATCTAGGCATTGTGTGTAACGGTATAAGACGAATGGATTACATTTTGACGTAAATCCTCAGAATTTTTCTTTGATGCGGGACACGCCCAGGATTTCTTCTGAATTTCGGTTTAAAGGTTTAAAGGCTTCTCATGAATAGCAGAGGCAAGGGATAGTGACCTTTCCCAAGAAACTGACCATAATACATATGATCAGCGCCTAAGCTCTCCACCCAATCTAGGACAGAGGAGAGCCAGGCAATGGTTGCTGATGACTCAGCAGATAGACATATAGGCACCCCTAAACCTACCATCCCTAGCTCACAGGAATAATGATGTTGCAGCAACCAAAGGAACTAACGAGTTTGAGTGGGACTCGAACCCCAGTCCGGCAATCACCAGGCAAGGACGTTACCAACAAGCCACCACAAGTGATTTTTTCGCTAATCTTATTATAGATAATCGAATAATCAATTGCTCTTGAATACCATCAAAATTGGTTGATAGGTTTCTTTTTATAGTTTTCAGCGAGTGATAACATTCACGATATTGCTTGAGATTGCAAAAGAAACAGGGGAAGGAAGAGAAGGTGATGGATTGACGTACAAAGAAAATTTACGGGTGTGAACTGCCATTGAAAGACCATAAACAGACGCAAATGGAAGGACATGCCTGAGGCCTTTGTTCTGCAGTGGACTAGTAACG
>NC_090745.1:118894317-118899317 GCF_036898095.1 Palaemon carinicauda | reverse complement strand
AAGAATCTTTATTTCTATAAAGGGTGAATAATATTCTTTAAAAAATGGTAAAGAGTTAATGATATAAAGATAGGAATCATCTGAAAAAATGTTAAAGGGTAAATGATATAAAAAAGGAAGAATCTTTTTTTTCTATTAAAGGGAGAATTATATTCTAAAAACTAGTTAAGGGCAAATGGTATAAAAAAGATGAATCATTATAATAAAAGTCTGGCGAATTAGTAAAAGTTGAATTATTGTCTGAACAATATATAAAATTTATTTATTTGAGTGAATGAGAGTTTTAACCACTATAGAAGGGTAGATAATAGAACAAAAAAGGTATGAAAAATATCTTACCAAACAGTTATTCACCATAAGGTGTATCTGTGCTGTTATTAACTGAATTTCAACGCTTTTAAAAGCAAATTTTTCTTGTAGCTGTTTGTATTTCCCTAAAAACTATCAAAATAAATAGTCACCGATTACATAATCTCCATTTACTTAAAAAAATTTGGTTTGAAAATGCTCGTTTTTTATTTAGTCGTTTAGGTTTGTTAATAACGAACGAAAAAAAAAATTGTGAATAGAAGAAGAAGAAAAAAAGGAATATAAGAAGAATCTGAACCTTTGATAATGATGCTAATAAGCCCAAGGGCTCCAACAGGGAAAAATAGCCCAGTGAGGAAATGAAACAAGGAAATAAACTACAAGAGAAGGACCAAACAATTATTTAAATATATATATATATATATATATATATATATATATATATATATATATATATATATATATATAAACAGGAGCAACACTGAATTAGACCTAATAGCCGTGTTAAACTACAAATCGTAAGTTTACAGGTAATACCATTAAGGTACATTTTATACCAGACGGTGCCATCGACGCTAACGAAATTATACATACCACACAAGTCCCTTTCTCCAGGGCAATTGCGTTATTAAGGACGTAACCCACATGGGAATGATATCCAACTATGCCGCGCCGCTACATTACATAACTTGAGATAAACATCTTGATGTAATTCAGATACCCTTACCCTACGGTTCGTGCGGCAAATTACTGGAATTAATTATAATTAATTGGGTTTCCATTATTTATAGCATCTTTTATGTAAGGTGTGAGTGCAGAGTAATTACAAATGCCTCGGCTGGTCTGGAAATTAGAAGGCTTTCATGAAATTCAATTGGAATATACATACATACATACATACGTACATACACGAATTATATACATGTATGTATGTATGTATGTTTATATATATATATATATATATATATATATATATATATATATATATATATATATATATATATATATATTCATTCCTATTGAATTTCATGAAAGCCTTCTCTTGAAAATTAGAAGACTTTCATGAAATTCAATGGGAAGATACATATATACATACATACATACATACACGTATTATATATATATATATGGGTGTATGTATGTATGTATGTGTGTATATTCCTATTGAATTTCATGAAAGCCTTCTCTTGAAAATTAGAAGACTTTCATGAAATTCAATAGGAAGATACATATATACATACATATATACACGTATTATATATATGGTTGTATATATGTATGTATGTGTGTATATTCCTATTGAATTTCATGAAAGCCTTCTAATTATCAAGGCTCTCAAAGGCATTTGTATTTACTATCCCCTCACATCTCACATAAAAGGTGCTATAAATCATGGAAACCCAATTAATTGTGTATATGGACGACAATAGACAACAAAAGGAGAGGAATATATATATATATATATATATATATATATATATATATATATATATATATATATATATATATATATATATATATATACATATATATGACATATCAGTTTTAAAATTGTTATTGATATTAAGTTTTTATATATTCTTTATTCGTTACTTTTCATAAAATTTATTTATTTCCTTACAGGGCTATTTATCTCTGTTGTAACCATTGGGCTTATAGCATCGTCCTTTTCAAACTAGGGTTGTAGCTTAGCTGATAATAATAATAATAATAATAATAATAATAATAATAATAATAATAATGATAATAATAATACATCATTCGCAGTCGACATCCAAACTTTAAGAGCATTAGTCACAATATTTAGATTTTTTAATCCTTGTAGTTCATGTGATATTGAATTATGAGATATTTACTAAATCTTCCATTTCATACGTAAGCCAACCTTTTCACTTTACATACTTCACTTTAAGGGGTGGTTTTCTGGTCTGCTCTTGCGTGAGAATACATTCTGGCACGCTGTTCTATCTTATTTCTCTCTCACGTTTTTATTATCAAGTTTTTATAGTTTAGGTATGAAAGATCTAATTTAATGTTGTTACTGTTGTTAGTGTATTTTATTTTGGTTGTTTATTACTCGTAGTTTTTTTATTTCCTTGTTTACTTTCCTTACTGGGCTATTTTTTCTTGTTGGAGCCCTATTGTTTGTATCATCTTGCTTTTCCAATTAGGGTTATAGCTTAGCTTGTAATACTACTACTACTACTACTACTACTACTACTACTACTACTACTACTACTACTACTAATAATAATAATAATAATAATAATAATAATAATACAGCAGGGGAACCCCACTCTCTACGGGACCTCCACGGTCATTTTATCATGTTCGTTCCAAAGCATCCACCGTTACACATCGCATATTGCTCATTTACTTTTTAAATCCACCCTATCAAAGCACTTGAAGAAAAAGAAAATCTTCAGTTTTCTGCCTGGTTAAACGCATTGTGGCTTGGCATTATTCTTTACCTGTTGTTTGTTGAGCCATTTAGAGAATTCACAAAGGTGCATTAACGCCAAGCATAAAATTAATAGGATACAAGAACTTGTAACTCAGCTTGCTTTTTATTTTAAGGTTAGTTTGCCGATAGAGTTAGTTTTTTATTATGAATTTACTTTACAGTTTTTCTTATTTAATTTACGTTTTAGGATCATTAGAGTTTTTATCAGTTTCTTTGCATGTGAATTGGCAAGGATGCTAAAATATGCCTCAGTCAAACATAGCATTGGTTTGTTCATCACAATTTCATGTTCAGCATTTAGGCTAACGTATAAATTCTGATTTTTTTTTTATTCAAGTACATTCTGAATACTTAGTTTTTTTTTTTTTTTCGGTTTCGTTGATTTTGCCATTTTCAGTCAGTAATACTCTCGAGTTTAAATGTGTTTGTTTTCCTCGTTGATTGACCAGATGATTCTTGAAGCCATTTTCCTTAACAGAAGTGGCTCAAGGGAAAATATAACACTGTGATGTCTCCCAAATTCTTAATTTAGATTGATAACAGATAAACTTTCTGAATTTCAGTCTTTTCACACACCTATGCAAATGGACCATCAATACATTATTATCAATATTATTATTAAAATTATCATCATTAAAATTAATATTATTTCTAGAATTATTATTATTTTCAAGTAACGCGTTGAAATCCCCTATGTGCGTGATACCATTTGATGCTTGTATATTATGATATTCATATACAATATGTGTTTTCATGCCATTTATTCAACCCCCTCTGATGCATCCTTTTGATACTTTAATATTTTCCCTAATTATTTGCTTCTCTACACTTTTCAGCCTGTGATTTGCATTTAACACCCAAACTTCACACCCATAAAGGAGAGTTGGCTCAAAAAAACCGTCTTTCCTTTGCACATTGCTGATACAGCCTTTTGGTACATTAATATTTTCCCCAATTATTTGCTTCTCACTTCTCTCCCTGGTTATTTTTTTTTTCTTTTTTTTTTTTTTTATGTTGACGATGTCAAATTTTATACCTTTCATTTGCCTTTATCACGCGAACTTCACATCCATAAAGGAGAGTTGGCACAACAAACCCGTCTTACCTTTTCATATTTGGTTCCATAGACAATTTGAGTCTTTATAGTCCTTTGGTCACATCCCGCCCCCTATCTTGGCCAATATTTTCTATGACTTAACTTTTCTTTGGTCATACCATTCTCCATTAAATATGTTAATTCGTTTTTCTAATCAAATCCTCCTACTTAAATGTGATTTCAACTTCACCCTCTTATTATTATTATTATTATTATTATTATTATTATTATTATTATTATTATTATTATTATTATTTACTTGCTAAGCTACAAATTTATTTGGAAAAGTAGGATGCTATAAGCCCAGGGGCTCCAGTAGGGAAAATATCCCAGCGAGGAAAAAAAACACTCAAACTATTTCAAGTTTCATCATAGTTTTTTTTTTCTTTTTTTTTTTTATTAGCACAAAATCAACTGCAACTATCAAGTATCCCACACTCATTCACAATTCATTTTCTTATTCCACAATTTCAACAGACATCAACTATCCATCCTCTGACATCTCACTTCGATCCAATATTGTTTTCACCACACATCCTTTCCTTTTGGTTTCTCAGAAAATCTTCTGAGATGAAGTCTTTTCTATGATCCTCCATTGCCTTGTGCTTACATAGAACTTCATACTTTTTGCTAAAAATTTTGGATGCTTTAGATTGGCAAATGATGATGCATAGTAGGTTTTTGCAAAATTAACAATGTTCTCAGTCTGTGTTTGTGAGGATTTAACTTCTGAAGGATTGCTGCTATTTGACGGGGAACTGGTTACCCTCAGTCTGTAGGATAATATGGCTTTGATCCTGACGAGGCAGCCAAGTTGTGCACACCTTCTGAGCAGGATGGTCTATGGAGTTATTCAGTGTTTCACTTGATATTTCATCATCATCATCTCCTCCTACTCATTTTGACGCCAAGGGCCTCCGTTAGATTTCATCAGTTGTCATAGACTGACTAAATCCATTGAGGATTCATTGGCTAAATTCATCAAAGGATATCCAGTACCTTGTGATGCACAGTGTCTATCTAAGGCAAGTGACCCCTGCTTGTCCATACTGATTCCAGTAAGATCATCCGACAGACATCGAGAATAGAAGCCGAAAAGACATCTTTTTCTATCGCCTTAAACCCAATCGT
>NC_090745.1:118886817-118889317 GCF_036898095.1 Palaemon carinicauda | reverse complement strand
CAAAGGGAATGTTTTAGAAGTAACTATGCTTGATTTATCAGTTTAGCCTAATTAGAAAAAACTAAAATTTAAAATGAATATAAATAATTGGTGCTATTACACATAATAACTCGCTTTCGTGTAATTATAAGCTTTTGTTCTCCACGAAGAACGCGATGCAAGAGGACGTTTTAATTAAAGTATATTATGCAGTCATACTCTGCTTGTTAGAATGAATATGCAGTTGATTTAAAAGATTTATATTATTATTATTATTATTATTATTATTATTATCATTACTTGCTAACCTACAACCCTAGTTGGAAAAGCAGGATGCTATAAGCCCAGGGCTCCAACAAGGAAAATAGCCCAGTGAGGAAAGGAAATGAGGAAAAATAGAAGAGAAGTTTAAGGACAATAATAATATTAAAACAAATCTTTCATATATGAATTATAAAAACTTTAAAATAACAAGAGAAAAAAGATAGAATAGTGCGTCCAAGTATACCCTCAAGCAAGAGATTTCTAATCCAAGACAGTGTAAGACCATGGTACAGAGGCAATGACACTACTCAAGACTAGAGAACAATGGTTTGATATTGGAGTGTCCTTCTCCTAGAAGAGCTGCGTGTGAATGTTGCTCTATATTTATTATAGCTGGCTTTGGAATACACTTCCAGCTTTTGTTCTTCCTGACATGAATTTTATATGTCTTTATAATTCAGTTTTATGGCATTTTTATTTAACTTTTCTTATCAAAAGACAGGTTTGGCATTTTTATACAACTTTTCATCTGTCAAAAGACAGGTTTGGCATTTTTATATAACTTTTCTTCTGTCAAAAGACAGGTTAGGCATTTTTATATAACTTCATCTGTCCAAAGATAGGTTTGGCATTTTTATATAACTTTTCTTCTGTCAAAAGATTGGTTTGGCATTTTTTTATAACTTTTCTTCTGTCAAAAGACAGGTTTGGCATTTTATATAACTTTTCTTCTGTCAAAAGACAGGTTTGGCATTTTTATATAACTTTTCTTTTGTCAAAAGACAGGTTTGGCATTTTTATATGACTACTCTGTCAAAAGACAGGATTAACGTCTGTTCTAATGACATCTATATACATAGATATATAGTTAAAATTTATCTATATCAGTCGGTTCAACGTCTTTGTCATGTAGATTCATTTCGGTTGATGATGCACTATTGGAAAATTATTATAAATGCGAGAGAGAGAGAGAGAGAGAGAGAGAGAGAGGAGAGAGAGAGAGAGAGAGATTCTTTTTAAGAAACCATGAATACAAATTTAGAATATTCGCTCCTTTCATTGCAAACTTCATAAGACATTGAATTTCTGCAAACTAAGGTAATTTCGTAACATAAGCAGCTAACAGCTTGTACGATCTTATCCATGAACGAGGCAATTTCATCACCAGCAGACGCAGTTAAGCGAAGGCCACCGAACGGTATAAACGACTGGCAAATTCTTTGATCATAACACCTTTTTGTGCCTGCTCGTCTCCACATCTATCGTGTGTGTGCGTATGTGTGTTCATGATCTTTGTTCGACGCTCTTGTTCTCTCCTTTCTTGCTTGCTTTTGGTCGGTGTTGTGTTTGTTTTTTTTTTCGTCGGTTTTCTTTGTGCTTCTTTTGCATTTTCATTGTCTGATTTTTTTTTTCCTATGATTTTTCTTCAAGTTAATTTGGTTGATTTTTTCTTCGTGTATCCTGTTTGAGCGTTAGACACCTAAAAGCAAAGTTGTTGTTGTTGTCGTTGATTTTTTTTTTTTTTTTTTTTTTTTTTTTTTTTTTTTTTTTTTTTTTTTTTTTTTTTTTTTTTTGAAAAGGTGCAGTGTTGTCTCGTGAAACTCGTTCACCTTCTTTGTTTTTTAATTGTTCGTAGAATTGTTCTAGTTAAAACTGGCAGCAGCTGATAGAATATGCAAGCAGTGCATGCTACGCCTTAAACTAAGCTATCACGTATCTTCTCCTGTGTTTATTTATAAATATTGTGAAATTGTATCTTGTGTAAGTCATGCATTTTCATGGATGTCTGTTCTTTGCAGGTTTCTGTTATTGCTATTTATATTTACCAGCTAATAAATTTACAACCTGATGTTACATATTTATATACACACACATATATATATATATATATATATATATATATATATTATATATATATATATATATATAATATTATATATATATATATATCAATGAAATTTGCTGTGATAAAACAATCTATTTCAGGGAAGAGGGTTAGAATATGGAATGTTTCTCTCTCTCTCTCTCTCTCTCTCTCTCTCTCTCTCTCTCTCTCTCTCTCTCTCTCTCTCTCTCTCTCTCTCTCTCAATGAAATTTGCTGTGATAAAACAATCTATTTCAGGGAAGAGGGTTAGAATATAGAATGTTTTTTTTATCTCTCTCTCTCTCTCTCTCTCTCTCTCTCCTCTCTCTCTCTCTCTCTCTCTCTCTCTCTCTCTCTCAATGAAATTAGCAGTGATACAATTTTGTTTCAGT
>NC_090745.1:118870490-118877990 GCF_036898095.1 Palaemon carinicauda | reverse complement strand
TTAAATTTTGGAGTCAGGGTCATGGTCAAGCAAAATGTTCAATTCACGTAATAAGCCATAAGTTTGGACATCGTTGTCATAAGACTTCAAACTTGTTTCATATTGGAGTGTATTAAGATCCACGCCAATTTATACATGTTAAGGTCAGAGGTCAAGGTCGAGCAAAAGGTCGATAAAATAAGTTACCGCTGCGGCAGAGGTTTGCGCTCTACTGAGTGCCCCTCTAGTTCATGAATAAATTTCGGTATAAATTTTCTCGTAGATGTATTTATGCATTTAGATTTAGGCGGTGACGAGGTACTTTCTGCAATAAACTCCAATTTCACTTTTGAATTTCGTAAAGAAAGACTTGATGAAATTGTTTTTTCCTTTGATCACTTTTAATTTGTGTACTTGAAAAAAGACTTCTGATTGATGTACAGCTTCTCTTCTTGTTCTTCTTTAGCTACCTTTGAAGAAATAGGCTGAAGGATCCTTGTATGATTGTATTCTCTTTCAAAGCTTTACATCTTTTCTACAGATCTGGAAATAATTAGAAGGCCGAAGTTATTTTACTTTTACTTTTCAATGCTCTTCGTCTTTTCCACTGCTTAGAAATAATTACAGTGCTGCTCCTAACCATTTTAATTATCTGTAGGTGAGACACTTCAAACGTTCAGGTTCTACGTAACGATGTGAATAAAGACCAGGGGATATAGAATACTCTTTTCAAACTATGTGAAAGGAAATTAACATTCTAAGCATTAAAATTTCTAAGCTCAGATGATTAAGGAATAGATAATGTTTGCTTACCGAATACAAATTCCTGTTTCTTTAGGATACATTTTTTTCATGTCGAGTCGTTTATATATATATATATATATATATATATTTATATATATATATATAGTATGTATGTATATATATATATATATGTATGTATATATATATATATATATAGTCAACTTTGTTGTGTCATGAAACTTACATGCGCAGTTTCATGTAGTATACGTATAGAGAGAGAGAGAGAGATGAGAGAGAGAGAGAGAGAGAGAGAGAGATTCTTTGTTTAGAAAACTGTAGCATTCCCTCATTCGTAATTAAGAGATGCTGAAGGCTAGAATACTACTGGAGAAGTAGGATGAAAAGAATAAGTAGAGGTAAACTTTTATAACAACAATAACAACAACTAATGAAGCCGTTCCCAGTCCACTGCAGGACAAAGGCTTCAGATGTGTCCTATTCATGTCTGGAGTTCGGCCAGTTTTCATCACAATGCTGGCCAGCTGTGGATTGGTGATGGTGGGAGACTTGACTGCTCCCACACAGCAAACCAACTTAGAGTAGGTGGCGAGACTAGTACAGCTTTGCTGATCATGGCGATGCACAAATCCTTTCACCACGTTAAAATATCCATACCCAGAAAGAGACAGTGTATATATATATATATATATATATATATAATTTGCCAAGCTACAACCCCAGTTGGAAAGCAAGATGCTATAAACCAAGGGGCCCCAACAGGGAAAATAGCCCAGTGAGGAAAGTAAATAAAATATTTTAAGGACAGTAGCAACATCAAAATAAATATTTCCTATATAATCTATGAAAACTAACAAAACTAGAGGAAGAGAAATGAGACAGAATAGTGTGCCCGAGTGTACCCTCAAGCATATACAGTACATATATATATAATATATATATATATATATATAAGAGAGAGAGAGAGAGAGAGAGAGAGAGAAGAGAGAGAGAGAGAAACTAATTTCTCTGAAAGCAAGCTGAGTTATGGCTATCAGTCCGGTGTGGGCAGTAGTGCTTGATTACCCGCACAAGCAATGGTACTCTGATCACCTACTATTGCAATCAACTGATGGATAAAAAATATGAGCGTTACTCCCTAATCAATAGATGATCAACAAGTTTTTGGTAATGTGGATGGAAGTTCCAGTACTTACAAATTACTAGGGACATTGAGGATTGAATAAGTGCGCACTGCAGTAAGGACGATGCGCAGTATGCGCATTTTTCTCTTCCCTCCGCTTTTTCTGGTTTGCTTAGGGCCTGCTTTAGAGAAAGGCATGGATTTGTCTGCGCAACTATCCTGCATTTAGAGTATCTTTATTATTGTTTTTACTTTGTAATAGAAATTTGTCATAAACACACGTGGAACAAGCCAGATTGGCGTCTCACTTTAACCGCGAGATTCCAAGTAACCTGTCGTTCTCCATTCTTTCCACATCTACGAACCATCTCAATTCGTACCTGGTTCATTTGCTCACCAGCGCTAACTTTTTATTAACTCCTCTACGTATATCCAACCCTAGTTGGAAAATCAGGATGCTATACAGCCCAAGGGCTTTAACAGCGGAAAAATAGCCCAGTGACGAAAGGAAATATGGAAATAATGAACTATGTGAGAGGTAATGAACAATTGAAATGAAATATTTTTAGAACAGCAACAACGTTAAAACAGAGTTTTCATCTACGAACTATAAAAAGAGACTTATGTCAGCCTGTTCAACGTTAAAACATTTGCTGCAAGTTTAAACTTTTTCTTTCTTCTTACGGCACATATACTATTTAATGTAAACAAGCCTCCCAAAGGCTTGTAATTTTTTTGATTGATATCTTAGGTTCGTATTACGATTGACAAATAGATCCAAAACAAACGTGGGATAAAAATTTCTTAGTAAAATGTTCTATTGAGGATACCATCCAGCATTACCGTTCATCATTACTACTTGAAGCTGTTCTGTAAGGGAAGTGGAATCTTTTAGATTTTTATGCGAGGTCTCTCTCTCTCTCTCTCTCTCTCTCTCTCTCTCTCTCTCTCTCTCATCATTTTCTTTTTCACTTTCCCTCCCTCAATTTCCTAGTTAAAGGGAGGAGAAGAAATAAAAATAAACGAGGAGATGGGAGTCGTAGAGGCCCTCTATCCAATATGTCTGTTTACTTTGATTATACGTAATTGACCGCGGCATCAAAGATTTGCAACTCTACATTTCGATGAAGATTTACAGACGCTGCAAATGGAAGGAGAGAGAGAGAGAGAGAGAGAGAGAGAGAGAGAGAGAGAGAGAGAGCTCCTGTTTCCAAATCATAATACCTTACTTAGCTGGTCTGTTTCGTGGTGTTTGCTTTAGGGGCCTAAATATATGCACATTTTTACTTTCCTTTTAGGTTGTAAAATGTATAACGCAATAGGAAGTAATTACGTATGAATGATTCTGAGAAGCGAAATAGGAGTGTTTGTGTCGCTTTTTCTACCTTTCCAACTAGGGGTGTAGCTTAGCTAATAATAATAATAATAATAATAATAATAATAATAATAATAATAATAATAATCTGTGGGATTGTATCACGTAACATGAAATGAAAACATTTCCTTGCCTTTTTCCACTCTTGGGTATCATTTAGAATACTGAATTCAACGACCATCTTATAATAGGTTAAAGTGCAAAGTGTGTTTAGTTTTGGAACAATAAATGTATTGAATAAATCAATGTAGATGTGTGTGTATATATATATATATATATATATATAAATATATATACGTATATATATATATATATATATATTCAAGGTATAGAAGTCCCCTTTTCCAAACGGATTTCAATTATCACTTTTTGCCTATAATTCTTACAAAATCCGGGTTTGGTTTTCCTTGATGTCCTCGTTTGAAAGAACCTTATGGATAACTCCAATAAGGAAGAACACTTGTTGCTCGAATAGAGATAGTCGTTAATTGTACCTGAAATAGACTAAAGGTGGCTTCGCCCCACCCTATGTACATCAGACGTTCTTGCAAAATATTTGGGTGAAAAAAAAAATAGTAATTTCAAATTTTGATATTTGGTCGGCTATTGGTAGAAGGTGAACGTGTTTTTATCACTGCTGCAACAGTGACTCCTGTTGAGCGATGTTTTGCTTTCGATATGCGTCTGTTTATAGACTAAACAAAGGTTAATGTGTAAAGACGCACGTTTGAAGTAAGTACAGTGTTATCTGGTGTAAAGTGAACTAGTTTATTTCATGGCGGGTTGTCGATATGTTTCAAATCCTTGTGTTGGCTGAGCTCTCTCTCTCTCTCTCTCTCTCTCCTCTCTCTCATATCAATACGGGCAACCAGTTACCTTCTCTTGTTATATGAAAGAATTCTCTATGACTTGGGCAGAAACTCTCTCTCTCTCTCTCTCTCTCCGTCTCTCTCTCTCTCTCTCTCTCCTCTCTCTCTCTCTCACACACACACATCAGTGGGGACAATCGGTTACCTTTTCTTAACCTATGAAAGAATTCTGTATGACTTGAGCTGAACTCTAACTCTCTCTCTCTCTCTCTCTCTCTCTCTCTCTCTATGAGATGAAGGAAAGAGAAAACAATAACTGATTATTGTAACATTTTGCCGTAAATGAGATAAAAGGATAAAGGAAAATTACAAATGACTAACATTCTGAGAATATAATCAAAGTAATATTACTTGATTTTTTAAAAGTATTTAATTAAAAAATTATTTAAATTTAGATATTAGATTTTTCCTTGTGGGCTAGAAGGGTCCGTTTTAAGTAATAACTTTAAACTTGCCGCATTGAAAGAACAAATATTTTATAGACATAGTTTTCTTCGATATTAGTCATAATCATTTCTGTATTAGCAACTAGATTTTAGGTACAATTAATGATACGGTGTTCACCACGATTGTTGCTTAGCCAACAAGGTAGTTTGTCTTTCTGTACTGAAGAATCGTATTTATTTTTTGATATATCTATCTATCTATCTATCTATCTATCTATCTATCTATATATATATATATATATATATATAATGTTTATATATACATACATATGTTTATATATTCATGTATATGTATTTATATATATATATATGTATAAATGTATGTGTATATATATACATATATATTTATATATATATAAATATATATATAAATATACATATATATATATAATATAAATATATATGTATATATACATATATATATATATATATATACTGTATATATATAATTCATATATATATACAGTATATATATATATATATATATATAACAACTGAATTACGGTGTTATCCATATTTGTTGCTTAGCAGACGAGGTAATTTGTCTTTCTGTAACTTGAACTAACAAGGGCCATCGTCAAATCGTATTCCAATGCCTCGTTTGAGTAACTTTTGAGGGGGAAATTCTTGCACGAAATGTGATGGTAATTCTATGTTTTCTTTTGCTTTCAGGACAGCTATTTGTTATTACTAATCGTGTGAGATTATATCATGTTTTAGATTTCATATATAAAATAGTCGATGAATGATATATAGATATGAATAATTAAGTCTTGATGTTATTAACATGATGGAAATTAAAGAGGAAAATATACAAATAAGAAATTATATTCTTGTAAGTACAGCCAAAGAAGGAGAGAGAGAGAGAGAGAGAGAGAGAGAGAGAGAGAGAGCTTTCAACGGAAGGAAAATGCGTCAGTGGCTCTCTCTCTCTCTCTCTCTCTCTCTCTCTCTCTCCGATTTCAACGGAACGAAAATACGCCAGTCACTATATGTGGAGAGAGAGAGAGAGAGAGAGAGAGAGAGAGAGAGAGAGATATTTCAACGGAACGAAAATACGCCAGTCACTATATATGGAGAGAGAGAGAGAGAGAGGAGAGAGAGAGAGAGAGAGAGATTTCAACGGAACGAAAATATACCAGTCACTATATATGGAGAGAGAGAGAGAGAGAGAGAGAGAGAGAGAGAGAGAGAGCCCTTTCAATGGAACGAAAATATACGTCAGTCTCTCTACGTTTATAAATGTGTAAGTGGGATTTGAAATCTACTTCAGACTCAATTAAGCGAAAATGAAGAGGCCGGAAAGAGAGAAAAAAAAAATTCTTGCCAGTGAAAGCTATTTACCGAAGTAGAACAATCTTTGAAGTTAGAAGGGGGATACTAGCGTCCTGTGACGTTCCTAGTATGTATCCCCAAGGTCCCTAGGACGCACTCATGTGGGTCCTGGTATCCCCCTACCCGGCTCTTGCGGTCCCCCCCCCCTTCCAGTATTGGTTGGTGTAAGTGAAAGAGTCCGTGTGGACACAAGAATCTTGATGTCAGATCTCTCTCTCTCTCTCTCTCTCTCTCTCTCTCTCTCTCGTTTCCATTATATATTTCCTACTTTGCTTATATTTACAAGAATGAATTATTCATATATTTTCCTCTTTAACTACTTCTTCTATCATTTTAGTAACATTATGAGTTAATTATTCATATCTTTATATCATTCATCGGCTATTTCATACATAAAAATTTAACACATGATGTAATCTCACACGGTGAGAATATACCAATTAACATATATCACTCATCCATAATTTCTTATTTTTATTAATTTACTTAGTGTTTGATTGATTGATTTGAGGTTTTCTGGCATCAAATCAATCAATCAAACCTTAGGTAGATTAATAAAAAATAAGAAAATATTTATGCGTGATCAGATATATATGTTAATTGGTATCTTCTCATCGTGTAAGATTATATCATCTTAGATTTTTATTTATAAAATAGTCGATGAATGATATAAAGATAATATGGATAATTAATTCATGATGTTACTATTTTTATATTTGCAAATTGTTATAAAACATTTTAATATTGTAGTGCTTAATTCTCACTGAGTGAGATTATATCATCTTAGATTTTTATTTATAAAATAGTCGATGAATGATATAAAAATATGAATAATTAATTCATGATGTTACTATTTTTATATTTGCAAATTGTTATAAAACATTTTAATGTTGTAGTGCTTAATTCTCATAGAGTCAGATTATATCATCTTAGATATTTATGTATAAAATAGTCGATGAATGATATAGAGGTAATATGAATAATTAAGTCATGATATTACTATTCTTATATTTACAAATTGTTATAAAACATTTTAATATTGTAATGCTTAATTCTCACCGAGTGAGATTATATCATCTTAGATTTTTATTTATAAAATAGTCGATGAATGATATGAAAATAATATGAATAATCAAGTCATGATGTTTCTATTTTTATATTTGCAAATTGTTATAAAACATTTTAATACTGTAATGCCTATATCGATTTTTAGATTCTTATTTATAAAATAGTCGATGAATACTATAAAGATAATATGAATAATTAAGTCATGATGGTACTATTTTTATATTTGCAAATTGTTAAAAATGTTAATACTGTAATGCTTAAAATATTGTAAATTAAGTTAATATTATTTCCGATCAGAGAATTAAACCGTTATAAAACATTTTAATACTGTAATGCTTATATCGATTTTTAGATTTTTATTTATAAAATAGTCGATGAATACTATAAAGATAATATGAATAATTAAGTCATGATGTTACTATTTTTATATTTGCAAATTGTTAAAAATGTTAATACTGTAATGCTTAAAATATTGTAAATTAAGTTAATATTATTTCCGATCAGAGAATTAAACCGTTATAAAACATTTTAATACTGTAATGC
>NC_090745.1:118862990-118867990 GCF_036898095.1 Palaemon carinicauda | reverse complement strand
AGTGGTAGTGGGGGCGAGCATAGACACATCATCGATCTAAATAATCCTTGAATGGCGAACTCAAATAAACACGTCTGCCTGAGCCGTCCCTTCTCTCTGGTCAGTATTGATGTATTATGCCGCCAATTTAAAGTGATTAGGCTTACAAGCTAACAAACAGCCTCTCAGGTTAGCACACTTTTCCTTCTATTCTATCCTGCGTGATCCTTTGAATCGCTCAGTCTCCCCACCTCGTCTTCTCTTGTCCTTTTCTATAAGTTTTATGCACTACTCTATTTTCTTTCCCTTCCTAGTCCTCTTAAATCATTCTCTTTATTTTATGAGTTCTTTCCCTTACCATATCCTTAGTCCTGTTATTCCCCTCCTCCATATAATCTATAATGCCCCTTACCATTTTCTAAGTTTTCCTCTACCCTCTTCTTCCCCTTACCATATCTTAAGTCCTGTTCTTCCCCTCCATCATGTCTTATATTATCCCCCTTACCATTTTCTAAGTTTTCCCTCTATCTTCTTCCCCTTACCATATCCTAAGTCCTGTTCTTCCCGTCCTCTATATCTTACATTATTCCCTTTACAATTTTTTAAGTTTTTCCCTTTAGTTTCTTCCCTTACCATATCCTTAGTCCTACTATTCCCCTTGCCTTGCCTTCTAGAGCTGTCCCCTTCCCCTCAAACCCCACAGCTGTTGCATCCTTCGGACAATCCCTTCCCCCCTCCCGCATAGAAAATTCTCCCCCCCCCCTCCTCCCCCCCTCCCCCATCTCCTAGCAACCTGCATCTGTTGCCTTTGATCCGGAGACAGGTTACCGCCGCGGGGTTTAACATCGTCCAATACCAATAATACGAAATAGATTTAATCTTACTGATACCTTTGGCAGCAGCGATTCAACGGGAGATTTCATCAAAACTAGGAATCTATAGTAACGACCTCCTATAGGTGTTCCCTCTTACACCCCTCCCCCCCCCTTACTGGTCCTATTCTACCCCCCCCCCCTTCCCCCCTCCCAAGAGCACACCACTTCACTGATATTTTTCTCTTTGGATTCTGTTAATCCCGTTGATAGACCATCGGAGATTATTTTTAATTGGCCATTAAAGTGCTACGTCCTCTCTCTCTCTCTCTCTCTCTCTCTCCTCGGAGATTATTTTTAATTGGCCATTAAAGTCTCTCCTCTCTCTCTCTCTCTCTCTCTCTCTCTCTCTCTCTCTCTCTCTCTCTCTCTCTCTCTCTCTCTCTCTATCCCTTTTAGATGATCAGCTTTCTCGTATTTGAGTGGAATTGCATCGACCAATCATCTCTGCTAAGAACAATTTTTTTTTATGTTCTGGTTTAATTTTATGTGTATCTGTTTGATGGTTTTGTTGAGGGAATTTAGAGCGGCCTTTGCAATGCCAGGGGGATAATCCTTCGTTTATGTGGTCTTGCAATAAAGACATTCATATATATATATATATATATATATATATATATATATATATTATATATATATATATTATATATATATTATATATATAATATATTGTATGTATATGCATACGCTTGGATTCGATCAATATAGGCCCTCCTTTTATGTTAATTGATGTTAACACCATATTATTATTATTATTATTATTATTATTATATTATTACTACAACTAATAGTTGAGAAGGATGCTATAAGCCTAAGGGCCCCAACAGGATAAGGAGATAAATATACATGAAAAGTAATGAATAAATAATATAAGATATTTTAAGATCAGGGCATTGAGATGAATTTTGAAATTTTTATTTGAAAGAAATATCAGACATAAAAGAAATGTTAATAACTCGTTTCTGGGGAAGGCAAAGTTTTCAATATTAATTATACTTCTTTCTATCATTTCTTTTCATCCAAGGAGGCTTATATTAGCGAAACGATAATGATACCAAATAACAGTCGCCTGTGTAAAACCCTCCCTGTTATTATTAATAAATTAGATAGAAATTCATATCATAAAGAACAATTATTTACGTAAAATCTTTTTATACATTTGACTTTGTTGTGACTGAATCATGGTGTTTGAATTCAGTATTATTATTATTATTATTATTATTATTATTATTATTATTATTATTATTATTATTATTAGCTAAGCTACAACCCTCTTTGATAAAGCAGTATTCTATAAGCCCAAGGGCTCCGATTGGGAAAAATAGCCCAATGAGGAAAGGAAATAATTAAATAGATAAACCATATAAAAAGTAAGAAATGAAAATGAATTATTTAAAGAACAGCAACATTATACCACTTGTTCAATATTTCACTAAAATGATGGTTTGTGATATGACACTCAAATGGTACTAAATTACAAATTCATTCTTTTCATCTGTAGTAAATTAATATGACTAATCCTGATACCTCGTTTTCCCACCCGAATAATATTTTAGTGAGATATACATTATGATACGTGGTGACGGTATATGGGTATGTTAGAAAATGGTGGTGTGGAAGTAATGTAAATTAAAGAGTCATTAGTAAGTTACTAGTGTACGCGACCCGTCAAAAATGACGGCGAAATTATTAGATATACACGCACCAGGATATGAGTACTCCCTCTCCCCCATACCAGAGGGACGGGGAGAGCTTAGCTTCACA
Organism: Palaemon carinicauda; assembly: GCF_036898095.1. NCBI lineage: Eukaryota > Metazoa > Arthropoda > Malacostraca > Decapoda > Palaemonidae > Palaemon > Palaemon carinicauda. Next base: position 118,865,375 of record NC_090745.1, on the reverse strand, counting down.
TGAAAGGAATAATATATATATATATATATATATATATATATATATATATATATGTGTGTGTGTGTGTGTGTGTGTGTGTGTGTGAGTGTGTGTGTGTATAAAATGTATAAAAGAATCCCAAAATGATTGAGGCGGACTTTATCCGTTATGCAGAAAGATATTTCTAGTGGATAATGTGTATTTTTTAAACACCAAATATTGTTAGAGTTTATGCTAAAAAATTTGCATCGAACTTGAGTTATTAAGATAAACAAATAATGATATTCATTTTTACAAAGTTACACTTGTTTTAACAATAAAGTGGGTATTAAAAACAATACGAGGCCCCCCCCCCCGTCATATCAAGAAATTTAAAGGTTTAAAGGCTGCTCATGAATTGCAGAGGCCCTATTAAGCAGGACAATGCCCTTGAGACTGACCATATTACATATGATCAGCGCCTAAACCCCCCTCCCCACTTAAGGAGGGTCAGGCAATGGCTGCTGATGACTCAGCAAATAGACCTATAGGCTCCCACATACCCCCATCCATAGCTTACAAGGATGGTGAGGTTCCAGCGACTAAAGGAACTCACGAGTTTTTGCGGGACAAGAACCCCAGTCTTGTGAATCACCAGTCAGGGACGTTACCAGACAGGTCACCACAACCCTAAATGATTTGAGGAAAAAGGATACTAAATTCAAAAATGAAAATTCGTAAAAATAATTTGATTTGTGGAACAGCGCATATTTTCAGTAAAAATATCTTTCTATAAACTGTTTACTTTCATTCTTTAATGACGTTCATTGCCATTGATATATCTGATCTTACCGAGAAATAAGTCTAGACAGCTTTGGCGTGAATTTCCCGGTAGTAAAGAGGAAATTCTTTCTCCATCTGCAGAAATACTTGGGGTTCTGGGAAAGGAAACTTTCACGTTTATACTTTGGCCAGATATGATTTCATGCGAACGGGAAGAATTTCAAATCACACTGTGTTGATATGGGTGTCAGTAATCGCAAACACAGACACACATACATATGCAGTATATAAGGCTATAGATATATATAAGACTGAATGTTACAGCACTTGTAATGTAGGTCTGGGGTTCGCTCCTTGTTGTCTCCCATAAAGTTACACTCTGTAAATGGATACCTGGTTAAGTGTCTTCTGGGTCCAAGAAAAAGGCCTGGGGGTAGCAGGACTGCCGTCGTTCAGCCCGTTTCTAGGCTAGGTTCCCACAACCCCCCCCCAACCTCTTTTTGTATTTATTATTTTTTTTATTTTATTTTTGTATTTTTGCATTTTTTTGATGGAAAGTTATGAAGAAGTAAAACTATAGTCAAACAATCCTAATATGTAGACTACCATACATTAAGTTATCTTCGTGCTAAGGGAGAATATATATGTAATATATATATATATATATATATATATATATATATATATATATATATATATATATATATATATATGTTCAAACTAACCACGAGGAAAATTAAATAAAAGATATAGAATTAAGTCCTGACTAGTTTCGTGATACTTCTTCAATCCTCTGAGGAAGTATCACGAAACTTGATCTTATATTTCCTATTTTCATTTTTCCTGTAGTTCTTATGCATCTGAGCATCTCGTTTCCCTAAGATTTTTATGCATATATGTATATGTATATATATATATATATTTATATATATATATATATATATATATATATATATATGTGTGTGTGTGTGTGTGTGTATTTATATATATGTATGTGTGTATATATATATATATATATATATATATATATGTGTGTGTGTGTGTATGTATATATATTCTACTACTACTACTACTACTCCTACTACTACTTCTTCTACTACTATTACTACTACTGCACCCAGATGGGTTTCGCCCTTACCAAAGGGCTCATCAGGTGGGTTCAGCCCGTTTCCAGGCTTGGTTCCCACGACCCTCCCTCCCAACCTCTTTTTTTTATGTATTTATTTTTTTTACTTTTTATTTATTTATTTATTTTTTTTTTTTTTTTTAAGGAAAGTTATGGAAAAGAAAAACTAGAGTCAAAGAATCCAATTGCAGACATTGGATGCTGCCCTCTGCAGACAAACCTCCCAGGGAAAGATGTAGTTTCTCTTCCCGGCTGAAGGGTCTTGGGCCAACCTATGAGGACAAGTCTACTGCATACTAGAAGAAGCCGAGCTAGTTCCCTCTGCAGAGCCGGTCTTCTAGATTATTCCCCCAGAACCACCAGAAGGTTAGTATCCGAGAGAATAGATCTAGATATCCGACCATTTGGACACTTGACAAAGGCCCTGTACACCCCATCAAGGTCCATAGCATACTAGAAAAAGCCAGGTTTCTTCCCTCTGCAGAGCCTGTCCTCTGGGTTATCCCGTGTCCTTCAAA
>NC_090745.1:118842990-118855490 GCF_036898095.1 Palaemon carinicauda | reverse complement strand
GGGATAGTGAATCTCTCACGGTTGGAGCAGAGGCAGGAGTATTATTATTATTATTATTATTATTATTATTATTATTATTATTATTACTATCCAAGCTACAACCCTAGTTGGAAAAGCAAGATGCTATAAGCCCAGGGGCCCTAATAAGGAAAAATAGCCCAGTGAGGAAAGGAAATAAGGAAATAAATGAAGTGAACAAATCAACAATAAATCATTCTAAAAAAGGCAACAACGTCAAAACAGATATGTCATATATAAACTATTAACAATGTCAAAAACAAATATGTCATATATAAACTATAAAAAGACTCATGTCCGCCTGGCCAACAAAACAGCATTTGCTCCAACTTTGAACTTTTGAAGTTCTACTGATTCAACTACCCGATTAGGAAGATCATTCCACAACTTGGTAACAGCTCGCAGGTTTAGATAACGTGAGCGCTAGCTTTTGGGGAGGCGGGTTTTGAAAGTCTGGAAAAGAAGAGATACTAGAAATGCATAGGAGAAATGCACAAATATGCATTTATATACTTTAATATTTTCCAGTATGATTTATCAATATGAAACTATTTCTTAAAGTTAAACTCATAGCAGGAGTACGTGGCTCGCAGGTCCAGATGACGTGAGCACTCTAGCTTTTTGGGGAGGCGGGTTTTGAAAGTCTGGAAAAGAAAAGATACCAGAAATGCATAGGAGAAATGCACAAATATGCATTTATATACTTTAATATCTACCGGTATAATTTATCACTATGAAACTATTTCTTAAAGTTAAACTCATAGCAGGAGTACGTGGCTAGTAGGTCCAGATGACGTGAGCACTCTAGCTTTTTTGGGGAGGCGGGTTTTGAAAGTCTGGAAAAGAAAAGATATTAGAAATGCACAGGAGAAATGCACAAATATGCATTTATATACTTTAATATTTACCGGTATAATTTATCAATATGAAACTATTTCTTAAAGTTGAACTCATAGCAGGAGTACGTGGCTAGCAGGGCCAGATAACGTGAGCGCTAGCTTTTGGGGAGGCGGGTTTTGAAAGTCTGGAAATGAAAAGAATGGTAGTGATATACTAGTAATAGAAAGGAGAAATGCATAAATATACATTAGTATACTTTAATGTGTATATTTTATCAATATGAAACTATTTCTTATAGTGAATCTCAAGGGCGGAGTACGTGGCTTGCAGATCCAGATGACGTGAGCACTCTAGATTTTTGGGGAGGCGGGTTTTGAAAGTCTGGAAAAGAAAAGAATGGTAGTGATATACTAGAAATAGAAAGGAGAAATGCATAAATATACATTTATATACGTTAATATGTACATTTTATAAATATGAAACTATTTCTTTTGACAAGTGGTACCTCCAAAGAAAGGCAAAACTTTTGCAGGAAACCAGTCACTTCCACCTTAAAATTAAAGCACAATTATTATACTATATTGCGTACATTTTATCAATGTAAAGTTATTTCCTTTGACAAGTGGTAGTTCTACTAGAGTCTAGAAAAAACAAAACTTTTGCAACGAACCAATCATTTCCACCTTAGAATTATAGGACTCATCATCTTTTTTCATAAAGATGAATGCGTTTAGAAAAATGTTAAATGTATTATGTACACATTTATCATAAATTCTCTTGCTAAATAAAAAAGGGTTTTATGGGTTTTTTATTGTATTACAAATAGTTGAATTATTTCTTATTCCCAAACTTCACACAGAAGCTTAAAGTCCTTATAAAAAGGGTTTCATGGGCTTTTATTGTATTACAAATAGTTGAATTATTTCATATTTCCAAACTTCACACAGAAGTTGAAAGTCCTTATACCATCAGTAGGATTTGCTTGCCTCTGCTTTGAATAAGGAAAACATTTGATGAAAGGAAAGCGGAAGGTTGTTTAGACTTAACATATATGAGGATTTTCTTACCTCTGCTTTGAATCAGGAAAACATTTGATGAAAGGAAAGCAGAAGGTTGTTTAGACTTAACATATATGATGAATGTTACATTTAAACAACCTCATCGTTTGAATTTTTTCATGTTACCAAACTTCAAACAGAATTTGAAAGTCCTTATACCATCAGTAGGCATTGCTTGCCTCTGCTTTGAATCAGGAAAACATTTGATGAAAGGAAAGCAGAAGGTCGTTTAGACTTAACATATATGATGAATGTTGCATTGAAACAACAACCTCAACGTTTGAATTTTTTTCATGTTACCAAACTTCAAACAGAATTTGAAAGTCCTTAAACCATCAGTAGGCATTGCTTGCCTCAGCTTTGAATAAGGAAAACATTTGATGAAAGGAAAGCAGAAGCTTGTTTAGACTTAACATATATGATGAATGTTGCCTTGAAAAAACAACCTCACCAAGCACTCCAAGGACATCCAACAATCATAGAGTGATGATTGCTTGGGGGCCAGCTGAGTAGATGAGGGACTAGGTCTCTAGTTCAATGAATTAAAATTACAATAGAATTAAAAGCGAAAATAATACTTTTGGTGTGGTACTTCCGTTAGAAAAGAGGAAGATATAGATAAGAGGAAAAATGAGTATCGTCGATTTAACTAATTGCGAACAATTCATTCTTGTTAAAGGCAATGATTCTATTGTAATTTTTAAGGGTTGCCAATAGCGTTTAAGCTTCTCTCTTGCCTGTGATTGGTTGCTGTAATGTAATTCTAATAGGATCCTGTAATCACGACTAGCTTCAATGATATCAATTAAAGATATTTACTGTCAGTTGTAATAAGCTATTAATTGTTGTTATTATTATTATTATTATTATTATTATTATTATTATTGTTATTGTTATTCTTATTATTATTATTATTATTATTATTATTATTATTATTATTATTATTATTAAGGAAGAGATAATGCCAGTAGAAAGGTTTTGTAGTTTTGACGAGGTAGAATTCTTGGCCCTGGTAGATGTAGGTTCCGTATGTATATTACTCTTTTGAGTAAGTTATTCTTAATGTAGAGTAAATTTGACACTTAGAATTATTTATTATATATATATATATATATATATATATATATATATATGTATGTGTATATATATATATATATATATATATATATATATATATATATGTATATATATATATTTTGGGGGGGTGTACAAACAATAAATACATTGCCTTAGTTATGTCTTGGGCTTGCCCATTTGCTGATATTACCACGCTGGTCACCGCGGACTGGTTGTGGTGGTGAGTTTAGTCTGATGGCTCACATGAAACCAACCTACTATGGGTGGCCCTGAGTAGTTCAGCTTTCCTGATCATGGCGATACTCAAACCCTTTCACCCTGTTAAGGTATCCCCTACTCAGATTGGTGTATGTATGTATGTGTGTATATATATATATATATATATATATATATATATATATATATATATGTTTGTGTATGTCATATACAGTATATGTACAGTGTACCCACACACACACACACACAAACACACACACACACACACACACATATATATATATATATATATATATATATATATATATATATATATATATATATATATACACACACTATATATATGCGCATATATGTATATGTGTGTCCAAACATATATACATAAACAGTATAAAGTCAACACACTCTGCGTAAATGACACTGTTAATACGAAAACAAAATGGATTGATTACGGGGGATATGATAAAGTGAATATTCATGTCCTCCTGTTTGGTCGAATACGAAAGCTAACATTTCAGTCGGTTTCATTCGATGAGAATACGAACATGGGCTTTTGATTTAACACTCCAATTAATAATATAAAAAAGCATATTTTTTTCCCATGATAATAACTCGCTTTCACTAAACAGCTCAACAAATGATAATTCATCGATAAATTACGTTTGGATTTTGACAAATAGCAGTGGATAATGCTATGGCTCGCATTACAATTCGTTCGTGGTATGAATTATGGAATCTTCATTAGTTATACCATTCACAGATTGATAAAAAATATGAATAAGTAAATAGTTTTCAGTGCAGCTGATTTTCATTATATTTTTCTCTTCATTAGAATGAATGTACATTTGTTACCTCCGCCAAGCACGTTATAAAATCGAGTCAGTTTATATATTTATTTATGATTTATTTGTCTGTTTGTTTGTCTGTCTGTTTTCAGTGCAGCTGATTTTCATTATGTTTTTCTCTTCATTAGAATGAATGTACATTTGTTATCTCCGCCAAGCACGTTATAAAATCGAGTCGGTTTATATATTTATTCATTATTTATTTGTCTGTTTGTTTGTCTGTCTGTTTTCAGTGCAGCTGATTTTCATTATGTTTTTCTCTTCATTAGAATGAATGTACATTTGTTACCTCCGCCAAGCACGTTATAAAATCGAGTCGGTTTATTTATTTATTCATTATTTATTTGTCTGTTTGTTTGTTTGTTTGTCTGTCTGTGGATAAGATTACGTGAAAACTACTCTACGGATTTTGACGAAATTTTCACCACAGATAGATCTAAAGTAATAGACGACACCATTAAACTTTGGAGATGATCCGTATCCGGATCAGGATTCTAGATCCGGATTTACATTTCTCATCCTATTTAAAGATAACGGATTTTGACGAAATTTCGTCACCCTCATAAACTAACTGCCTAAGTCATTTTCTCCACTTGTTGGGAAATAAAAATAACCTTCTCATTTCCTAATTCTTTATATCATTGCATTGAGCTTCAATTAACAAATTCTAATTCACAAATTCTTCTGTTAAGAATTTGTGAATTGAAGATCAAGAAAATGGTATAAAGAATTAGGAAATGAGAAGGTTTTTTTTTTTATTTCCCAACAAGTGGAGAAAATGACCAAGGCAGTTAGTTTATGAGGGTGACGATTTACACCACAAATAGATCTTAGGCCATGGACAACTCCAGTAACCTTTGACGGAGGTCAGAAATATGTTATTGCTCTTGTTTATATGTTTATATTTCAATGAATGGCAAGACTAAAATTTAATTTGTTAAGGAATTATTAGAAAAGGTATATGTAGATTTTAATTTAAAGATCAAGCTTTGATAATTATATAGATTCACGATGGTATTATGAAGGTTCATTTTATTGGTCTTCCAGATCCATATTGATTGTCTTCCTAGTCATTTTCTCTGTCATCCAGGTACTTTTCGATTATCTCCTGGGTCAGTTTGTCAGTCATCCAGATCCATTTTCATTGTCTAATGGGTCCATTTGTCAGTCATCCAGATCCATTTCAATTGTCCTCTGGGTCAGTTTGTCAGTCTTCCAGATCCATTTTCATTGTCTAATGGGTCCGTTTATCAGTCACCCAGATCCATATCGATGGTCTTCTGGGTCAGTGTGTCAGGCATCCAGATCCATTTTCATTGTCTAATTGGTCCATTTGTCAGTCATTCAGATACAATTCGAAGGTCTTATTCAGTCATCCAAATCCATTTTGAGTCTCCTCTGGGTCCGTTTGTCAGTCATTCAGATACAATTCGATTGTCTCCGGGGTCAGTTCATGAGTCATCCAGATCCATTTCAATTGTCCTCTGGGTCAGTTTGTCAGTCTTCCAGATCCATTTTCATTGTCTAATGGGTCCGTTTATCAGTCACCCAGATCCATATCGATGGTCTTCTGGGTCAGTGTGTCAGTCATCCAGATCCATTTTCATTGTCTAATTGGTCCATTTGTCAGTCATTCAGATACAATTCGAAGGTCTTCTTCAGTCATCCAAATCCATTTTGAGTCTCCTCTGGGTCCGTTTGTCAGTCATCCAGATCCATTTCAATTGTCTTTTGGGTCAGTATGTCAGTCATCCAGATCCATTTTCATTGTCTAATGGGTCCATTTGTCAGTCATCCAGATCCATATCGATGGTCTTCTGGGTCAGTTTGTCAGTCATCCAGATCCATTTCAATTGTCTTTTGGGTCAGTATGTCAGTCATCCAGATCCATTTTCATTGTCTAATGGGTCCATTTGTCAGTCATCCAGATCCATTTCAATTGTCTTCTGGGTCAGTTTGTCAGTCATCCAGATCCATTTCAATTGTCTTCTGGGTAATTTTATCAGTCATCCAGATCCATATCGATGGTCTTCTGGGTCAGTTTGTCAGTCATCCAGATCCATTTCAATTGTCTTCTGGGTCAGTTTATCAGTCATCCAGATCCATTTTCATTGTCTAATGGGTCCATTTGTCAGTCATCCAGATCCATTTCAATTGTCTTCTGGGTCAGTTTGTCAGTCATCCAGATCCATTTCAATTGTCTTCTGGGTCAGTTTGTCAGTCATCCAGATCCATTTCAATTGTCTTCTGGGTCAGTTTGTCAGTCATCCAGATCCATTTTCATTGTCTAAGGGATCCATTTGTCAGTCATCCAGATACAATTCGAAGGTCTTCTTCAGTCATCCAAATCCATTTTGAGTTTCCACTGGGTCCGTTTGTCAGTCATTCAGATGCAATTCGATTGTCTCCTGGGTCAGTTCATGAGTCGTCCAGATCAATTTCGATTGTCTTCTGGGTCATTTTATCAGTCATCCAGATCCATATCGATGGTCTTCAGGGTCAGTTTGTCAGTCATCCAGATCCATTTCAATTATCTTCTGGGTCAGTTTGTCAGTCATCCAGATCCATTTCAATTATATTCTGGGTCAGTTTGTCAGTCATCCTGATTCATTTTCTTTGTCTAATGGGTCCATTTGTCAGTCATCCAGATACAATTCGAAGGTCTTTTATCAGCCTTTGAGATACATATCGATGGTCTTCTGGGTCAGTTTGTCAGTCATCCAGATCCATTTCAATTATCTTCTGGGTCAGTTTGTCAGTCATCCAGATCCATTTTCATTGTCTAATGGATCCATTTGTCAGTCATCCAGATACAATTTGAAGGTCTTCTTCAGTCATCCAAATCCATTTTGAGTCTCCACTGGGTCCGTTTGTCAGTCATTCAGATGCAATTCGATTGTCTCCTGGGTCAGTTCATGAGTCGTCCAGATCAATTTCGATTGTCTTCTGGGTCATTTTATCAGTCATCCAGATCCATATCGATGGTCTTCAGGGTCAGTTTGTCAGTCATCCAGATCCATTTCAATTATCTTCTGGGTCAGTTTGTCAGTCATCCAGATCCATTTCAATTATATTCTGGGTCAGTTTGTCAGTCATCCTGATTCATTTTCTTTGTCTAATGGGTCCATTTGTCAGTCATCCAGATACAATTCGAAGGTCTTTTATCAGCCTTTGAGATACATATCGATGGTCTTCTGGGTCAGTTTGTCAGTCATCCAGATCCATTTCAATTATCTTCTGGGTCAGTTTGTCAGTCATCCAGATCCATTTCAATTGTCTTCTGGGTCAGTTTGTCAGTCATCCAGATCCATTTCAATTGTCTTCTGGGTCAGTTTGTCAGTCATCCAGATCCATTTCAATTGTCTTCTGGGTCAGTTTGTCAGTCATCCAGATCAATTTCGATTGTCTTCTGGGTCATTTTATCAGTCATCCAGATCCATATCGATGGTCTTCAGGGTCAGTTTGTCAGTCATCCAGATCCATTTCAATTATCTTCTGGGTCAGTTTGTCAGTCATCCTGATCCATTTTCTTTGTCTAATGGGTCCATCTGTCAGTCATCCAGATACAATTCGAAGGTCTTTTATCAGCCTTTGAGATACATATCGATGGTCTTCTGGGTCAGTTTATCAGTCATCCAGATCCATTTCAATTATCTTCTGGGTCAGTTTGTCAGTCATCCAGATCCATTTCAATTGTCTTCTGGGTCAGTTTGTCAGTCATCCAGATCCATTTCAATTGTCTTCTGGGTCAGTTTGTCAGTCATCCAGATCCATTTCAATTGTCTTCTGGGTCAGTTTGTCAGTCATCCAGATCCATTTCAATTGTCTTCTGGGTCAGTTTGTCAGTCATCCAGATCCATTTCAATTGTCTTCTGGGTCAGTTTGTCAGTCATCCAGATCCATTTCAATTATCTTCTGGGTCAGTTTGTCAGTCATCCAGATCCATTTCAATTGTCTTCTGGGTCAATTTCTTAGTCATTCGGATCCATTATACCACATCAAAAATCCTGTCCATCATTTTCATTATTCACATATATTTGTGTATTGCTTTAGATACAAGTAAGTGGTTTTGCGATGGAAATAAAAGGTGTGGTTCTCACGAAACATTTCCAAAATGGGTTATTTAACTGAACGAAGTTTCAAGTACATCTTGAAGGTGTTTGGAAGAGGATGCAAACCGAGTTTGGAATTAGTTTATAGACTACAGAATTAAATAAGTGATTGAAATTATTTTTATTATTATTATTATTACTATCCAAGCTACAACCCTAGTTGGAAAAGCAAGATGCTATAAGCCCAGGGGCTCCAATAGGGAAAAATAGCCCACTGAGGAAAGGAAATAAGGAAATAAATAAATGAAGAGAACAAATTAACAATAAATCATTCTAAAAAAAGTAACAACGTCAAAACAGACATGTCATATATAAACTATTAACAACATCAAAAACAAATATGTCATAAATAAACTATAAAAAGACTCATGTGGTATATTTGATCAATATGGTAATGGTTTTAATTATTTATTATAATTAATTTTTGTTATTTAATTTTACGACTGTGACTAGATTATAGGAAAAACCCAAGCAAGAAGAGATTTTCTTATTTTAGACCTTAAAAAAAAAGGAAAGACATCATAATAGCTGTGTCAGGATTTCGTGAAACCTATATTATTCCTTCAAATGTTTTCGACTTTCTCCTGTGATTATTACATATCATTCAATGTGAAGTTCTCATGCATCGAACACAATGCAACTTTTTCTTTTACATTCGCTCCTTTGATCTCAATATATTCCAAATCATATTTCACGAAACAGAAAGACACGCGGAATAATCTTTGGGTTTATGATAAAAAGATTTCTCGTTGTCTTTTCTTGATTTCCAAGTTGACGCGTTCTCGCTAAATTTGTTATGAGAAGATTGTCTGAGCTGATGCTTCCAGATGATTATAACAATTTGGAAATGTACCAGAAGACTCAGCAGGGTTTAAACTCGAGTCGATGCTGCTTTTTACCTTAGAATGCCTTAATACGTTTTCCAATTTCCTTGAATTTTAAGCTTGTAAAACCGAAATTACCCTAGAATTACCTTGAAACCATGAACATTACATCAAACTAAGGTATTTACCTTAGATGCTGCTGCTTTTTACCTTAGATTGCCTTAAAACGTTTTCTAATTTCCTTGAATTTTAAGCTCGTAAAACCGAAATTACCTTAGAATTACCTTGAAACCATGAACATTACCTCAAACTAAGATATTTACCTTAGATGCTGCTGCTTTTTACCTTAGATTACCTTAAAACTTTTTCCAATTTCCGTAAATTTTAAGCTCGTAAAACCGAAATTACCTTAGAATTACCTTGAAACCATGAACATTACCTCTAACTAAGGTATTTACCTTAGATTACCTTGAAACGTTTTCCAATTTCCTTGAATTTTAAGCTAGTAAAACCGAAATTACCTTAGAATAACCTTGAAACCATGAACATTACCTCAGACTAAGGTATTTACCTTAGATGCTGCTGCATTTTACCTTAGATTACCTTAAAACGTTTTCCAATTTCCTTAAATTTTTAACTAGTAAGACCAAAATTACCTTGAAATCATGAAAATTACCTCAAACTAAGGTAATTATTTTGAAAGTTTAAATCCTGCTCTCTCTCTCTCTCTCTCTCTCTCTCTCTCTCTCTCTCTCTCTCTCTCTCTCTCTCTCTCTCTCTCTCTCTCCCAGGGTTTAAACTCGAGCATGTGCCATGTGGCCAATTATACTTGAATGCTGCTGCTTTTTTTACCTTAGATTACCCTAAAACGTTTTCCAATTTCCTTAAATTTTAAGCTTGTTAAACCGAAATTGCCTTAGAATGACCTTGAAACCATGAAAATTACCCCCAAAGTAAGGTGATTACCCTAAAAAATTCCAATTTCCTTAAATTTTAAGCTAGTAAAACCTAAATTACTTTAGAATTTCCTTGAAACCATGAAAACTACCCCAAAGTAAGGTAATTACCTTAAAAGTTTAAACCCTGCAGAAGAGACGAAGTGCGAAAGGGGAGACGACGGTCTCCCTGTCTCTCTCTCCTCCTGTGTCTCTGTCTCTCCTCCTGGCTCTTGATTTGATTCCAGGATTTTCATTCCAGCCTTCGAAACGTTGTCTGGAATCGTAATCTGGCTTCATGTTCCTTTTATCAGCACATTAGAAATGCCATGGACACGATTATCTTGAGAGTTCAGTTGGCAACGAGTTATTACTATTTTGTTGTTTGTTGAAGAAGCAAAATAAGGTAAAAAAAAAAAAAAAGAAATCCCTTGTCGTTATGTTTGAGTCGAAGATTCAATTCATTTTTTTTTTATTTTGTATGAATATAGAAATTATATTTTGTAACCACCGTTATGTCTGAGTCGTAGATTCAATTAATGTTTTGTATTTTATAAAGTTAAAAATTATATTTAGTCCCTACCGTTTATATCCGAGTAAAAAATTCGATTTATTTATCATGTTTTATGAATATAAATATGATATTTAGTCCCTGCCGTTATATCAGAGTTAAAAAATATTTTCTTTTTATCTTGTTTTATGAAGAAAACACTACAAAAATCCCCTGCCGTTATATCAGAGTCGAAGATTGGATTTATTTTGTATCATGTTTTTTTTTTTAATATAATTATATTTAGTCCCTGCCGTTATATCGGAGTCGAAGGATCTATTTTTATCGTGTTTTATTAAAAATAAAAAGGATATTTAGTCCCTGCCGTGATATTCGAGTCGAAGATTCGTTTTATTTATCATATTTTATGAATATGAAAATGATGTTTAGTTCCTGCTGTTATATCTGAGTCAAAGATTCGATTTTTTTCTGTATGATGTTTTCTGAATACAAAAATATTTAGTCCCTTCCATTATATCCGATTCGAAGATTCGATAAATCTTTAGTCCCTGCCGTCATATCCGAGTCTAAGATTCAATTTATTTATCATGTTTTATGAATATAGATATAATATTAAGTCCCTTCTGTTATATCCTAGTCAAATTATATATTTTTTATAATGTTTTATTAAAGTATAAAGGATATTTAGTCCCTGCCTTTATATTCGAGTCGAAGATTCGATAAATATTAAGTCCCTGGCGTCATATCTGAGTCTAAGATTCGATTTATTTATCATGTTTTATGGCTATAAATATATTTAGTCCCTGCCGGTATATCCGAGTCAAAGTATATATTTTTTATCATGTTTTATTAAAGTAAAAAGGATATTTAGTCTCTGCCTTTATATTCGAGTCGAAGATTCGATTTTTTTTTCATTTTATCATGTTTTATGAATGGAAAAATGATATTTAGTCCCTAAAGTTATATCCGAGTCGAAGATTCGATTTAATGTTTCATGTTTTATAAAGATGAAAATGAAACTTGGTCCCTACCTTTTATATCAATCAAAAATTTGATTTATTTTTATCATGTTTTATGAATATTAGAATAATGTTTAGTCCCTGCCGTTATATCAGAGTTAAGAAATCGATTTTTTTATGAATAAGAATATTAAATCCCTACCGCTATATCCAAGTCAAAGATTAATTTTTTTTTCATGTTTTATGACAATAAGAATATCATTTACTTACTATTCTTAATCACTATGATGACTTTTCTAGTTCTAGACAGGAATGACAGTTGAACACGATTATATCATTTAATTCATGATTAGAAAGCAATTTATACCTTTGAGTGCATTTGAAGTCATGACGAAAACAAAGAAAACTAGAGTAACGCCTCATTAAAGTGCAGACCTCCGCCGAGGCAGCCTATTTCTCGACCTTTTTCTCGACTGTGACCTTGACCTTTGACCTTGACCTTCCAAACATTAATCATTTCCAGATATTTATATAACAGTTAATCCCTGCAAGTTTCATTACTCTACTATTAAAATGGTGGCCAGGAAGCTGTTCACTAACAAACGCACACAAACCTGGGGTAAAACATAGCCTCCTTCCAACATCGTTGACGGAGGTAATGAAGGAATATCTATTGCATTACACGTTTTTGGCAACGTGATGTCACCAACCATTTCAGTCATGGGTTATTTCGATGCAGGAATGAAGGCTATTGAACAATGACAGTGCAGTAACCCCTTGGGTGAAGAAGAATTGTTTGGTAGTCTCAGTGTTGTCAGGTGTACGAGGACAGAGGAGAGCATGTAAAGAATATGCCACACTATTCGGTGTATGTGTAGGCAAAGGGAAAATGAACCGTAACACTGAGAAGGATCCAATGTAGACCTGTATGGCCAGTCAGAGGACCGTATAACTCTCTAGCAGTGTTGTCAGGTATACGAGGACAGAGGAGAGTCTGTAAAGAATATGCCAGACTATTCGGTGTATGTGGTGGCAAAGGGAAAATGAACCGTAACACTGAGAAGGATCCAATGTAGACCTGTATGGCCAGTCAGAGGACCGTATA
>NC_090745.1:118835490-118837990 GCF_036898095.1 Palaemon carinicauda | reverse complement strand
CTCTCTCTCTCTCTCTCTCTCTCTCTCTCTCCTCTCTCTCTCTCTCTCATTTCCTTGGCTCTGGTCCCAAATCTTGGGCTAAAACACAAAAGGATGAAGGTTACTTCTCACACGTAACTTCTTTCTTTCCTAGATTGATGGAATTTGACAACTAGGAAGACGATGTAGCACTCTCTCTCTCTCTCTCTCTCTCTCTCTCTCTCTCTCTCTCTCTCTCTCTCTCTCTCTCTCTCTCTCTCTCACCTTGCTCAATACATTATGAATTTGATATAACAAACCAATGGATCAAGTACACTAATCGATTTTGTTCCTATGCCTAAAATGTAGCATTGCCTCCTTCCTCTCCTGTTCCTATTATAGCACAACTACTTAAGCCGAAAGGAATGATGATAATTTCTTTAATTAGAGAATTAATCAGGAGCCAATTGCCTTCCCCCTCTCTCCCTAACGGGAAGCCAAAACGTAACAAACAATAACGCCTGAAGAATCCACCCTTGCGAAACTAATCAACTGGTCGTCTCCGCAGCTTTGCGATGGGAAAAATGTTCGAGGGTACTGTCAGGTTTAATTATGGCGAAGGAAGGAGAGATTGAATGCCTACGCCCTGTTTAAGCATATTATCCCTCTTTTTTTATTTTCCCTTCTAAAATTATGGAGGTCGTCTATTATTATTATTATTATTATAAGCTAAGCTACAACCCTAGTTGGAAAACCAGGATGCTATAAGCCCTACGGCTCCAGCAGGGAAAAATAGCCCAGAGAGGGAAGGAGAGATTGAATGCCTCCGCTCTGTTTAAGCATATTATCCCTCTTTTTTATTTTCACTTCTAAAATTATGGAGCTCGCCTATTATTATTATTATTATTATTATTATTATTATTATTGTTGTTGTTGTTGTTGTTGTTATTATTATTATTATTAGCCAAGCTACAACTCTAGTTGGAAAACCAGGATGCTATAAGCCCTACGGCTCCAGCAGGGAAAAATAGCCCAGTGAGGGAAGGAAATAAGGAAATAGATAAACTACATGTTTAGTATTACATGAAAGATTGGAAAATGATGAGATAAGAAGAATGGCAGGTGTAGTAAAGATTGCAGAAATGATAAGAGTGTCACGACTGAGATGGTTTGGCCATGTGTTGAGGATGGATGGTGGAGAGGGAGGGAGGAAGGCTTGGGAGGACCCTGTTAGGGAGATGTGATCAAGAAGGAGGAAGAGAATTAGATGCGAGATAAGGTGAAGGATGATATGGAGAGAAGAGGTTTTTTGGAAGAGGATGCCTTTGATAGAAGGTATTTGAGAGGGCGCATCAGGCAACCGACCCCTTAATGTAAGGGTTAACGGTGGGGAAGATGTTTAGTATTATAAGAATTTTCACTCAAAATCGATTGTTTCATCTTTAGAATTTCAAAAGTAAGCTCAAGATACGTGCCGGAATATGACTTTCGTCCTGATAATTTGCCTGATAAATTTTTTAAATGCATCTGGACTATATATTAGAAAAAAATTCTCCTATACCTAATTCAAAATTTTTTGGAATGAAAACTCATGGTATGTGTCTTTCATCTTGAAGGAGAAAAGGGTAACTGGGAGAATGATGTGTTTTCTTATTAATCCAGGAAGTTTGGTGTAGCCATAAAGTATATCGTATCCATCGCTATCTTAAAGAAGAAGAAGAAATATACTCAACAGTTTATTGTGACTAATTATATAGCGATAAATTTTCCTAAAAGATTAACCATTTCTTTGTCAATGTAAGTATAGATTTATACGTCACTAAGACTTTGCAACTTGGTAATCTATAACATTTACCTATAGTCCATTTCTTTTAGCGAGGCAGATTTGCACCGACTCGCAGCGGTGCCCTTTTAGCTCGGAAAAGTTTCCAGATCGCTGATTGGTTGGACAAGATTTGCACCGACTCGCAGCGGTGCCCTTTTAGCTCGGAAAAGTTTCCTGATCGCTGATTGGTTAGAATTATCTTGTCCAACCAATCAGCGATCGGGAAACTTTTCCGAGCTAAAAGGGCATCGCTGCGAGTCGGTGCAAACCCTTTTAGCTCGGAAAAGATTTCTGATCGCTGATTGGTTAGAATTATCTTGTCCAACCAATCAGCGATCAGGAAACTTTTCCGAGCTAAAAGGGCACCGCTGCGAGTCGGTGCAAACCCTTTTAGCTCGGAAAAGTTTCCTGATCGCTGATTGGTTAGATTATCTTGTCCAAACAATCAGCGATCAAGAAACTATTCCGAGCTAAAAGGGCACCGCTGCGAGTCGGTGCAAACCCTTTTAGCTCGGAAAAGTTTCCTGATCGCTGATTGGTTAGAATTATCTTATTCTACCAATCAGCGATCAGGAAACTTTTCCGAGCTAAAAGGGCACCGCTGCGAGTCGGTGCAAACCCTTTTAGCTCGGAAAAGTTTCCTGATCGCTGATTGGTTAGAATTATCTTGTCCAACCAATCAGCGATCAGGAAACTTTTCCGAGCTAAAAGGGCACC
>NC_090745.1:118815490-118830490 GCF_036898095.1 Palaemon carinicauda | reverse complement strand
CAATCTGTGGTTATTTTTATTTGATGATATCTTTTAAGTTTTTTATATAGCTTCAATTAGTTTCAAATATATTCAATCTGCTCTGTTAATTTTCAAGCCATTATTATTGTTTTTATTTGTTCATATATTTTAATTTTTTTATATTGTTTTAATTAGTTTTAAATATTTTCAATCTGCTCGGTTAATTTTCAAGCCATTGTTATTGTTTTTATTTGATATCTTTAATTTTTTATGTAGATTCAATTAGTTTTAAATATTTTCAATCTGCTCTATCAATTTTCAAGCCGTTTTTATTGTTGCCATTTGATATCTTTAATATATTTTTGTCTTTTTTATTTGCACTGACTTTTTCCGACTCTCAAGTAGGTGAAAATATTAGTAATCTCATGGTTTTTTTATGTTTGCAATAAAGTTAAATTTGATTTTCGTTCAAGAAATTTTTATTGAACTGCATGAGTTCTTTTGTTGTATTTATAAGTCTTACCCAGAAAACCTTATTTTTTATTCACTAACCTTTCCTGGTAAATCTTTATTGGACATTCTGTAAACATTCTGCTATTCAACTATAATTGGGAACTAAAGAATACATTCTATACATAATGGTCCATGCAAATACAGTACATCTATAAATAAAGACGAAATCATACGTATAGATGTAAATTCAATATTATAGTATTTTTTATAATTTCTGCCTCTGTTTAGCTTGTTGTAAGAAATATTTTTAAGGAGAGTAGTGGGGCGTTACTAATTTAAAGGCTTAAAGGACGTTCATGAATGGCAGAGGCTAGAGACAGTGACATTGCCCTATCACACAGGATAATGCCCTAGAGACTGACCATATATACATATGATCAACCCGAAGCCCCCTCTCCACCCAAGCTAGGACCAAGTTGAGCTAGGCAATGGCTACGGATGACTAAGCAGATAGACTTATAGGATCCCCCAAAGCCCCCCATCCTTAGCTCACAAGGACGATGCGGTAGCAGCGACCTAAAGAACTAAAGAATTTTAACGGGACTCAAACCCCAGTCTGGCGATCACCGGACAAAGACGTTACGAACAGGCATATAAGAATGCAGCGTAGATATGTGCAGGATATTAACATTGGTATCATTTAGGTTTTTAAGCTTACTGATTTTTTATTAACCCTTTTCACTGGCAGTGGTGAATTCAACAAAACTTCTGAGGTAGGAAAATCTTTCAAGACCGCACAAATGCAAGCTTATATATATATATATATATATATATATATATATATATATATATATATATATATATATTATATATATGTATATAATATATATATATGTATATACATTATATATTATATTATATTATATATATATATATATATATATATATATATATATATATAGATAGATAGATAGATATTGGAAAACTCATTAAGACCTTTCTAATAAATACCAACTTGTTATGGTTTGGTTGATTTTAAAAGATACTTAATTTTTTGAAATTTTGATTAAGTCACCAATGGCATTGAAAGGGTTAATGTAATGTTTTCACCTGATGTGTCAGCGGTTGAAATCAAGTAGGGTAGAATCTAAGTGGGTCCTGGGTAGAAGATGTACAATGTTATGGGGCATCCAGTTTTTCAGTTTAGTAGATTTCTGAAGGATGCAATAGTGTATATGGCTCTATTACCTAAAGCATCCTGGACTAATGTCAGTAATACCCAAATATAGGCTAAGACCCATTACAGCAAGTTACACTTATGCCTATATTTTGTATTTTTAAAAAATATAAAGATAATCAAATCAATTTTTTTTTCTACTAAATACTTTTTTTTATAATTTTGAAAAAAATATGCAGTTTCTTTAATCAATTTTTTTTTTTTTGTGTATATTAATCCAGTTTTCCTTACTATCTTCCTACCTCTGGAAATTTAGAGTACTGAAGTCACTAATCAAACGTTACTATAAATATTATAAAATTATATTTCATGATTTTTTTTATACGTTCCTCTTTGGATATATTATTCAATTTTTTTCTCAATTTCATTCGTTCTTCAACGTTCCATAGTGAGGAAACCATAGATGGCAATATTCGAAAGATTTTACTACACTTTCCCCTTCTTTTGTTTTATCCCATCATCAAATGTCTAATTCAAGAGCATTTTCCTCCTAAGTGGATTTCGGAAACTACCCTATGGAATATAGTGTCACATTAACCTATTAGATATTCCGCGGTAATGAAAAATCCTCGTTAATGTCTCCTCTCCATTATACACGATAAGTATGGAAAAGAAGATGATAGGTTTTACACTGTCTTGGCTCATTTCTTATGCCTAGGATCGCCCAAAGGGACGGGCTGAGGTTCTTTACTTCCTCAGAGAATTATCAGCTCCGCCCAACGAAATTGGGAGGAGGTTATGTTTTCCCCCGCTGTTTGTCTGTTTGTGAATAACTTCCTGGTCACAATTTTACTGATAGAGTAGTCAAACCTATAGGGAATTATTTTTATGTTGATATGTGGAAGTGATTCAATTTTGAAAGTCCTAGGTCAAAGGTCAAGGTCATGCAGAAGGTCGATTTAACCCTAACCTTTGTCCGTTTGTCTGTTTGTGAACAATTTCCTGGCCCTACTTTTACTCATAGAGTAGTGAAACTTTCAGGGATTAATTGATATGTTGAGACGTGGAATTGATTCAATTTTGGTAGTCCTTGTTCAAAGGTCAAGGTCATGCAAAAGGTCAATTTAACCCTAAACTTTGCCCGTTTGTCTCTTTGTGAGCAATTTCCTGGCCACAATTTTACTCCTGGAGTAGTGGAAGTTTCAGGGATTAATTTTTATGTTGGGATGTGGAAGTGTTTCAATTCTGAAATTCCTAGGTCAAAGGTCAAGGCCGAGTAGAAGGTCTACGGAATTAACCCTAACCTTAATCCCAAGTCCGCACATGGTTGTCACACAAACTTCAAATACGTTTGCGATCTAAATTGATTCTGTGAAAGGCAAACTGGTATCGAGAAATAAGCTGCCGTGGCGGAGGTGTGCACTCTGAGTTCTTTATTAGTTTATGAATATTATATTATTTTTTTTTTTTACGTGATGTGGCGAGGTTATTCTTTCCATTTTCATAATATATAATATTGTTCTACGGTTTTGAAAAAGGAAAAGAAGAGTGGTATAATGTTTTTATCTTCCAATTGAGTCGTTCACAATACCAGGGGTCTCCATAGCTCAAATTGCTATTATTTCTTTACTTGCTTATTATTATTATTATTATTATTATTATTATTATTATTATTATTATTATTATTACAAGCTAAGCTACAATCCTAGTTGGAAAAGCATGATGCTATAAGCCCAAGGGATCCAACAGGGAAAAATAGCCCAGTGAGGAAAGGAAATCAATAAACTACAAAAGACGAAAGACATTACTTCCCAGATAAAAGCGATAGGTGTTGCAGATTCGAGTCATAAGGATTGAAGGTTTTTGGGTGTGGCAGATGACAGATCAACGTTTGAAGGTTTTTAGGTTGTAAAGGTCGCTCATGAATGGCAGAGGCTATGAACAGTAACATTGTCCTAGAAACAGGACAATGTCCTTGAGACTGACCATATATGCATATGATCAGCGCCCAAGGCTCCTCTCCACAAAACCTAGGACCAGGGAGGACCATGTAATGGCTGTTGATGACTCAGCAGGTAGACCTGTAGGCTCCTCTAAACTCCCCATCCTTAGCTCACAGGGATGGTGAGGTTGCAGACACTACAAGAAGCTATCGAGTTTGAGCAGGACACGATCTTCCGTCCAGCAGTTCGCCAGGCCGGGACGTTATTAAGAAGCTACCACAACCCTAAAGAGGAGAGAGTCTCTGGAATAACGTTTTAGAGTGAGCCAATTATTTTTGTAAATAATATATTAGGAAAGCACAAATTCAATTATGAATGAATTGGTGCATAATTTGGGATAAGAAAAGAACGACGTAAATTTTTCTTTTCGATCGTGCAATTTTTAACTCATTAAAAAATTATTTGGATTAAAAATATCTTTCATTCATAAGCTCATTTAAGAATTGCTATCATCTATTATGAAATTTGCTTGCAAAATTGTTATAACTATTCCATTCAATTTTTGTGCTTTTTATCAACTCATTTGCATTATCACCCTTCGTCTTTGTCTTGTTTTTTATTTCGAATCATTTTCGGTTCCATCTAATCATTTTGCACTAGCAGTAATCCATTCCGTAATTACTCTTAAAATAGGTTGCTAATCTACGAGCCCTTCCCTATCTTGGTATTTTTCCTGAAATTAGCAAAATATTCTCCACCCATTTTCTACAATGGCCTTTTATCTTTGTCTTCTTCCTCCTTCTGGCGGTCTCGCGCGCACCCGGGATACCGCCATTGAATTTCATTCTGATCAAAGTTTCCGTTTCCATCATGTTTCCCGCCACCTTCATTTCCATCCTCCTTCAATCTTGTCGCGTTTCTCTTTAAAGGCTGCTCCCTCTCCCTCCCCATCTTTCCAGTACTCTTCCAATGCTCTAACCCCACCCACCCACCCCACCCGCCCTCCCCCTTCGTCGTCGCTTCCATGGGCCCACTGGAACCGTCTTCGCAAATTGCCTGGAAAGTTTATACTGGCTTGGCGCTAATGCCGATTGGATACTAAGATTTAATCAAACGGCTCCAGGGGTGCCAATCGCGAAGGTTGTGTACTCCATCAATATAAAGTGTCTCCTGAATGTTATTTCGGGACTGAATCTCGTTGCGTCAGCGCTTGATGCAGTTTGATTAACGGAAATCCCCGGTGCAGGATACCGAGCAAGGATCCTAAAGGTTGGGGAAAACGACGCGGGTGGGGACGGTAGCGTTGGCAACCCTGGGCGAGATATCTAAATCTTTTTCGAGTTAAGATGGTCCTATTTTGCTACTCCGAAAAGACGTATTTTAACTTTGCATATTGCACTTCAACCAAATTACTGCCGCTGTTTGTAGCTTTCCCGGTAATCATGTTTATATTTTGACTGGGGGGGTTTTGAAGGAAGTCCAGGTTTGTAAAATCAAACAATGTTTGTTTACTGTAATTTACATAATTGCTGACGAATTCAGTATTTATTGATTATATTTACATGTTTGTGATTTGTACGCAACCGAATGAACCAGAAATTAAATCGATTGACAGAAGAGAGGTAGAATTACTAGAAGATCTCTAGGGGAGAGAGAGAGAGAGAGAGAGAGAGAGAGAGAGAGAGAGAGAGAGAGAGAGAGAGAGAGAGATAGGTAACCAAATGGGATTTGGAATTAACCCAAGTTTTCTCAAAAGGGTAAAGATATCCTGTAGGAAATAGGAAAAACCAAATATGTTTCTATATTTCATGTGTGTTATTTATTTTTAGCCTGAAACTTATTCAAGGATATTTATTTCTAGAGTTCTGTCAGATCGTTCAAATGCGAACCTGTCATCAAGGGGTGAATTGATAATGCCTTGAAAAGTTTAAAACATTTTGAATTTGCTATTTTTTTTGTGAGTCCTATCACTTATCTTGATTGCAATCATTTTTTCTTTTCACTTATATGAATTGGAAATGGGCGCGTGGATTTTTTATTGTTTATTTTTTATTGAATTATTTTTATATAACTTATTTTCATATAGAGAAGGGAGTTATTATCTACGCCAACGAAGTAGGAAGGAGGTTATGTTTTTGCTCCTGTTTGTCCGTTTTTCATTTTGTTTGTGAAGAACTTCCTGGCCACAATTTTACTTATAGAGCAGTGAAACTTTCAGAGATAAATTGTTACGTTGAGACGTGGAAGTGATTCAGTTTTGAAAGTCTTAGGTCAAAGGTCAAGGTCGAACAAAATGTCGACCGAATTAACCCTAACCTTAACCCCAATGTTTGCATATGGTTGTCATACAGACTTCAGATACGACTACGGTCTAAATTGATTTTGAGAGAGGCAAGTTGCCGAGGCGGAGGTCTGCACTCAGTGGCGGTGGTTTTTTTTTTTTTTTTTTTTTTTTTTTTTTTTTTTTTTTTTTTTTTTCCTTACTGTGTTTCGAGTATGGTTCTCCTTTCTGGTCTTTGGCCGCTGACTGTTATCTTAATTTGTGGGACGAAAACTTACTATTTATTAAATGCCTTATTTCTTATCTGGATATTAAATTTCTGGCACCGTTTTACAGTTAGTTCTTTGTGCATGTTGCATAAGATTGTTCATAATTTGACTTTCTTTGTATTCGGATCTTCCGAGACTGTACCATCCTGTATGTAGTCCCAGGTATGCAGCTACTTCTAACAATCTTGCCTTCTACATTATAAGACTCAATAATACACAGTGTTCAAAAAGTTTAATTCCAGCTGTGACCAGGTTGTGGAATGATCTTCCTAAAAAGGATTGAATCGATGTAAGTTCAAAAGTTCAAACTTATTGCAAATGGTTTTCTGACGAACAGGTTGTCGAAGTCTCTTTTCATAGTTTGTGTATGATAGAATATCTTACCGTAATTACTTATATTAAAATATTTTTTTTATCTTTGTATTCATTACTTCTCTTATATAGTTTATTTCTTCTTGTCACTGGTCTAGTCTCCATATTGAAGCCCTAGGGCTTTTTGCATCATGCTTTTTCAAATAGGGTGCATGATGGTTGAGTAGTTATGATTGAAAAAGGGAAATTTGTGTTAGGTTGTTTATTTGAAATGAAAAGGTAGGTTGTTTAATGTCACTTTATTTTGATTGAAAGGCTGAAGGGGTTTCTTGTTATTTATTTCTTTTGAAAATATGGTACCTATTTTTGTCGCTTATATTGATTTTTTTTTTTTTTTTTTTTTTTTTTTTTTTTTTTTTTTTTTTTTTTTTTTTTTTTTTTTAGTAGTAATTTCGATTTCGAATTTTTGTTATTGCTTAATTTGATTAGAAAATTTATTATTTCCTCTTATTTTAATTGCATCTAATAAATGGTCTAGTTTCACTTATTTTAATTGATACCGTTAAGTAATTTAAAAAAAAATATCATTACTCGATGGAAAAGGCAATTTTTTTTTTTTTTTTTTTTCGATTTCGAATTTTTGTTATTGCTTAATTTGATTAGAAAATTTATTATTTCCGCTTATTTTAATTGCAACTAATAAATGGTCTAGTTTCACTTATTTTAATTGATACCGTCAAGTAATTTTTAAAAAATTATCATTACTCGATGGAAAAGGCAAATTTTTTTTTTTTTTTTTTTTTTTTTTTTTTTTTTTTAGTAATTTCGATTTCGAATATTTGTTATTGCTTAATTTGATTAGAAAATTTATATTTTCGTCTTATTTCAATTGCAACTAATAAATGGTCTAGTTTCACTTATTTTAATTGATACCGTTAAGTAATTTTAAAGAATTATCATTATTCGATGGAAAAGGCAATTGTTTGTTTTCACTTGATTAGATTGAGAAATGTGTATTTTTAAATTATAAATTATGAATTTGTAATAAAACACTGAGAGTTTGCTCTGATAATTTATTTTAACTGAAAAGGATCAAGATGCTTTTTGACTATGAACTATTAAACGAAATTAGCTTAACAGAAATTGTAAAGAATGAAAAAAACTTTTGTTTAAAATTACAATTTAGTTTTGATTGGTAGGAATGATTATTTACTTCATTCTGGTTATGATTATTTACTTCATTCCGGTTATGATTATTTACTTCATTCTGGTTATGATTATTTACTTCATTCCGGTTATGATTATCCACTTCATTCCGGTTATGATTATTTACTTCATTCCGGTTATGATTATTTACTTCATTCCGGTTATGATTATTTACTTCATTCCGATTATGATTATTTACTTCATTCCGGTTATGATTATTTACTTCTTTCCGGTTATGATTATTTACTTCATTCCGGTTATGATTATTTACTTCATTCCGATTATGATTATTTACTTCATTCCGGTTATGATTATTTACTTCATTCCGGTTATGATTATCTACTTCATTCCGGTTATGATTATCTACTTCATTCCGGTTATGATTATTTACTTTTTTCCGGTTATGATTATCTACTTCATTCCGTCCGGTTATGATTATCTACTTCATTCCGGTTATGATTATTTACTTTTTTCCGGTTATGATTATCTACTTCATTCCGTCCGGTTATGATTATCTACTTCATTCCGGTTATGATTATTTACTTTTTTCCGGTTATGATTATCTACTTCATTCCGGTTATGATTATTTACTTTTTTCCGGTTATGATTATCTACTTCATTCCGTCCGGTTATGATTATCTACTTCATTCCGGTTATGATTATTTACTTTTTTCCGGTTATGATTATCTACTTCATTCCGTCCGGTTATGATTATCTACTTCATTCCGGTTATGATTATTTACTTTTTTCCGGTTATGATTATCTACTTCATTCCGTCCGGTTATGATTATCTACTTCATTCCGGTTATGATTATTTACTTTTTTCCGGTTATGATTATCTACTTCATTCCGGTTATGATTATTTACTTTTTTCCGGTTATGATTATCTACTTCATTCCGTCCGGTTATGATTATCTACTTCATTCCGGTTATGATTATTTACTTTTTTCCGGTTATGATTATCTACTTCATTCCGTCCGGTTATGATTATCTACTTCATTCCGGTTATGATTATTTACTTCATTCCGGTTATGATTATCTACTTCATTCCGGTTATGATTATCTACTTCATTCCGGTACACATAATTATATTTTCATTGATGCTGTGTATTCAGTCTGGGAGAAATAACGGTAGTATAAAAGAGAGTGGAAATTTCCAGTCTTGAACCCCAGGTGTGTTACTCACCGTCCCAAGGTTACCTCACGACATTAGGGTTGTGGTGGTCTATTGGAAACGTCCCTGACTGGTGATCACCAGACTGGGGGGTTCGAGTCCCGCTCCCACTCGTTAGTTCCTGTAGTGCCTGCAGCCCCACCATCCTTGCGCGCTAAGGATGGTGGTTTTGGGGGAGCTTATAGGTCTGTCTACCTGCTGAGTCAGCAGCCATTGCCTGGCTCTCCCTGGTCTCTAGGGTATTCCTGCTTGTTGACCTGGGACAAAAACCATCAGTTGTGCATACTGTATCTATATAGATGGTAGTGGTTATTTTCATTGCACATTTATTATCAATTTTGTTATACAGTATATTGTATTAACCTATGTTTACTATATACTTCGATTTTTTGTGTGAAAACATAAAACTTTTATATAATTATCAGCGCCACTGTCACCTTCTCCCAAGGTAACCTGTCCCAACCTCTCTCACTTTTTCCCAAGGTACCCTGTCTCAACTCTCTCTCTCTCTCTCTCTCTCTCTCTCTCTCTCTCTCTCTCTCTCTCTCTCTCTCTCTCTCTCTCTCTTACTCAGAGCTTCATGTATTTGTCAGTCTATCTTATATGCCATTTGCTTTTTTGCCGCCGGGCCCCCATTCACTTCATTTTCCATCGCTGGCGGGAAAGGGGTTCACGCAAACAAAAGTTTTAAGAGAAGTGTCACTCGCACACTCTCGGGCTCTTCTCTTGCGGGCCGTTCTTGTTGCAAATCCAGCCTTCTTCTCTTCTTCCTCCTCCTCCTCCTCCTCCTCCTCCTCCTCCTCCTCCTCCTCCTCCTCCTCCTCCTCCTCCTCCTCCATTCTCTCGGGCTTCAAGTCCCCTCGTGGGCTTGCTTGGGCGCTCTCTCGTTCCCCGTCTCTGTCATTCTGGAATGGGCTTGTTGCGCAAAAGGGTGATTTCAGCGATTGATGCAGATTTGGAAGTCTTTACTTAGCCTGTCAGCGATCAGTAGAGATTTAATATTGCAGTGTTTTATTTAATCTCTCTCTCTCTCTCTCTCTCTCTCTCTCTCTCTCTCTCTCTCTCTCTCTCTCATTGTATTCATTTACTTATATATTTTATTATTGTATAACTATTCATTCTTACAGTTTTTCCTTCATATAAACATCTAGATTTGTTTTGTCGTGACAATAAATTTAGATCAACATTATAAATTAACAACTCTGAGAACAGTAATTGATTATTCCCTGTTATTGTCCTGTAAAATTTTATCTTGACTATGCAGGCATAAAGATGATTTCCTCCTCCCCCCCCCCCCTCTCCCACATGCACTCCTAGTCTCCAACCTCCAACACTGCTACTGCTGATTCATAAGGCATACATTTCAGGACAATAATTTAATAGAATAATTAAGGTTTGCTAACAGATCACTAAGAATAAGAGAATAATTAGGGTTTACTAACAGATCACTAAGAAATATTTAGTGGAAAAAGTTTAAGGAGTTTGAACTGTAATTGTCTTACCTAGGAATCTGATCTTGATCGCCTGTTGTTTCAGCATGTGGAGTGTCTTCCCAGTTCCTGCTCATTTTTTTTTTTTTTTTTTTTTTTTTTTTTAGATTAGCCTGAATTTGATTTAGTAAAATGACTTTGACATATGAGCTTACTTCTTTGAATTAGCCTTAATTTCCTGTGATAAAAGGGTATTACCATGTAAGCTTACTTCTTCTTTGAATTGGCCTTAATTTCCTGTGATAAAAGGGTATTAACATATAAGCTTACTTCTTCTTTGAATTGGCCTTAATTTCCTGTGATAAAAGGGTATTACCATGTAAGCTTACTTCTTCTTTGAATTGGCCTTAATTCCTGTGATAAAAGGGTATTACCATGTAAGCTTATTTCTTCTTTGAATTGGCCTTAATTTCATGTAATAAAAGGGCATTGTCATATAAGCTTACTTCTTCTTTGAATTGGCCTTAATTTCCTGTGATAAAAGGGTATTACCATGTAAGCTTACTTCTTCTTTGAATTGGCCTTAATTTCATGTAATAAAAGGGCATTGTCATATAAGCTTACTTCTTCTTTGAATTGGCCTTAATTTCATGTAATAAAAGGGCATTGTCATATAAGCTTACTACTTTGAATTAGCCTTAATTTCATATAACAAAAAGGCATTGTCATACAAGCTTCCTTCTGTTTTCAAAGCCTTTGAAAATAATTATGAAATCATGAACTCAATTACATCCATGATAGTGTATGTTGCAACTTACATAGCGCTTGGAGGCTAAATAATTTTGTTTTAACTGTTGGTTTCGTAGATATCCATAATAATGTATGTTGCAACTTATATAGCGCTCGGGGGCTAAATAATTTAGTTTTAAATGTTGGTTTTGTAGATACTAATAAAAGTGTATGTTGCAACTTATATAGCGCTCGGAGGCTAAATAATTTAGTTTTAACTGTTGGTTTTATAGATATCCATAATAGTGTATATTGCAACTTAAAAAGTGCTCGGAGGCTAAATAATTTAGTTTTAAAAGTTGATTTAATAGATAGCCATAAAAGTGTATGTTGCAACTTATACAGCGCTCGGAAGCTAAATAATTTTGTTTTAACTGTTGGTTTTGTAGATATCCATAATAGTGTATATTGCAACTTATATAGCGCTCGGGGGCTATATAATTTAGTTTTAAAAGTTGGTTTTATAGATACCCATAAAAGTGTATGATGCAACTTACATAGCGCTCGGAGGCTAAATAATTTAGTTTTAAAAGTTGGTTTTATAGATACCCATAAAAGTGTATGTTGCAACTTACATAGCGCTCGGAGGCTAAATAATTTAGTTTTAAATGTTGGATTTATTGAATGGTGGCAAAGGTACTTCCTAAAACGGACTCTTGCGCCATAGCAACGGTAAATGGAATTTCGAGTAGCTTGAACGTGTTGAAAGGTCCTGGTGTGGACCCCTGGTGAGAGCAATCTACTCTTTTAAGGATTTTCAAAACTTGTCTTTTTGACGCATCCTGAATGACAGGTGGGAATAGGAAAATCACATCCGGTGCTGAATAAGGAGCGAGTACTTGAAGTCACATGTGTGACTGAACTTTTTTTTTTTTTTTAACAGTTTTCGATTATTTTTTTTCTTTCCTTTCTAAATAATATCCGTTTTCTGTAAATAGTCGTCATACTAAAGTTCTAAATTATTATTTTTGTATTTCTTGTATAAATAATATCACTTTTTCTGTAAATATTCCAGTCACAATATAGTTTTCGATTATATATATATATATATATATATATATATATATATATATATATATGTATGTGTATATATATACATATTTATATATATATATATATATATATATATATATATGTATGTGTATATATATACATATTTATATATATATATATATATATATATATATATATATATATATATATATATATATATATATATATATATATCCCTTTTTCTGTAAATATTCCAGTCAAAGTATGGTTCTCGATTAATTTTTTATTTCTTATATAGATATATTACCTTTTTCTGTAAATAGTCCAGTTATAGCATATTTTTCGATTAGTTTTTTCTTATTTCTTGCATAAATATATTACCTTTTCCTGTATATAAATAGTCCAGTTATGATATAGTTTTGAATTATTTTTTCTTTATTTCCTTTATGATTAATATATTACCTTTTTCTGTAAATGGCCCAGTCATAATATAGTTCTTAATTAGTTTTTTTCATTATTTCTTGTATCGATAACGTACTTTTTGACTTTTACTTATCGGCCTCCCCGTTTTCAATTTTTTACTCAGCATTTTCTCAACTTCCTCCACCTTTTCTTCCTTTTCCTCCTCCTCTTTCTCCTCCACCTTTTCTTCCTCCTCTTTCTCCTCCTTTTCTTTCTTCTCTTCTTCCTCTTTCTCCTCCCCCTTGTCTTCCTACTCTTTATTCTCTATCTTTTCTTTCTTCTCTTCCTCCTCTTTCTCCTCCACCTTTTCTTCCTTCTTTTTCTCCCACCTTTTCTTCCTCCTCTACCATTTCTTCCTTTTCTTCCTCCTCTTCCTCCTCCTGTTCTTCCTTTTTTCCTTCTCTTTCTCCTCCACCTTTTCTTCCTCCTCTTTCTCCTCCACCTTTTCTTCCTACTCTTTCTTCTCCACCTTTTCTTTCTTCTCTTCCTCCTCTTTCTCCTCCACCTTTTCTTCCTTCTCTTCTCCTCCACCTTCTCTTCCTCCTCTTTCTCCTCCACCTTTTCTTCCTTCTCTTCCTCCTCCTGTTCTTCCTTTTTTCCTCCTCTTTCTCCTCCACCTTTTCTTCCTCCTCTTTCTCCTCCACCTTTTCGTTCTTCTCTTAATCCTCTTTCTCCTCCACCTTTTCGTTCTTCTCTTAATCCTCTTTCTCCTCCACCTTTTCTTCCTACTCTTTCTTCTCTTTCTCCTCCACCTTTTCGTTCTTCTCTTCCTCCTCTTTGTCCTCCACCTTTTCTTCCTCCTCCACCTCTTCTTCCTTCTCTTCCTTCTCCACCTTTTCTTCCTTCTCTTCCTCCTCCACCTTTTCTTCCTACTCTTTCTTCTCCACCTTTTCTTTCTTCTATTTCTCCTCCACCTTTTCTTCCTTCTCTATCTCCTCCACCTTTTCTTCCTCCTCTTTCTCCTCCACCTTTTCTTCCTTCTCTTCCTCCTCTTTCTCCTCCATGCTCTCCTATCTGTCCTCCTTTCACATAGGTGGATGATTTTATCCAATGGACTTACAGAACTCGTTTCAACTTTGTCCGTCTGATAAAATATCCGGATTGCGCCCGTGAGCGCCCGTCGTCTCAATAAGCTCCTGGAGGGAAGGCGCAGGTAAAGGACCCCCCTTCTCCCCTCTGCCCCACCCTCCCAGGCTACCCTGTGATCCCCCCTCCCCCCTCTGGGCACATAACATATGAAATGTATCAAGCCTATAAACTTCGATATTGGACGAGATAGCAGGAGCCAACCTTTATGCGATTTAATCGATAGAGATTTGGGGAGTGCAGCCGTGTTACACATCCGAGGGCTTCCACGTGTACTTCAAGCTAATCGAAAATGATTTGCTCGCGATTCGTAGCCCTTCTCTCTCTCTCTCTCTCTCTCTCTCTCTCTCTCTCTCTCTCTCTCTCTCTCTCTCTCTCTCTCTCTCTCTCTCGCATATAGCAACGATCACCTAGAGACGCTGTTTCGAGACTAGGGCGAGCAGAGTGATTTCTCACATAATCATTTATGACCAGGAGGTTTTGCCGATTATTTTTTTTTATTGTGTTCATTAATTTTCTGACAGTAGTTTTAATTCATTCTCACTTTTTGATCTTATGTAATACATACACACACACGCACGCACACACGCGCACACACATACACACACACACACACACACACATATATATATATATATATATATATATATATATATATATATATATGTGTGTGATCTGCACATTGTCATTATGTCTTGAGAAACTTTGTCACCCATAATGATGGACTGCCCTTAGTTTAACTTACAGCCATTATGTATTTATTTTCCTACTGCTCGTATTATATGTCTTCGGAAGTACATGGCTGCCTTTTTTTTTATAAGAACTTTATTTGATTGTACTGTAAATAGTACACTAAAAAGCTTACTTTTCTGCAGTCTAATGTCTTATATATATATATATATATATATATATATATATATATATATATATATATATATATATACTGTATATATATATATTACTTTTTGACTAGAAAAAAATTAATATTTCCCTATTTTTCTTTTTCTTTTCAAGTTATCTATGGCATCACCTTATTAATAGGCTTTTTAAAAAAATAATTTTCAAAAAGTATATATTTTTGTTTTCAAATTTAATATATATCTCCAATGACGATGAAAACGTGATGCACAAAGGCAATAACTCACATGCACAATGCTTGTGTATTTCTTCGCAACATAAATGTATAATTATACAACAGTATTGCAATATCCGCATTTTGCATCTTGATCCTCGCTGACAGGTGGAAAAACTCCCCTTGATCTATGAATATTAAACGCAAACAAATCACTAATTCCAAATCGTCTGAGCTTTAGAATATTTATAAGGAGGAAGGAAAAGCGAAGTCTCTTTGTATCATAAGAAACCGACTTCACCCTTTCCCACGGTCAAGGGATTATCTCGGTATTCATTATCGGCAACACAAGGAAATATTAATCCTTTCTCTCTCTCTCTCTCTCTCTCTCT
>NC_090745.1:118804891-118807391 GCF_036898095.1 Palaemon carinicauda | reverse complement strand
ATTAATACTATTCTTGAAATCATTATTGGTAATACATTGTTTAAAAGGTTTAAACTCCGCTCATGAATGGCAGACGCAAGGGACACTGACATTACCCTAGCAAACAGGACAATGCCCTAGAGACTGAGAATTTATCTCATATGATCAGCGCACAAGTCCCTCTCCACCCAAGCAAGGACCAGGGAGGGCCAGTTAATGGATGTTGATGACTGTTAAATGTCAATATATTTCAAAGAAAAATAAATAAATATGTAAATGAAAGAAGGTACCGACCCGGAGACACACTATCCCAAAAGGGCATTATGTTGAAGTCTAAGAACAAGAGCTAAACTATTTTTTATGATATATATTAATTCTAATGTAATGTGAAATTGAAAATGGCGGTACTGTAAATTTTCCCAACGTCCCGGCTAAGGGGAAGACGACACTAGCTATCTGAACCCACCACCTTACCAACCTAGCTACAAGAGGCATTTTAGGTAACAACGAGGCCTGCAGCGTCAGCCGATGGGGTGAGCAATTTCAGATGGAGTTTTAGCCAAGGAA
This sequence comes from Palaemon carinicauda, assembly GCF_036898095.1. Classification (NCBI taxonomy): domain Eukaryota; kingdom Metazoa; phylum Arthropoda; class Malacostraca; order Decapoda; family Palaemonidae; genus Palaemon; species Palaemon carinicauda. The sequence goes on along the minus strand of NC_090745.1, from coordinate 118,806,845 downwards.
GTAAGGAATTTCAGCTGAGGGAGTGAGGAGTTTCAGATGAGGGAGTGAGGAATTTCACTAAAGGAGTTAAGAGTTTTTCAGCTGAGGGAGTTTAAGCTCAGGGAGTGAAGAGTTTTAGCTGAGGGAGTTTCCAGCTAAAGGAGTGAGAAATTTCAGCTGAGGGAGTGAGAAGTTTCAGCTAAAGGAGTGAAGAATTTCAGATTAGGAAGTTTTAAAAGACGGAGTGAGGAGTTTCAGCTAAAGGAGTGAAGAATTTCAGATTAGGAAGTTTTAAAAGACGGAGTGAGGAGTTTCAGCTAATGGAGTGGAATTTCATCTAAAGAGAGTGAGGAATTTCAGCTGCGAAAGATTTAGCTGAGGGAGTGAAGAGTTCCAGCCGAGGGAGTGAGGATTTTCACCTAGAGTTAGGAATTTCAGCTGAGGGAGTAAGGAGTTTCAGCTTGCGAGTGAGGAGTTTTCAGCTAAAGGAGTGAGGAATATCAGCTGAGGGAGTGAGGAGTTTCAGCTAAAAGATTGAAGGATTTCAGCTTAGGACTTTTTAAATTACGCAGCGAGACGTTTCAGCTAAAGGAGTGAGGAATTTCAACTGAGGAACTTTAGGCGAGGGAATGAGGAGTATCAGCTAAAGAACTACAGAATTTCAGATAAGAGCTCGCAGAATTTCAATCAGGGAGTGAGAAATTTCTGCTGGAGGAATGAGTATTTTCATGATCGTCTTGGTCTTTGCAATGGAAAGAAAAAGTTTTTCCATTGTTCTAAAGTTTAGACTCTAAACATTAGAATTAAGGAATATATGATTTACGGTAACTGTTCAGTGCAAATTTCCTATGATCACACTGAAAAAAAAAAAAAATATCATAGTTATCATCATCAAACCTGGGTGTTACCACTTAAAGTGTTGTTATTGTTATTTTCATTGTAGAAATCCATAGATAATCTAGAACTACAGATAGGGAATAAGGTGTAGTCAATAGGAAAATGAAAAAAGAAATTTTGCCATTGTTAAGCAAACTGACCATTATATATGATATAAATCACTCAAAATCAATAAAATTATATAAAATACGAGACATTAAGCTAGATCACAAATTCAAGTACGAACAAATAAAATAAATATATTTATTTGAACTTCTTAATGAAGTTCTCCTATTGCCAATAACATGAACATCAAAGATCAATTCGGAAAAAAAAGAAGTTATTATCATCATTATTATTACTTACTAAGCTAAAACCCTAGTTGGATAAGCAAGATGCTATAAGCCCAGGGGCCCCAACAAGGAAAATAGCCCAGTGAGGAAAGGAAACAAGGAAAAATAAAATATTTTAAGAACAGTAACATTAAAATAAATATTTCTAAATAAACTATAAAAACTTTACCATCGGAAAATTTACGGTGTCTCTCTCTCTCTCTCTCTCTCTCTCTCTCTCTCTCTCTCTCTCTCTCTCTCTCAATTCATCATCATTATATACATATGTGTATGTATGTTTGTGTGGGTGTTTATGTTTGTGTACTGCATAAACAATTTTTTTTGTTTATACGTTTGTAAAAGAAACGTGATGAAATGCATAGCTTGCGAATCCAAATTGATATAGAGAAAGAAACCCATGTTATCGACTTGCGAGGAGACCGCCAGCCAAGAACGAACACAAGATTTACGAGCATCGCTCATCAAAATCATCTACTCTCTTTCCGACTTGATGCAACCGAACCTTAAAGCCCCGTCTGGAGTCGACAGTAAAACGGAATGAGACGGAACGCCACACAGTTGTTGTCAGTTTGCACCCCCCCCTACCCCCCAACCCCCAATGCCAAGCCCCAAAACCACGCTAATCTCCCTCCAATTTCTAAGTCCTACAACTCACTACGTTGGTTAGCAGCTCTTAAAATCTGCGATAAAGACGAACACGAGCAGTTAGCGCATTCTACAGCAAGGGATGCCGGGTTGCGAAATGG
>NC_090745.1:118784891-118787391 GCF_036898095.1 Palaemon carinicauda | reverse complement strand
CTTATTTCCTTTCCTCACTGGGCTATTTTCCCTGTTGGGCCCCTGGGCTCATAGCATGCTGCTTTTCCTACTAGGGTTGTAGCTTAGCAAGTAATAATAATAATAATAATAATAATAATAATAATATAGGAAATATTTATTCTAAGGTTACTGTTCTTAAAATATTTTCTTTTTCTTTTTTCCTTTCTTCACTGGGCTATTTTCCCTGTTGGGCCCCTTGGCTTATAGCATCCTGCTTTTCCAACTAGGGTTGTAGCTTAGCAAGTAGTAGTAGTAATAATAATAATAATAATAATAATAATAATAATAATAATAATAACAATAATAATAATAATAATAATAATAATAATAAAAAATTATAGTAATAATAATAAAAATTATAATAATAATAATAATAATAATAATAATAATAATAATAAAATCAATCTTTATTTAGTACCCAGTTTTTCCTATGAAAAAGAAAAAAAATAAATGCAACTACTTTGCGATGGTAGTATATTGTTGCATAAATATTGTCTGGAGGCAATGTACTCATTAGCAATTTTTTTTTTTTTTTTTTTTTTTTTTAACCGGAGTTTCTGCCACAGCGGAAAACAACTCTGAATGTATGAAATGTATGAAAATCTATTTGAGTGGATTTTACGCTTTCTAATCTTTCATGATTAAACCGTGCATCTGATTACAATGTTTCGCGGCGTGCGCAAAAAAAGATAAAAACTAAAAATAAAAAATCCATGGATTATAAAATGGTACTTCTGGATACGTTTTAGCTTGATCACATTTGCAATTTAGATAGGAAATATTTTAGACAGTAGAATTGCATTTGATTTTCACACAGCTTTTTTTTTTTTTTTTTTTAGTCTAGTGAAAATATAGCATTATATTTCTCAAAATCAAATTAGCTAAATGTAAAACAAGTCTACTAATATTACTTCATTTGCAAGTATTAACATAATTTTAATATATACATAATTGTAATATAGACATTATAAAGAATCTTTTATATATATATATATATATATATATATATATATATATATATATATATATATATATATATAATCGAAAAGAACATAACTGAAATGTTATGTCTATTAAAATAAAATTATATCTAATCCCTACACAAATACTTTTGTAATATAATGGAAATTGGAAAACCTATAAACGCAATTTTTAAAATATGTTTAAATTTGTTTAGCAACGGAAAAAATGTCTATTATATTACAATTTACAATTATATTTACATAAAAAAATATTTTAGAATATTAATTACGCAATTGACTTCAAAGTTACTCAAATATATTCATCTCGATGAAACCTACATAAAGAATTTTTCTTTATCACAAATCAAACTTAAAAAAAAAAAAAAAACAGATTGCCATAAATATTCACATTAATGAAAGACCAATGAGAAAAATTATAATTTTTTTTTGCTCCCACGCGGTGTATGTATGGATGTATGTATGTATGTATGTATGTATATGTATGTATGTATATATATATATATATATATATATATATATATATATATATATATATATATATATATATATATATATATTTCCACATGCTGCTTTTCAAACTATGATGGTAGTTTAGCTTAAAACAATAATAATAATAATAATAATAATAATAATAATAATAATAATAATAATCTCCTCTTACGCCTATTGACGCAGAGAGCCTAGTGATAATAATAATAATAATAATAATAATAATAATAATAATAATAATAATCTCGTCCTAGGTCTATTGACGCAAAGAGATTCATAGTAATAAAAATAATCATAATAATAACAACAACAATAACAATAATAATAATAATAATAATAACAATAAAAACAACAACCACCGCAAGGAACCAAATCGAAGATCTATAGAGTGCAGTTCCTAAACTCGACTCCAAAACATACGTCACTCTGAAACGTCATCAGGCCCCCAAGCAGACAGAGTTAATGGGCATGTGTCGTTAACACCCACATCCAGTTAATGGCTTAGTAATTAACAAGTGGGGAGGAAAGAAAACTGTCTGGGTCGTTAGAGGAGATATTTTTAAGTGTTCAAATTGATGAGTAATGTAAAGTTCTCAAGGACACAATGACGCGAAATGGAAGGATGATTTGCAGGCGACCGGAGATGTAAATCATTTAAGAATTCCTTTTAACGTTTTTTTTTAACACATTTAAAAAATAAAATCTTTTATAATGTAGGATGGATTTTAAAGATTGTTAGTTTTAAGTGCTTAGGCAGGAGAAATGGATTATTTTTGAACAAAGAAATATAGACTGAGAAGTGATACGAAAGTAAAAAAAAAATCGCTGGATGAAAAAAAGAGAGAGAGAGAGAGAGAGAGAGAGAGAGGAGAGGAGAGGAGAGAGAGAGAGAGAGAGAGAGAGTAACTTTATTATTTTATCTTGTTTCTGACATATCTTGATAAGGACGAAAAAAGGAGAGAGGAATTGCACTTTACATTTTTTTTTTCTTATCAAACTTCAAGAGA
>NC_090745.1:118774891-118777391 GCF_036898095.1 Palaemon carinicauda | reverse complement strand
TTGAGAAAAATGTAAGCTCGTTTATATAGGCATGGCAGTTAATGTGACCTGTGATTTTCTTTTTTATATTATCAAGAGCTAGGCCTAAAGGAGATGATAAGCTAACATGGATGAAATTGAAATGTAAATATCATATAAAATGAAAATACTGAAAATTAAAATGAAAATATCATAGAAAATGAAAATGAAAATATCATAGTAAATGAAAATGCAAATACCATAGAAAAAGTAAAATCAAAATATAGAAAATGAAAATGAAAATATAGATAATTATATATCGATAGCAACAAATCATGACAGTAAAAATACCCTACTGAAAAAATTAATATTTGACCAAATAAATAGAAAAGTTAAAACTATTACTTTTGAAATGGGAGATGTAATTAATACATATGATATATACGGATGATATATGGGAAAAATAATAAAAAATAAGGCAGAAATAAGAAATAAGATTAGGATTGTAAGGAAAATATAATTGAGAATTTTAAATAAATCAAAGACAGAGTTAATAACAAACTATCTCTCATGTATGGTAGATGTGAAACAACATAATTTAGTATAAAACAAAAGTTATCACACTATCAATGGGCAGTAATATAAAGCGAAAAAAAACATAATATTAATATCGCTTTTATTAATATTGGGTTTTCAGTTTAGAGAGAAGGAAAAAAAGATTTTACCTTATTCTAAAATGAACTAAGCAATTACCAATGAGATAGAGAAAATAAAGCATTATTATTATTACCGACTTTATTAATATCTTTTTTTTTATTTTAGAGTAAAAAAAAAAACAGATAATTCATGTTATTCTAAAACGAATTAAAAATTACCAATGAGATGAAGAGGAAAAAAAAGCATACAGTATTATCATTATTATCACTGTTATTAACATATTTGTTGTTGTTATATTACAGCGAAATAAACGGAGAGAATTTAAGTTATTCTAAAACGAACTTAAAAAATAAAATACAACTTTGACGTCCTGCTTCACATAAAGCACAGGAAACAGAATGTCTATCAAATTCTTCCTAAAAAAAAAAAAAAAAAAAAAAAAAAAAAAAAAAAAAAAAAAAAAAAAAAAAAAAAAAAAAACAACTATGAAATTTGAGGCGACAAATAATGCCTTCTGTTTTATGTCCAACAAACAGGAAAGACTTTGTCAGTCAAATCCTTTACTCTTGAATATAAAAATTATATACATGATTACGACAAAAAAAAAAAAAAAAAAAAAAAAAAAAAAAAAAAAAAAAAAACATAAAGGATTACCATAAAAGAAAATTGCAAATAATAATTGATTATGTAAAGACATTAAGGATTATGACAATAAAAGAAGAGCAAATAAAATATACAAAATAAATGATTACGACGATAAAAGAAGAGAGCAAAAAATATATAAAAAAACTACATAAATGATTATGACAATAAAGAAAGGAGCAAAAAATATAAATAATGACATAAATGATTACAACAATGAACGAAAAAGTGCAAAAAATAAAATTTGACAAATGATTATGACAAAAAAAAAAGAAAGAAAAAAAAAAAAGACATGATTATGACACTAAAAGAAAAAAAAATATACAATATGACATAAATGATTACGACAAAAAAAGAAGAGGAAAAAAAAATAAATTATTACGACAACAAAAGAGAATAAAAAAATATATAAAAAATTACAAATTATTATGAAAATAAAATAAAAGTTAAGAGCAAAATGAAATAAAATATCAAGAAAAGAACCGAGGTACAAATGTTACTTATATGCCACAAGTCTTATCAGTTTACAATGTTGCAGTAATTGGAAGCAGCGAACAATGTTTGTTTGTTGCTAAGCTGTAGATGTTGTTATTGTGTCTATTTGAACAATTTATTTTTGCATAATTGCTTAGCTGTTTCTCCTTACTTTGGGATTTATTTGTTTTTCAGAGCGAGTATTCCTGTATAGGAACTTTTACAACATTTTCTAACGGTGAATTATTATTATTATTATTATTATTATTATCATAAAATGTGGTGGCCGATGTGGTAACGTCCTTAACTGGTGAACGCCACACTAGGCATATAGTCCCGCTCATACTCGTTAGTTTCTTTGGTCGCTGCAACCTCATCATCCTTGTGAGGTAATGATGGGGCGTTTGGGGGAGCTTATAGGTCTATATGCTGAGTCATAAGCAGCAATGCCTGGCCCTTCTTGGTCCTAGCTTGGGTGGAAAGGGGGCTTGGGCGCTGATCATATGTATATAGTGAGTCTCTAGGGCATTGTCCTGCTTGATAGGGCAATGCCACTGTCCCCTGCCATTCATGATCAGCCTTTAAACCTTTAATGGTGTGCAATAAAAAAGCCAGACCGCTACTCATTTTTATTACTATTATTAGTTGAGCTACAACCCTATTTGGAAAAGCAGTATGCTATAAGCCCAAGGACTCTAACAGAGAAAGATAGCCCAGTGAGGAGAGGAAATGAATAATTTCCACACAAATCTTCAACAGATTAGATACA
>NC_090745.1:118767391-118769891 GCF_036898095.1 Palaemon carinicauda | reverse complement strand
TATAAACGGCCCCAAAACATATTTCCTTCGCTCGCTTTTTCAGTAAGATATTTAGCTCCCAATTATGCATGAATAAATACGGAAATTGACTACGTGTCGTACTATAAAAAAAAAAAAAAAAAAAAGTTTCCTGGGTAACTGAGCAACATTGCACGCCTCAGTAATGAATTTTCCAGTTTAATTATCTACATCTGGTGCTTCAGTTTACGAGGTAATTTCGTCATTTTCCGCTTCCATGGATATAGACTCAATGCTTCAGGGAGATAAGGCGCATTCGGTATTAAATATGGCATTCGCAATAGATTCATATGGCGTCGCGTACATCCGATTTCAATCAATCGAATGACATTTTGTAGCCTGCGAAGATCACATTGTTTTGTCGGCTGAGTGGCGCAAGTTTGAATTAATCGTGTGACTACTGCAATATCGTCAAAAAAAAAAAAAAAAAAAAAAAAAAAAAATTCCAGGGATGTCTCCTGCTGGTGTCAGGTTTGTTTGAAAAGGGTGTAATTCTCCTTTACATATAATATTATTCGTAGATGAAGCATATATTACCCGTAGATGAAGATATAACTGGATTTAATCAGCCGACAAAGTAGAATGAAATCGTCGCAAAAATTGAGTATCTGGAAACATCTCAATTGTCATTTTATGTCCAAACTTACACATGATGCTTAGTCATTTATACTTACATGAATAGTATGGAGTTAAATGATTGAACCAATATCTAACATTAACCAATTACCTTAATGGTCAATACAAACCATTTAATTCGTATATTAGGATGGACACTTATAACAAACAAGACAATTTAGAAAATCCTTTGCGATTATTCTATCTATTTTCATCAGACGTTTCTTTACATTTCATCTCAAAAAATTAATCAAACAGGCAACTGTATACTCTTCAATCTTCTTTCCAACCGCCATCCCTAAATTAAGGGGTCGGTTGCCTGAAGCGACCTCTCTAATGTTTTCTATCAAAAGCATCCCTTTTCACCAAACCTCTATGCTCTTCAATAATAATTTTTTTCTTGTTGGAACCCTTGGGGTTATAGCATCCTGCTTTTCCAACTAGGGTAATAATAATAATAATAATAATAATAATAATAATAATAATAATAATAATAATAATACAAACGTAAATTCTTCAGACCATCTACTACTCTCTCGCAGTCTATCAGATCCCACAAGGACATTCTTAGGTATCCTACTGAAAAACAATCTGATTCCCCATCATACATTTGTATTTGTTTACAATTATATTTATAATTCAATATATATTCTACATGTGTCTTTGTCCGCACGTCTGTGTATGAAAAAATCACATACTTATATCACTTCAAAGTTACCATTTATTTCGTTGGAACAAAAGGAGTTAAATTGAAAATGTCCAAAGCTCACCAAAATATTGCAGTGAAAAAGGTAATGGCGTAACTGGCATTTCAGCTGATGTTAAATGTCATTGTATTATGAAAATGCCAGGGGTTGAAAAACATTCTCCACACAACGAGTTGGGTGCTGAAAGAGAGGGGGAGGGAGGTGCGAGAGATAGGGTAGGGGGGAGGAATAGGGAGGAAGGGGTGGAGAAAGGCTAATAAGTCCCACTGGAGGGAAGTGGGGGTAGCGGAATCACAAGCGTTATTCATATTATATAGCGATGTCAGGCAGGGCAACCGATTGGGAATACGGTCTTACCCAAAGCAAAGTCCTTCAAAAAGAAGGCAACCGTGCATAACCCATAATAATAATAATAATAATAATAATAATAATAATAATAATAATAATAATAACAATAATAATGATAAAAAAGAAAATAATAATAATAATAATAATAATAATAATAATAATAAAAGAATATGAAACCATTTCAATACTAAACATTTAAATACTTGCGTTCAACTCTCTGGCTGACGTCCTTGCTCATGTCTATTAACAACCAATCAATCAAAAGTTATTGGCATTTTCAAGATGAATCTAAAACAAGACAAATCTATAAACACTTTATGATGACTGATAGCTTTTCGACGGACGAACATACCAATCATTAAGGTTTCTGGTGGCCAATGTGGTAACAACCCTGACTGGTGAACGCCAGACTGGGGTTCCGAGTCCCACCCAAACTCGTTAGTTTCTTTGGTCGCTACAACCTCACCCTCCTTGTGAGCTAAGGATGGGGGGTTTTGGAGGAGCCTATGGGTATCTCTGCAGCCATTGCTGGCCCTCCTTGGTCCTAGCTTTGGTGGAGAGGGGGGGCTTTGGCGCTGATCATATGTATAGGTGTTCAGTCTCTAGGGCATTGTCAGGCTCGATAGGGCAATGTTACTGTCCCTTGCCTATGCCATTCATGAGCGACATTTCAACCTAAACCAGGCCAGTTCGCTGGCATAACCGTCCTCGATAAACTGATAATCGTCCTTGAAAGATAAATTAAAACCTTGTGGTGGCCTATTAAAAGCGTTCCTGCCTCGCGCTCACACGACTGGTGTTCGAGTCTACCT
>NC_090745.1:118752391-118762391 GCF_036898095.1 Palaemon carinicauda | reverse complement strand
TATGTGAAAAATTTGTTTTGGTGTTACTTTTCTTAAAATATTTATTTTAATTGTTCATTACTTTTCTTGTAGTTTATTTACCTCCTTATTGCCTTTCTTCAATGGGCTATTTTCCCTGTTTGACCCCTTGGTCTTATAGCATCCTGCTTTTACAACTAGGGTTGTAGCTTAGCAAGTAGTAGTAGTAGTAGTAGTAGTAGTAGTAGTAGTAGTAGTAGTAGTAATAATAATAGCTATTTACAGGCACGAAATGCCTTCATCTCTAGGCGATATTTGGTTAAAATACAAAATTACTGTTTTTGCATTATATTCCCAAACTTTTTCAATACTGTAATTAATATTACTTTTTATTTTTCAGGGAATGGCGAATGACTCCATGACATCATAAGCTTCTCAAACGCTCAGCAGGCTCTCAGGTCTTGGTGTGACCCACTGCCTCTCTCGCATCACTTCTCTTATTATTACTATTATTATGATCATTATTACTAGCTAAGCTACAACCCTAGTTGGAAAAGTAAAAACACTATAAGCCCAAGAACAATTGAAATAAATATTCAAAAAACAGAAACAACATTCAAATAAATCTTTCACACTAAAACTATAAAAGAAACAAAAGTTCAGCATAAAAATATATTCTGCAAGTTGGAACTTTTGAAGTTCCACCGATTCAACTACCTGGTAAGGAAGATCATTCCTAAACAGGTTTTATTAAAACTAGTGTAAGCGATAGGAAAACTATTCATTAATTCCTAAATCAATTATACACAGCAGGGAAGGAATTACCAGTCTCTAAGCCAGTTAAAATAGAAGTTTATTGAAAGTTAACGTACCCCTCTTTAAAAAAAAAGAAAAAAAAAAAAAAAAAAACTAAATCGAACATTACTGAAAAATATGTTACAGTGTAAACTGAAAGCCAATATAATAAAGAGCAAGTGTTTGAGTATATATATATATATATATATATATATATATATATATATATATATATATATATATATGTATATATATATATATACACACACACACACACACACACATATATATATATATATATATATATATATGTATATATATATATATATATATATATATATATATATATATATATATATATGTATCATTCGGTCAAGCTTAGCTCTCCCTGTCCATCGAGTATGGAAGAGAGGGAGTAATCACACCCGGGTGAGACGGGTGTGCCTGCACATCTAAAAATTCAGCCGTCATTTTTGACGGATCGCGTATAGTAATGATCTAAATAATAGACAACTTTTCCAAATTATTTTAATAAAAGAAAGCTTTCAGTATAAAAACTCACCGCGAGCGAATGTATAAATGTGATATGCAAATGTAAATGACGTAATCACAAAAGCTCAATTGTTTACGAACAATAACCATCAGATTAGAACATTAATGATCAACACATTGACCATTGATGTAATGTTAAATTAGCGATCAATGGAACATGAGATTCATGGTCAAGGGATTATCCACATTAATAATCACCGGATTGAAAAATTAACAATTAATGCACTGCGTGATTAACTTTCAATCGATAATGTGATTAATTATTTATATTAATGAATGAAATTAATGACTTAATGAACAAGAGAGAATTAGTAACGGTTCATGACTTCCATAATCAATTTTCCAAGAGAATTATAATCAATAGGTAATCTAGTTTCATCGCATCCAATATTGAATCAAGCGTGTGGAATGATCTTGTTTGTACGAGGAAAGCAAACAAGAAATGACCACCCAGCAACACCTCACCCCCCTAATAAACACACATGCGACAGATCCCCCCCCCCACACACACACACGCGCGCGCGCGCTTTACCGCTACAATGTAAAAAAATCGTGAGGCGCCAATTACAAGATGAGGTATTATGTGCTGTGCTGAAAAATGTGTCGTAGCTTTACTTATTTTTTTTATTCATCATCACCATCTCCTCCCACGCCTATTGACGCAAAGGGCCTCGGTTATATTTCACCAGCCGTCTCCATCTTGAGCTTTTGAATCAATACTTCTCCATTCATCACCTACTTCACGTTTCATAGTTCTCAGTCATGTAAGCCTGTGTCTTCCAACTCTTCTATACTCCATTTATTTTTTAATGAGGTGCATTTGCACCGACTCGCAAGGGTGCCCATTTAGTTCGGAAAAAGTTTATTGCTAGCTGATTGGTTAGAATGATTTTTTCCGAACAATCAGCGATTAGGAAACTTTTCGGAGCTAAACGGACACCCCTACGAGTCAGTGCAAATGCGCCTCATCAAAAAATATTTACTATAGCGCCTTGTGGAGCCCCGCTGAAAGTTTGGTGAACTAATCTCTCTTAGGAAGTGCGAAGAGCATGCCCAAACCATCTCCATCATCTCCTCCACATATGGTACTCGAGTAATCTCTCTTATAGTTTGTTAAGGCTGAAACAACTTCAGTTATGGGAAATCTCCTAATGGAAGTAAATGCGAGATAGGATAGAGCCTCTTTAACTAAAGCTCAAAGAATAATTAGGAATTAAATAAAATAAGGAGAGAGAGAGAGAGAGAGAGAGAGAGAGAGAGAGAGAGAGAGAGAGAGAGAGAGAGAGAGAGAGAGAGAGAGAGAGAGAGATATGACGACTTTTTCAGATAGTGCTTTGGTATTGTTTAATTATTACGAATGAGATATTGAGAATATAATGATGATGATGATGATAATAATAATAATAATAATAATAATAATAATAATAATAATAATAATAATGATGCTCTGATATTGTTTAATCATCAAGAATGAGATGTTGAAAATATAATAATAATAATAACCATAATAATAATAATCATAATAATAATTGTATTAGTACTAATATTAACAACAATCAATAGTCTAATGAGCTAGATAAATGAAATGCAGCCCTCTGTAAATTAAGTTTAAATATATCTATCATAAACAAGAGGTGGGTAAACTAACCACTCTTCTCTTAAAAGATAAGCCAAAATAACCTTTTGTTTTTACGGGAAATAAAGTGACCGTCAAAAAGGATGCGAAACAACACCCGTGGGCTCATTACTTTTTAGCAGGACATTATCCTAAATCAGATCCTAGTTATCAAGTTGATTAGCGAGGCACAAGGACCTCCTCACTCGAAGGAGGGATAAATCTCAGCCAAGCAGTCTGGCACGGAACGAAATTAAGTCTTTAATATTTACAAAAAGGTGCCGCTGAATTTATGGCGACGTCACATCCCTTCGCTAATGCCCGCAGCATATTTAAAATGTATAGAGAATTTCCTTCAAAGGTAAGACCACCAGTTTCACATTTCCAGCTTTCATAATCACAAGACTCGTAAATAATTTCATTAATCTCAGTTTGAGTCATTATGAGTCTCCCGTTTCAACCAGAATTTAATTGGCAGTTAGCGTTGCTTAAAAGGTCCTCACATATTTTTTTTTTTTTGTCTTTACTTTTTCCTAAAACTTACGCGCGCTCCTAAAAGGATGAATGGAAGCCTCCTGCGGAGCAAACTGGAAACTCGCCATTTAACTTTCCAGGCGAAGGTAAAGAAAAAAAAAGAAAAATATTCCAGACGTGCTTCCCAGTCAAAGTTGACACTGGCGCTAATAGTAATTACAGCCAAGGGTCATTTTCAGCCGAAATTTATACGCGAATTATACCTGACGGACACCTCGGGAGAAAACTCCTGCGACAGCATTGCGAAATGGCCCTTACGGAAGGGGGGCGGAGGGACTGCGGGGGGGGGGGGGGAGAAAATTTCGCATTGAGAGGGCGAGTGTCGTATGTCCACTGGATGATGAATTCAGCGAAGCATTATGTAAATGTCACAGTTCGAATGGGCGCGGTGTGTATTCGGAAGTAACGCACATTCACAAAATTTTCCGACAAGCGTATTTGACATTTTTGTTTTCTTTACAATTGTGTCTTTGTAAATGTTGCTGAGCAATCATAAAATTATTATATTGCAACAACAAATAAAATCATTATAGTCCAACAACAACAACAACTACTACTACTACTACTATTAATAATAATAATAATAATAATAATAATAATAATAATAATAATAATAATAATAAGAAGAAGAAGAAGAAGAAGAAGAAGAAAAACCTCAATACTGTCATCTATTTTTTTCTAATTTTGAAAATAATGATTTTTTTCTAATCTTAAAGTTTCTGTTTTTGAAAAACAACCTAATTATATATGTACCCCACAGTTATATACCAGAAAGAAAGCAGGAGAAAAAAACAGAGGCTTTAACCCAAAATATAACACACATAAGACTTAACATGCAGCAAACCTCATTGAAAAGCGTAAATTATAACTTCCTTTTAATGTTAAAATATTCACACGTGTCTTTAACAGTTAACTATTGTCATATATACCGAACGAAAATATCAATAAATTCAGTAACTAATATAATCATTTATACAAAAATGCAGTTTACCAACTATAACAATGCTATTTTCTATCTTTCTATACACAAATGTCATTGGAATCCTTAAATGTGTTAAATATTAGTAAATATTCAAGATAACTACAAACCCTTTTAAATAAGGCTGAAAGATACGAGTTAACTGTAAGTGCTTCTTAGCTAATACCAATGCCTTAATATCGCAAGAGGGTCTGCCCCTCTCTTTTATTCTTCTCCTGTACTTCTCTTTCTCCCTATTTCCTTACTCTTTCCCATCCCGAGTACCTGCCTTTGAGCTATAAACTGGATTGTATCCAGGGGTACTCTTCCTTTCCCCATATTCCCCACTTCCCTATTCTTATTATTATTATGGATACGAGTTTGCTGATATCTATATTTTGAATCCAAAACTTTGAGCCTTACTAAAGCCTTAGAACAAAAGCTAGTTACAACTCAAAGAGCTATAGAAAGAATTATGATGCAAATAACACTAAGAGACCAAAACAGTGCAACATGGATACGAGAGCAAAAAAAAAAGTAGAGGCTAGAAAAATAAACGGACACAAGAGAATGACAGACAGATAGACATCAAGAATAAAAGAATGGGTCCCTACAGATTGCAAAAGAAGCAGGGGATGAAAGAGAAGACTATGGATTGACGAACTAAGAAAGTTTGCTAGTATAGACTAGCATAGACACGCTATAAACAGACGGGAGTGGATGGACATATCTGAGGCCTTTATCCTGCAGTGGACTATAGTCAATTTTTTTTAGTGAGACAGATTTGCACTGACTCGCGGGGGTGCCCTTTTAGCTCGTAAAAAGTTTCCTGCTACCTGATTGATTAGAATTATCTTGCTCAACCAATCAGCGATCAGGAAACTTTTTCCGAGCTAAAAGGTCACCCCTGCGAGTTGGTGCAATTCTGCCTGTTTAAAGAGAATTGACTATAGTGACGGCTGATGATGATGATACTTTGAACCACAAGGAATTGAAATGCTCAAGGTTCCAACCTACACTACGGTCATAGAAAGTAAAAATATATAATTTAATTAGCAGTTATATGTATATTAGCATATACAGGAATTAAAAAAAATTATTAGAATAACAGTCTATTCAGAAGCCTGAAATCTCGCTTTCAATGAATTACAACTCAACAGGAAGGCCTTGAACGCAATCTGCATTAACATACGCATAATGGCACATCTACGCACATAATTGAATTCGATACCATTCAAGCATAATTTGGTCCTTTTCCTGTCATTGTGGCTTTAAATTTCCCTATTGAATTTCGTCATACAAATACTCTCGGGGAAAAAATACCCTTTTGCTTTCTTTTGTCTTTTTCTCATTCTGCTGACGTTAAGTCTTTTTATAGTTTATATATGATATATCTGTTTTAATGTTGTTACTGCTTTTAGAATGATTTATTGTTAATTTGTTCTCACCATTTATTTATTTCCTTATTTCCTTTCCTCACTGAGCTATTTTTCCTTATTGGAGCCCCTGGACTTATAGCATCTTGCTTTTCTTACTAGGGTTGTAGCTTGGCTAGTAATAATAATAACAATAATAATAATAATAATAATAATTAGGTAGAAAATCCCCACGCCAACAAATACAGATTTTTATGGGTATTAAAATACACAATTATATGCGTTGCATATTTTAAAAATAGCAGGAGCTTTCGCACTTTTTCCAAAGCGCCTCTTAATATAATATAATTGTGGATTTTAGTATAAGATCAACAGACACGGCATGATATTTTATTCAAGTTACAGATTGTTATAGTATTGGTTATCAGTCGTCCTGGTTAGGGAAATTATCCAGTAATAATAGCCATCGTCATATGATCTATCTTAATGTTGTTACTGTTCTTGAAATATTTTGTTCTATTTGTTCATTAATTCTCTTGTAATTTATTTATTTCCTTTCCTTAAAGAACTATTTTCCTCGTTAGAGACAATTCTCTTATAGTTTTTCTTATTTGCTTTCCTCACTGGGCTATTTTTCCTGGTTGGGGCCCTTGGGCATAGCATACTGCCGCTCCAACGAGGGTTGGGGCTTAGCTAATAATAATAATAACAACAACAACAACAACAACAACAACAATAATAATAATAATAAAAATAAGGTGCTAAATTAATTACCTAGATTTTATTATATTCCACCATCTGATGATGATTCATTCAGTGGCTATTCTTGATATATATGGTG
Source organism: Palaemon carinicauda (assembly GCF_036898095.1). Lineage (NCBI taxonomy): Eukaryota > Metazoa > Arthropoda > Malacostraca > Decapoda > Palaemonidae > Palaemon > Palaemon carinicauda. The sequence continues at coordinate 118,755,762 of NC_090745.1, read as the reverse complement.
AAAATGGTGATAATTCTGATAATGATTCAGTCGTTGAAAAATCATTGACAATGGTGAAGTTGACAAAGCTATAAACAACGATAACTGCGACGCTGATAAAGATAATAAAACTAATAGAGAGGCATCAATTGTGTATATAGTCTCAGAGCAAAAACCAAAAACAAAAATATTAAATGGCCAAAGGCCTTCATTCGATCACACTGACCGTGCTATATAGCGACAACGAAACCAAAGCGATTTAATTTACCTATAATAAAAAAATTAATACGACCCAACGAAAACAAATCGATTTAATTTACCTATAATAAAAAAATGAATACGACCCAACGAAACCAAATCGATTTAATTTACCTATAACAAAAAAATTAATACAACCCAACGAAACCAAATCGATTTAATTTACCTATAATAAAAAAAATGAATACGACCCAACGAAACCAAATCGATTTAATTTACCTATAATAAAAAATGAATACGACCCAACGAAACCAAATCGATTTAATTTACCTATAATAAAAAAATGAATACGACCCAACGAAACCAAATCGATTTAATTTACCTATAATAAAAAAATGAATACGACCCAACGAAACCAAAACTATTTAATTTACCTATAATAAAAAAATTAATACGACCCAACGAAACCAAATCGATTTAATTTACCTATAATAAAAAAATGAATACGACCCAACGAAACCAAATCGATTTAATTTACCTATAATAAAAAAATTAATACGACCCAACGAAACCAAATCGATTTAATTTACCTATAATAAAAAAATTAATACGACCCAACGAAACCAAATCGATTTAATTTACCTATAATAAAAAAAATGAATACGACCCAACGAAACCAAATCGATTTAACTTACCTATAATAAAAAAATTAATACGACCCAACGAAACCAAATCGATTTAATATACCTATAATAAAAAAATTAATACGACCCAACGAAACCAAATCGATTTAATTTACCTATAATAAAAAAATTAATACGACCCAACGAAAACCAAATCGATTTAATTTACCTATAATAAAAAAAATTAATACGACCCAACGAAACCAAATCGATTTAATTTACCTGTAATAAAAAATTATTACGACCCAACGAAAACCAAATCGATTTAATTTACCTGTAATAAAAAATTAATACGACCCAACGAAACCAAATCGATTTAATTTACCTATAATAAAAAAATTAATACGACCCAACGAAACCAAATCGATTTAATTTACCTATAATAAAAAAATTAATACGACCCAACGAAACCAAATCGATTTAATTTACCTATAATAAAAAAATTAATACGACCCAACAATACCAAATCGATTTAATTTACCTATAATAAAAAAATTAATACGACCCAACGAAAACCAAATCGATTTAATTTACCTATAATAAAAAAATCAATACGACCCAACGAAACCAAATCGATTTAATTTACATATAATAAAAAAATTAATACGACCCAACGAAACCAAATCGATTTAATTTACCTATAATAAAAAAATGAATACGACCCAACGAAACCAAATCGATTTAATTTACCTATAATAAAAAAATGAATACGACCCAACGAAACCAAATCGATTTAATTTACCTATAATAAAAAAATGAATACGACCCAACGAAACCAAATCGATTTAATTTACCTATAATAAAAAAAATAATACGACCCAACGAAACCAAATCGATTTAACTTACCTATAATAAAAAAATTAATACGACCCAACGAAACCAAATCGATTTAATTTACCTATAATAAAAAAATTAATACGACCCAACGAAACCAAATCGATTTAATTTACCTATAATAAAAAATTAATACGACCCAACGAAACCAAATCGATTTAATTTACCTATGATAAAAAAATTAATACGACCCAACGAAACCAAATCGATTTAATTTACCTATAATAAAAAAATTAATACGACCCAACGAAAACCAAATCGATTTAATTTACCTATAATAAAAAAATTAATACGACCCAACGAAACCAAATCGATTTAATTTACCTATAATAAAAAAAATGAATACGACCCAACGAAACCAAATCGATTTAATTTACCTATAATAAAAAAATGAATACGACCCAACGAAACCAAATCGATTTAATTTACCTATAATAAAAAAATTAATACGACCCAACGAAACCAAATCGATTTAATTTACCTATAATAAAAAAATTAATACGACCCAACGAAACCAAAACGATTTAATTTACCTATAATAAAAAAATGAATACAACCCTACGAAACCAAAACGATTTAATTTACCTATAATAAAAAAATGAATACGACCCAACGAAACCAAATCGATTTAATTTACCTATAATAAAAAAATGAATACGACCCAACGAAACCAAATCGATTTAATTTACCTATAATAAAAAAATGAATACGACCCAACGAAACCAAATCGATTTAATTTACCTATAATAAAAAAATGAATACGACCCAACGAAACCAAATCGATTTAATTTACCTATAATAAAAAAATGAATACGACCCAACGAAACCAAATCGATTTAATTTACCTATAATAAAAAAATGAATACGACCCAACGAAACCAAATCGATTTAATTCACCTATAATAAAAAAATGAATACGACCCAACGAAACCAAATCGATTTAATTTACCTATAATAAAAAAATGAATACGACCCAACGAAACCAAAACGATTTAATTTACCTATAATAAAAAAATGAATACGACCCAACGAAACCAAAACGATTTAATTTACCTATAATAAAAAAATGAATACGACCCAACGAAACCAAATCGATTTAATTTACCTATAATAAAAAAATGAATACGACCCAACGAAACCAAATCGATTTAATTTACCTATAATAAAAAAATGAATACGACCCAACGAAACCAAATCGATTTAATTTACCTATAATAAAAAAATGAATACGACCCGACGAAACCAAATCGATTTAATTTACCTATAATAAATAAATTAATACGACCCGACGAAACCAAATCGATTTAATTTACCTATAATATAAAATTTATACGACCCAACGAAAACCAAATCGATTTAATTTACCTATAATAAAAAAATTAATACGCCCCAGCATTGCATGGAAGCACCGATATAATATTCATAACACTCCCAATGAAACAAATCAGAGAGCATTTTGGGTATCAATATTCCCCGGTTTGGCCTGAACTGTGGCAGTTTAATCACGGCACCGTTATTAAATTAAACATGTCAAGTCACTCGTCTGTGCGCATATTAAGCTCGACACGGCCAACTCTATTGTGTAAATTCTCTAATCGACTGAATTTCACGTGATTTTATTGAGGGGTAATGCACTTGCAGCTGCTGTATACCGTGGGGGAACATGCTCTTTAAAAT
>NC_090745.1:118739891-118747391 GCF_036898095.1 Palaemon carinicauda | reverse complement strand
TTGTAATTCATCCATAAGTAACTGATATAAATTAATTTCGAATTGTGACATAATTTGCGTGATATCCAAATCACAGTTGACGGAAACTCGAAGGAGTATTACAGTATTCCAATTCTTTCCATCTACCTGAATTCTGCATATTATTTCACAAAACGAAGATTAAGTACAAGTATAAACGTTGAGGTGAACATCTATAAACTTTTCAATTAAAAAAAAAAAGAAAAAAAAATCGTAAGAAAAAATTATTTTACAAAAAAAGATTCCACCATACTACTTAATCTAGAAAAATTTACCAAAACACGTGAAAAGTAAAAGAAATATAAATTTCCAAATATGAAAATAAAACAAATACATAGATGAATGAAGGCTCATCTAACATTTTAACATCATAAGAAAAAAACATTTTATAATTTAAGATGCCATCATACAACTCAACCTAAAAGAAACTTACCCGACCGCTCATAAAAAATAACTGAGCAAGGATAAGCTAGGTAAGAAATCCTTGTACAACCCTCGCCAACGAAGCCATAGCCATTGGAAGCCTGGGGAAATATAGAGCGAACGCCCATTGATAAATTTATGCCTATTCTGATATGCCACCGTTTGTTTTGATATCAGAACTTTGGGTCAAACTCGATTGCAACGCATTGGTATTCATAGAGAGGCGGCATTTTGTTTGTGAATCACAATCTCTCAGCGGACTTTCTTATCGACACAATTTGGAGAGGGTGTTGGTTGTGTGTGTGTGTGGGGGGGGGGGGTTATGGAGGATTCGAGGGGGGAGGGGGTTCCAGGCGTGGGCCCACCACTGCTTTGCGATTTGGGACGAATGGATAGAACAAAAATATATAGGGGAGCATTCGGTTTTATTTATTTTTTCGTTTTTCTCCCAAGGCTGTTTGTCACCCAAAGTTTCGCAATTGTGGGAAAAAAATCGAAAGACAGCCGTGCCAGTTGCATCTTTATTGGGTGATATAATTTAGGTTAAAAGTTAAATGGTGTTCTTATATTCCCTTCGTAAGCAATTACGCATATGAAACTAAATCAGTACTACAGTTGCTAAAAATTTAAACTTTCCTTTACCTTCTTGGTTGAGGGTACACTCAGGCTCACTACTCTATCTTATTTCTTTTCCTCTTGCTTTTTTGAAGTTTTTATAATTTATATATGAAAAAATCTAATCAAATGCTGATACTGTTCTTGAAATATTTTGTTATGAATGTTCATTACTAATATTGTAGTTAATTTATTTCCTTTCCTCACTGGCAATTTTTTTCCCAGTTTGAGCCCATGGGCTTATATCATCCTGGTTTTCCAACTAGGGTTGAGGTTTAGCTAGTAACAACAACAACAACAACAACAATAATAATAATAATAATAATAATAATAATAATAATAATAGAACGTATACCTGTCAATATACGTAATTTTATTAACGTACTATTCGTTATAACTGTACACTAGAAATTTAACAGATATACTATTAATTTTGTCTTGCAGAGACGAAGGTTAATATATATCTTACCTAGTTAGTACGAAGGAGAGAGAGGGAAATTAAGAGAAGGTAAATCATAATCCATAACTATAAAGAAAGATAAAAGGAAGCCTATAAAAAACTAGAAGAGCATTCTGAGAGTGCAGACCTCCGCCAAGGCAGCTTATTTCTCGAAACCAGCTTGCCTTTCCCAGAATCAATTTAGACCGTACGCGTATTTAAAGTCTGCGTGATAACCATGTTCGAACTTTGGGTTAAGGTTAGGGTTAATTCGGCGACCTTTTGCTTAACCTTGACCTTTGACTTAGACCTTTCACAATTGAATCACTTCCTTGTCTAAACATAAAAATTAATCCCTGAAAGTTTCACTACTCTATGAGTAAAATTGTGGTCAGGAACAAACAAATAAGCAAACAAACACGAGCGTAAACATAACCTTCTCCCAACTTCGTTGGCGGATGTAAAACCGGATTTTGGAGAAAAAAAAAAAACACAGAAGGGAAAGGAGAATCCCAAAGCTTAGATGAAAGGGGAAGATAAAAACCAGCAAACAGAGAAATAAAAAGGGGATTACTGGTCTTCCTTTACTTAGATTTAATCTGCTTTTCATAGCAATAATAACAAATACATAAACCTCTAACGCTTCATTCATAAAAGGTTCGAAAGTACACAACTGTTGATTCTCGTGCGTAAGAAATAAACCATAGCTTTAATCTTGCCTTTCCATTCAATCCCCTCTTGTCTGGGTGGGAAATTTAAATATAGAAAGGTTACGCCCAGTTATTCTGAATTACCTAGAGCGGTGGAATGTTGAGCGATTCAACCCGCCCGGGTGTAAGATTAACTCGTCTAGAACTTCCACTTTTTTATATCTCCCCTAAGGAGGTGATGCTTCTGTTTCAGTCTGTTTGTTTGATTGCTTTTTTATAATGAATAAGCAAAGTGTCATTTTCTTTACAAAAATTACCAAAAGTTAAATGTAACTATAAGAGAGATAACTAGAGTGCCATTATCAAACTATTGTTATCTAATCTTGGGTAGTGTCATAGCCTCTGTACCACGGTCTTCCACTCTCTTGGGTCAGAGATCTCTTGCTTGAGAGTACACTCAGGCACCCTATTCTATATTTTTTCTCTTCTTATTTTTATTTTAAAGGTTTTATCCTCTTGTTATTTTCAAGTTTTTGTAGTTTATATATGAATGATTTATTTTGATATTATTATTATTCTTAAGCCTCTCTTGTAGTTTTCCTTATTTCCTTTCCTCACTACGCTATTTTCCCTATTGGAGCCCTTGGGCTTAAAGTATCCTTCTTTCTAACCGATGTTGTAGCTTAGCAAGTAATAATAATAATAATAATAATAATAATAATAATAATAATAATAAGCACGAGATCATGGTGAGAGGTAAATGGAGATGGTTTGGGGATGTTCTTCGCACTCTACGTGAGAGATTAGTTTCACCAAACTGGGTTCCACAAGGTACTAAAAGAGTTGGAAGACCCAGGCCTACATGGCTGAGGACTATGAGGAGTGAAGTAGATAATGATGAATGGAGAAGTATTGATTTAAAAAATCAAGATAGAGACGACTGGTGAAATCTAACCGAGGCCCTTTGCCTCAATACGCGTAGGAGATAATGATGAATCTTGAGAAAGTGATTTGATTTTTTTAGGAATGAACGGGACTTTTTTTAACAATTGGATAGCTTAACATTGTGGTTACCAAACAATCTTGTTAATAAGGACTTAGAACTTTACACTTTTAGTTTCTTCTCTCATCCCATGAAACGAGAGCAGCAACCCACGACAACTGACTAACAGGTATACAACTCATCTCAGGACTGAACAGACCAACGATAGATTTGAAAGGACTTGATTAGAATTGTTCTTTCCTCTTTTTGGACCAGAAAATACTCTGGTGTTAATTAATTTTATTAACAGTTTTGTTACTAATCCGTTACCCGTATTCTTATTTTTCTCAATTGTATAAGATTCAAAGCAATCCGTCGATTAAAAATAATATAAGGTCATAAAAACCCCAAATCTTAAGACCCCGAGGCTTGGAACAAACTTATCAAGATAAAAATAATAAAAGTATAATAATTCAGATCGTAAAGAGATGCACTAAATTACCAGGTTGATATTAATAACAATGCTTCGGTACAAAGAATAACTGAGAAATGAGATTTACAAATTCTTCAACAACTATCTCTCTCTCTCTCTCTCTCTCTCTCTCTCTCTCTCTCTCTCTCTCTCTGCAGCACACGCAAGTGTATTACAAATATTTCCATCATCTGCTTACCATATCGGAAATTCTTTCCACTATCAACAGGAAAATGTAAGGATAATATTTCTGCAAATTTGATATGCATTTTCTGAGAAAACACGCACTGCTTTCCAATACCACTCCAGGCTATTCTTAATTTTGGAATGCTTTACTTATGCAAACAATGCTCTCAGGAACGCAAACAGGAAAATCGTAAATACATGTTTGTTCTTAAGGCAGTTAATGGGGAGCCTTACATCATTCTGTTGAACCAAATGTATAAACTCTCAAAAGCATTATGTATCATTTTCTTATTGCATAAATTAATAAATAATATCAAATATAGAGTTATAAGGGAAAATAAATATTATTGGTATTGAAAATATTTACGTAGGTTTGTATATCTTTTTTTCTAGCATAAATCTATTTTCTCAGACAGCTACATGTCTGCGTGTGATAGTGTATACCGTAAATATACATATATTTATATATATACACACACACATTATATATATATATATATACACATATATATATATATATATAATATATATATATATATATATATATATACATACATATATATCATATATTATATATACATATATATATATTATATACATTATATATACATATATATATTATATATTACATACAAACATATATATACATACATACATATATAAATACACACACACAAAATTCTCACTTTCACTTTTTATTCACTTGATTTACTACGAAAAATAAATATCCATCTCATTGGTTCAATCACTTTCCATTCATTAGTAATTAACAACCACATATAACTCAAGTTTAATGCCAACTATAAGTTCTTCTTGTAAGTGTGTATGCGTAAAACTCACAGGAGCATATCACGCTCTAATGCAATTAACCAAACGGGAAAATATAAATACTTAGTGAACACTGACCGGTTTCGTCTCACTGTATCGTCAAGAGGGCTCTAGATGACGTCGTGAGACAATATCGGGCAGGATTCACTCAGTATTTTCCTTTTGGTTTATTATATATATATATATATATATATGTATATATATACATATATATATATGTATATATATACATATATATATATACATATATATATATATATATATATATATGAGAGAGAGAGAGAGAGAGAGAGAGAGAGAGAGAGAGAGATAAAAACCTCTTTCAAATTTTTTTACTGATCAAGGATGCACGAAGAACAATAACAAAATAATAACAAAATAGGAAATAATAATAGGCAACAAACTCTGTAACAGGAAGAAAATCTAAAAAAAAAGAAGTCCAGAAACTTTACCATCGGTTATTTTCCCCGTTCCAATTACCTTCGCTGTGAAAACTTTTTAACATTTCCATATTTTCCATAAAACAAGAAATTTTCTCCCCTGGAATGACATCCTCGCAATTCCGTTGACCGAGACCGATGTTACCGCATCTCCTTCACGAAGTTATTAACTTGGTTCTCGTAAACACCCCCAGAGGGAAGTACCCTCGTTAATTAGTTGTATGACGGAAAATGCATTATACATGAGCGGCACGACCACACCGGGGAGGAGAGGAGGAGGCGGTACTAAAACGAGCGAGCTACTCTCGAATCAAATCGTCTCAAACTTACGCAGAAAAAAAAAAATTACCATTTCGCATACGCATCTCACTCGGGTTAAACAAGGCGTAAGGATCCGTGGCACTTGAAGGGCGATCGCGGTCTTTACGCAGGATATCAGGCCTTGGACGCAACTACGCGGACGAGTTGAACGCCCTTCTTGATCCGAGGACATGACTCTTGCCCCTATACCGCGACGTCTCCGGAGTGTGTTGGGAAGATTGAGTTATGCATGGTCTGAGACTCTGTCCTGGGTAAGATAGTACACCCAGGGAGTGAGACCAAGTTTGAAAAAGGGAGGGGGAAGGGGTTTGGAAAGGAGAGAGAGATATATACGTTGGTACTTTATGAAAAATCGGAGCATATATATGAATATAATTAGCAGGTAATGGCATATCTGATCGTGTTTGATAGCTACAGCCTCGGAGATATGACATTTTCATATTTATGTATAAACACATATCTATAACATATTTCTAAGTATGTTTGTCTATATGCGTACATTATTATTATCATTATTATTATTATTACTTGCTAGGCTACAACCGTAGTTGGAAAAGCAGGATGCTATAAGCCCAGGGGCCAAAAAAGGGAAAATAGCCCAGTGAGGAAAGGAAACAAGAAAAAATAAAATATCTTAAGAACAGTAACATCATTAAAATAAATATTTCCTTTGTAACCTACAAAAACTACAACAAAACAAGACGAAGAAAGACTAGATAGAATAGTGTGTCCGAGTGTACCCTCAAGCAAGAGAACTTCAACCCATAGGCTATGGCACTACCCAAGTGTTGGAGAAAAATCCTGTCAGTATATACTCGGATTTTATACCAGCACAAAAAGGAAGATTGTGAGCAATGAGGACGCGTAATTAAGTTAATCAATCCATTCACTTCTTCTATGACACAATATAAGCAATTGCATACTCACTCTACTTGCTTCCATGCCATATTACGGAACATTGCCGCTTGCGACACATTAGTAGAGTTGTTTCCAAGTGTTTAGAGATTATTGGTATTTGATAAGGAATAGGCTCGAATCCTGGGCCATGGTCGGAAATACATATAATTTCATTTTAGATTTGTTACCAAAGTAAAAATTTGAAATGCATAATACACACACACATTTATACATACGCTCACATACACACACTTTTATACATACGCTCACATACACACACATTTATACATACGCTCACATACACACACATGTATATATATATATATATATATATGTATATATATACATATATATACAGTATATATATATATATATATATATAAATATATATATATATATATATGCCATGATCAGCTCTTAATATCCAATCCTCTCTGACTCGGGATCAGAGACCCCGACGTGGTAAGTTACTGGAATCTCAGTTTCCTAAGCCGGGTTCGATTCCTTGGCCGACCACTTAATTTCCCTCATGGGTCTCTGATCCCGAGGCAGAGAGAATTCAATATCAAGTGGTATTTGTGGGTTTGTGAATACACGAATAAACACATTTAAATGTGAAAAATTATCATTATATATAAACACATTTAAATGTGAAAAATTATCATTACATATACACACATACTAACTAAACGACGATTCTTTAAACACGTTCCATAAGACTTCATAACACAAATCTTCCCAGACATTACCAAAGAAATATGCAAGCAGATAGTTCTAGCAGTCAGGCCTTCACTACCGTAAGGCACAATACTGCACAGTATTCTAGAAGTTTTATTCCAGCTGTGACTAGACTGTGAATTGATCTTTGAGTAGCTCAAACTTTTTCATTCCTTTCTCCTGAATAGGTTGACGTAAGTCTGGTTTCATTATGTATTTATTTATTATTTGTTACTAATCTTGAAATATTTCATATTTCTATTTATTACTTATATTAGTTTCCTTTTTATAACCCTATTTCCTTTCCTCGCTAAGCTACTTTCCCTGTTTGAGCCCTTAGGCTTGTAGAATTCTGCTTTTCCAAACAGGGTTGTAGCCTGGCTAACAACAACAACAACAACAACAATAATAATAATAAGCCTTGTATTCACCTTAATAACTTAATTAAAAAAAACAGAAAATTGAGAAATAATTAACAAAATAATGGCTAAACAGATGGTGGAGAGAGAGAG
>NC_090745.1:118722391-118734891 GCF_036898095.1 Palaemon carinicauda | reverse complement strand
ACCTTGGGTAGTGTCATAGTATCTGTACCGTGGTCTTCCACTATCTTGTGTTAGAGTTCTCTTGCTTGAGGGTACACTCGGGCAAACTATTCTATCTTATTCCTCTTCCTCTTGTATTTTTCAATTCTTTTATCATTTTTATAGAAAATATTTATTTCAATGTTGTTACTGTTCTGAAAATATTTAATTTTTCCTTGTTTCCTTTCCTCAACGGGCTATTCTTCCCCGTTGGAGCCCTTGGGCTTATAGCATCCTGCTTTTCCCACACGACTTGTAGCTAAGCAAGTAATAATACTAATAATAATAATAATAATAATAATAATAATAATAATAATAATAATAATAATGGTTAAGGTAGAGTTATGCCGTAAATAAAAACATTGGGGAGGAGGTTATTAAATATACCCAAAGCAATCCTGGCGTCGTAGAAAAGCTGGCGACAGCGGAAGTGGTGGACAAAGTTGAAGCCTAAAGTGGGAACCCCTGATAGGGAGAAGTGAGAAGGCGATGTATTAATTATAGCAAGTTTAATTCGAAATTGGAATGCTGAGAGAGAGAGAGAGAGAGAGAGAGAGAGAGAGAGAGGGAGAGAGAGAGCTTTGGTTCCAGGAATCGGGGACAGAGATTAGTATTTGCAAAAAAGGAAGATGAAGGAAGAGGCACAATACAATCTAGCAATCGCTATGGTCTTCTAGAGTCTTGGGTTAGAGTTCTCTTGCTTGACGGTACACACTCGCACACCCTTACTTAGAAATTGGAATGCTGAGAGAGAGAGAGAGAGAGAGAGAGAGAGAGAGAGGGGGGGGGAGAGAGAGAGAGAGAACTTTGGTTCCAGGAATCGAGACAGAGATTAGTATTTGCAAAAAAAGGAAGATGAAGGGAGATGCCTAATACAGCCTAGCCATAGCTATGGTCTTCCAGTGTCTTGGGTTAGAGTTCTCTAGCTTGAGGGTACACACTAACACACCCTTACTTCGAAATTGGAATGCTGAGAGAGAGAGAGAGAGAGAGAGAGAGAGAGAGAGAGAGAGCTTTGGTTCCAGGAAGATGAAGGAAGAGGCATAATACAGTCTAGCCATAGTCTCTGTAACATGGTTCTTCCAGTGTCTTGGGATAGAGTTCTCTTGCTTGAGGGTACACTTTCCCACACTATTCTCTCTTATTTTTCTTCTTGTTGTGCTAATATTTTTTATAATTTATATAAGAAATACTTATTTTAATGGTGTTACTTTTCTTGAAATATTTTATTTTCCCTTGTTTCCTTTCCTCACTGGGCTATTTTCCCTGTTTGGGCCCCTGAGCTAATAGCATCCTGCTTTTCCAACTAGAGTTGTAGCTTAGCAAGTAGTTGTAATAATAATAAAAATAATAATAATAATAACAAAAATGATATAATAATAATAATAATAATAATAATAATAATAATAATAATAATAACAATAATATAATAACAATAATAGCTGTATCACCTTGGACTCATTTTCCATCAAAGGTCGGATGTGAAGTCAATTCTTCCTGTTATATGTTCGTTCTTTGATAAAGCACTGAAAAGGTGTTCGATTGGTTATTTATTTGTTTGTATATGCAGTGACCTTGTAATACTCGCCATTGTTTACCAAACAATCCTCAGAATCTTTTGTTTACCTTCAACTGAGGTTGAACAAAGCGTGGACACGTCAGAGACATAAACAATAGCGGAATTAGTTGAGACATTAAAAATAATAAATAAACAAATTAAAAAAAAAAGTTGAAGATACTAAGCCTTTAGCAACAATAACTGAAGATAAATGATATATAAGCAACAAAATACTTAAAAACTAGATTCCTGGACATAAGAATCATATAAAATTGGAATTATATAAAAAATATATTTCTGTAATACCAAATTCCGATTAACTGTAGTGGAATAACGATGTATTCACAATAGTTGAAAAAAAAAATAAATAAATAAATAAAAAAAAAATAAAAAAAAAAAACAAGAGTTGAAAATACTAAGCCTCTATCAAGAATATCTGAAGATTAATATATATCGAACAAACTACTTAAAAACAAAATTCCTGGATATAGGAATCATAATAAATTGGAATTAAGTAAAAAAAATATTTCTGTAATACCAAATTCAGATTAAACTGGAATAACGTTGTATTTACAAAGAAACAATGCACAACAGCATTGATCCAGATTTGAAACCGACTTCGGCAGTGCATTCGCAAAAAGAAAGAGCAATAACAACAACAGCAGGCCCTGAATTGGAAATACGAGTGTGTCAGGACTACAAAGTTAGTCGACATCTGCTACAATCACCGCAAGAAAGATACGGCATCGAAAGCCGGCCGTGCAGTAACTCACCCAAAAACAATATCACCTCCGGGAACCAAAATTTTTGATGACCGAATCTGCAACAGATAGCAATCAGGTCATATGGCAATCCGGTGATCAACTACTCCCCGGGGCAGACGCCCCCCAGTATCATTGCAAGCGGTCGGGGGAGGAGGAGGGGGGAGGGGAGGGGGGGGAACGATAAGAGGGAGGCGTTGAGTCAGCTCAATGAACTGCCATTAAATCTAAAACGTGTTCGGAACAAGATTTCGACACCCTGGTCTCCGCATTAGCAAAGGGATGATTTCCCAAAGGCCTCCTACAATGCGATGACAGGAGAGAGAGGAGAGAGAGAGAGAGAGGAGAGAGAGAGAGAGGAGGGCTCTATACTGCAGGAGATGAGGTCATGGGAGTGGTTGGTATTCGGGGAGAGGGCGGGAATGCATCCCCGAAAATTTCGGCGGGGCATGCGTGAGAAAGCAGCTAAACGGGAAGCCAATTGCAGATGAATTCAAATATTTGCCAGTCATCGATCAAACGCCCTGCCCTTAATAGCTGCTGGTAATCTGGCCAACCGAACACAAAGTCATCAGGAAACAATGCCAGTTATGAAACCGAAAAGTAAATAGACAAATACGAAATACCGAACCTGGCCCGATGCAACAGCGTATAGCATTTAACACCTGAATAAACATTTTTTTCCCCCTCTCCAGTCCGGGACTATTGGGATTCGGGGAAAGGAGGAAAAGGGGGAGGTTATAGGGGGACTAGAAGAGGGGGGGGGGGGGGGGGGCAGGAGAGAATGCCCATGGGGCCATAAATCCACATATTTAGGAGGGCGAGGTAATGATTTAGTCACCCAGCTAATCAAACGTGGATTTAAATGGCTCCCTCCTTCCACGATATTTTTTTTTATTCGAGCCATTTAGGGGATTTGCAATGGGTGATTTAAACGAGATAACTTCTGTGTTTAATTAAGGCAATATGCAGCTTTTTTCCGCGTTCTGGTGATGCATGTGATACCTGGGAATACTGCATGTTGCAGACTAATTACGAAGGTGATTGCAGACAGAGAGCGTGCGAGTGAGCGAGCCAGTCAGAGAGAGAGAGAGAGGGGGGAATAGAGGGAGGGAGCGGAGGGCTTGCATCAGATTGTATAATATGTTGCAGTTGTTGTTATTGTTGTACAGCTTTTACACCAGATCACATTTTATTGGAGTACAGGGAGAGGTTAGTTTCAAAATGCCAGAGTGGAAGTTGCAACTGCATGGCAATATACGTGTCTGCGAGGGATTTTTTATTGAAAATAATGCTCATAAAAAAGGGGGGTTCCGTTCGCATACCAACAAATTAATTCAGTAACGCGCACATGGATGCTCAGATAGATATGCACATGCATATATACATGCAGTTTTTACATTCCTTTATGATCTTAAATACCAGGAAAATACGAGGCTATATATTCTTCCCAAATAAAAACAATAAAATTGTTGTGATAAAAAAAAATAACAAGTGAGTTCGGTTTCATTTACAGGTATTAATTTAGAAAATATAAGTGATTAGGTGTGTATCCATATGCATATACATACATACATACATACATATATATATATATATATATATATATATATATATATGTGTGTGTGTGTATATATATATATACATATACTATATATATATATATATATATATATATATATATATATACACACATATATATAAATTTATATACATATATATGAATATATATATATATATATACATATATATAAATATATATATACATATTATATATATATACATATATATATATATATATATATATATAAGAGTATCATAAATAAATTATGAAACGTGGCTTAAGTAAATGTGCCCAACATAAAAAAAAATCTTATTTCATAACAACTTGCAAAGGACATTAGATAGCCATCTGGTACCGGATTCTAACCCTCATTATATCCTTGGTGTCCCGCCGTCTCAAAAATAAAAGTTCGAGTAAGCCAGAAGTCAGACATCAACAAAGCTAAAAGTCTTCAGGGTAACTTAAAGAACTGACGTCATCTTATCACAACGAAGCCATCCGACATGTAGAAGAAAAGTCCCTAATTAAGAAATTCTCACTTGTTGCACCAGTGTCACAAAACCCATGGTCGATAGAGTCAAAGGACTATAGTCCATTTCTTTTAGCGAGTCATATTTGCACCGACTCACAGCGGTGCCCTTTTAGCTCGGAAAAGTTTTCTGATCGCTGATTGGTTGGACAAGATAATTCTAACCAATCAGCGACCAGGAAACTTTTCCGAGCTAAAAGGGCACCGTTGCGAGTCGGGGCAAATATGACTCGCTAAAAGAAGTGGACTATAGTGTCACAAAACCCAATGTCATTACAGTCAAAGCCCTTATAGGTGAAAATAGATTAATCTCATGGTTACTTTAAGATTAGATTTGTGCAATAGGCTAACAAGCTATTATAGATACCAAAGGTTTGAACTCAAAAAAAAAAAAAAAAAAAAAAAAAAAAAAAAAAAAAAAAAAAAAAAAACACCGAACAAAAATCCAGAATTAACGTCACACAGAGACCCTTCAAAAAGTTCAGCAATAACTATAAGTAAAGACTTCCAGGAGGCAGGGTATTAACTTAGAAAACGTTCCAGCAAGCAAGAGCTTAACTAGAAAAAAGGGCCTTCTCGGAGGCAAGTTGTAAAAAGAAACTTCTAAGAGGGATAAATTAACTAAATAAAAACGGTCTTTAAGGGACAAGATATCAACTTGAAGATAAAAGGCCCCACATGAGTCAAAATCGTATGCCAAGAAGTGTAAGGTGGCTTTCCAGGAGGCAAAAAAGGGACTTTCCAGAAGTAAAAAAAATAAAGGGTGCTTTCCAGGAGGCAAAAAAGGGGGTTTCAAGGAGACAAAAAGCGGCTTTCCAGGAGGCACAAAAAGGCCTTTATACAAGGCAAAGAAAGGGCTTTCAAGGAGGCAAATATAAAAAAAGGCTTTTCCAGGAGGCAAATATAAAAAAAGGCTTTTCCAGGAGGAAAAAAAAAGACTTTCCAGGAGGCAAAATATAGGTTTCATAAAGGATATTTGAGAAGGCTATGTAATAACTACCACCCAAATGGCCTAAAAAATAAAGTCTACAAGGCGCCCCCCCCCCCCAAAAAAAAAAAAAAAAAAAAAAAAACACCTGAAACATTACTACTAATATGCAACACAAAACTAATGGTCCAGAAAATCTGAAGATTCTACGAGACAAGACGTTACCATAGAAAATAAACTTCACGTAATTAAACTAAAATAAAACAGCCTTACCACATTCTCAAATTTACACAATTCTCTGGTCTCTGCTTCCCTATCCCTCCCAAACCCCAAGTACAACCTTAATCTTCAGACAAGCAGCCGTACCTCCATTGCCACAACACTGAAGATAAAATGTTTATGAAATATAACTAATTCACGGTGTTGAAATACTTCGAGAAATACCTGGAAATTCACATATTTCAGTTAGTGAACACCTGTTCAAGGAACTTTAAGATTGGCTTCTGATGTGACCTGAAATATATTGGGCGATTCATGGCCGAAATATAACTGGCTATAGTTGATTCATTAGGAATAAAATCATTACTCATGATATGTAGGACAATAACAATTGCTTTTTTTTTTTAATGGGTACTTCATATAAAAAAAAAAGCGATAGGGGGTGACCAAACGAGTCTACTGCACCCCCCCCCCCCTTTGAATTATTTACTTCAATAATTAAAAAACAAAAACAAAACTGAACAATGAAAATTAGAACAAGGAAAGAATTATAAAAGTCTAGCATATAAGCAGTCGGTGCTAATTAGAGCACACAAATTAAATTCTATGCAAAAGAAGTTGGTTTATCAAAAGTAAATTTAAATTCTTTAAACAACTGTATCAACAAAAATTGAACTTCAGATTACTAATAAGTTGAATTTGTGGTTTCACTAACACCACCATCATCACAATAATAAAAAATTTGTAAAAATAATAATAATAACAATACAAATGTTTGATCCATTCCAGTTCAGGTATTGCGGTCTAATACAACCATAAACTACCAACTATGCAAACATACATGCATACACACACACACACACACATACACACACATATATATATATATATATATATATATATATATATATATATATATATATATATATATATATATACATATATATATATGTGTGTGTGTGCGCGCGCGCGCAAGTGCGTCAATGAAAAAAGCACAAAAAGCACAAAACCGAAAAAGGGATCCACACGAAAAAAAGCTCTAACAATTCTAATGTTGTTTATTTCAAATTTCGAGTACTAAGCGGGCAGAGGTCATATATTTAAAGCATCGGACAGCTTAATCAAGCCAATTAAATCCCCCTCATGTAAATTTATTTCCTTTCAGACCAATAAGTAGTAAAAAATGGTAGTAATATAGCAAAGGGATTTAAATTACCATTCCACATTCGCATTACCGAGTAGAAAAATGATTACATAAATAATTGAGCTAGGGAAAAAATTAATGGATTGTTTAGACCTGACATGGAGAGAGGCGTGATCCAAAATGCAGTCTGAAGTTTGAAATAATATTTTGGAATAATATGCATTTCTTTCTTCTATTACATTGAATCAGTTTAAAGGTTTAAAGGCCTCTCATGAATGGCAGGGGCAAGGGACAATGCCATTGCTCTATCGAGCGGGACAATACCCTAGACTAGAGACTGACCATATATACATATGATCAGCGCCCAAAACCCCCTCTCCAACCAAGCTAGGAGTAAGGAGGGCCAGGCATTGGCTGCTGATGACTCCCACAAAACCCCCATCCTTAGCTCATAAGGATGGTGAAGTTGTAGCGACCAAAGAAACTAACGAGCTTGAGCGAGACTCGAACCCCAGTGTAGTGTTTCCCAGTCAGGGACGTTACCAATCGGCCACCATAACCCTTGCCTACAGAACTATGTCTAGTCAGCATTTATCAATGGACCTGAAACCTTTTAATTTGGCAAAATGAATCATTTGCCTATATAAGTGTTTAGTTAGCATTTATCAACGATATGAAACCTTTTAATTTGGCCAAATTTTCACATAATCTGTAATGCAATTCCAGTTACCTGGAAACCTTTCCATCTACAGGGAATTGTTTCTTAATGGGTAATATCGCATCATTTCAAGGAACCCGGATATCTTTTCCACTGGACTGGAATAAATTGATTAAGGTCTGGAATAAATTTATTGCGGTCTGGAATAAATTTATTGTGGACTGGAATAAATTTATTGCGGTCTGGAATAAATTTATTGTGGACTGGAATAAATTTATTGTGGACTGGAATAAATCTAATGTGACCTGGAATCTTCTTCCGGGAAAAACATCTTATTCATCCTTTCACTTCTGACTTGGAATCTTTTGACAAAGAGACAAGATTTATTTATAATCCTCCTAATGACCAAGAACACCTCTTTTAAGACTTGGATATCTAAACCAAAGACATAAAAAATTCTACAGATGAAATCATATCAACATTTTCCTGTCATCTATCAAGTTTCCTGGTATACGAAATCATTTCCAGTGACCCGGAAGAATCTCCTTTCAACTACCTGGAATCATTTTCCAATGACCTGGAAACTTTCTGACCAAATAAAATCATCCCCCCCCCCCCCCCCGCCCTTCGAACGATTTGGAAATCTTTATCTAAGACATGAAATATTCTACAGATGAAATCACATCAACATTTTCCTGTCATCTATCAAATTTCCTGGTATAAGAAACCATTTCCAGTGACCCGGAAGAATCTCCTTTCAACTACCTGGAATCATTTTCCAATGACCTGGAAACTTTCTGACCAAATAAAATCATCCCCCCCCCCCCCTCGAACGATTTGGAAATCTTTATCTAAGACATGAAATATTCTACAGATGAAATCATATCAACATTTTCCTGTCACCTATCAAATTTCCTGGTATACGAAACCATTTCCAGTGACCGGAATCTCCTTTCAACTACCTGGAATCATTTTCCAATGACCTGGAAACTTTCTGACCAAATAAAATCATCTCCCCCCCCCCAACCGATTTGGAAATCTTTAACTAAGACATGAAATATTCTACAGATAAAATCACACCTTATCAACATTTTCCAGTCATCTGCCAAATTTCCTGTTATACGAAATCATTTCCAGTGACCCTGAAGAATCTCCTTTCAACTACCTGGAATCATTTTCCAATGACCTGGAAACTTTCTGACCAAATAAAATCATCTCCCCCCCCCCTCGAACGATTTTCCCTTCAACCAGCAGTGTAACACCACGAGACCACTTAACCATTGGCAGGTTTCCGTGGAAACAGCACGCTGACCAACTTGAGCCCAGAGACTCTGCTTAAGCTTGTGGCTTAGTAACAGCAACCGTAATAAAGGCCTCCCAAGAAATTATACTCAATTTTTTTTAATGAGGCGCATTGGCATTGACTCGCAGCGGTGCCCTTTTAGCTCGGAAAAGTTTCCTTCTTTCTGATTGGTTAGAATTTTCTTGTCCAACCAATCAGAGATCAGGATATTTTTCCGAGCTATAAAAAGCACTCCTGCGAGTCGGTGTAAATCTGCCACACTGAAAAAAATTGACAATAGTCAAAAGTACAGTAATAAAATCACGACGAAGATTTGAGTATCACCTTAATACTCTCTCACTCTCTCTCTCTCTCTCTCTCTCTCTCTCTCTCTCTCTCTCTCGAAGCGTAGGCCGAAGGTTGTCCTTAACAACTATATTTTCAGAAATTAGTCAAAATTACAGTAATAAAACCACGATGAAGGTTTGAGTATCACCTTAATGCTCGCCGTCTCTCTCTCTCTCTCTCTCTCTCTCTCTCTCTCTCTCTCTCGCGAAGCGTAGGCCGAAGGCTGTCCTTAACGACTATATTTTCAGAAATTAGTCAAAATTACAGTAATAAAACTACGACGAAGGTTTGAGTATCACCTTAATACTCTCTCTCTCTCTCTCTCTCTCTCTCTCTCTCTCTCTCTCTCTCTCTCTCTCTCTCTCTCGAAGCGTAGACCGAAGGTTGTCCTTAACAACTATATTTTCAGAAATTAGTCAAAATTACAGTAATAAAACCACGACGAAGGTTTGAGTATCACCTTAATACTCGCCATCTCTCTCTCTCTCTCTCTCTCTCTCTCTCTCTCGAAGCGTATGCCGAAGGTTGTCCTTAACAACTATATTTTCAGAAATTAGTCAAAATTACAGTAATAAAACCACGACGAAGGTTTAAGTATCACCTTTATACCCTCCGTCTCTCTCTCTCTCTCTCTCTCTCTCTCTCTCTCTCTCTCTCTCAAAGCGTAGGCCGAAGGTTGTCCTTAACAACTATATTTTCAGATCCCGGTTTCTTGCAGTTTGTGTGGCAATGAGGAACACGTACAGACTCCCCGCCAGTTGGTTCCAAAGTCGAAAGGCACCGTAGAGTTCATCGCCTGGAAGCAAACCGTAACAATTTGACGCTTCGAGGCATCGAGGGTATACCTCTGTCATGACCAAACCCTTACAAACTTTCACAAGGGGAAAAGGTGGCACTACCGACCTAACCGTTCATAAGGGTCACCTTCACATCGAAACAATACGAGGCGGTCACCTCTGGGTACAGCGGGAGCGTATACTTCTCTTCTTCCGTAATCCGTATAAATCCGCTTTGGGACGTAGGGATTGGAGAGATTAATCCTACAAATTAAGTCAGGAAACTTACTATGCAAATTCACTGTCTATGTTTATTCAATAGGATTAATTGCTATATGATGCCTTACAGCCAACAGCCTGAAAGAGTGAGTACAGAGACTACAAAGTCTAGACGATACAGGAAGTGGAAAGCAATAACCTAGGCCTATAAAGTTATGGTGTTTTGAAAATCAAGAAAGGACACAAAAAATTGAGACAAAATGGAATCAAATGAACGAAGGAAACGAGAACACAAGAAAATCGAATTGGTAAAACGAAGGATACGAGAGCACAAGAAATACGAATTGGTGAAAGGAAGGAAATGAGAAGAACACAAGAAAAACGAACTGGTGAAACGAAGCAAAGGAGAAGAACACAAGAAAAACGAACTGGTGAAACGAAGGAAACGAGAACATGAAAAAACGAACTGGGGAAACGAAGGAAACGAGAATATAAGAAAAACGAACTGGTGAAAGGAAGGAAACGAGAAGAACACAAGAAAAAAGAACTAGTAAAACGAAGGAAACGAGAAGAACACAAGAAAAACGAACTGGTAAAACGAAGGAAACGAGAAGAACACAAGAAAAACGAACTGGTGAAACCAAGGAAACGAGAACACAAGAAAAACGAACTGGTAAAACGAAGGAATTGAGAACAACGCAAGAAAATCGAACTGGTAAAGCGAAGGAAACGAGAACACAAAAAAACGAACTGGTAAAACGAAGGAAACGAGAAGAACGCAAGAAAATCGAACTGGTAAAACGAAGGGAACGAAAAGAACACAAGAAAAACAAACTGGTGAAAGGTAGGAAACGAGAGCACAAGAAAAACGAACTGGTGAAACCAAGGAAACGAGAATATAAGAAAAACGAACTGGTGAAACGAAGGAAACGAGAATATAAGGAAAACGAACTGGTGAAACGAAGGAAACGAGAAGAACACAAGAAAAACGAACTGGTGAAACGAAGAATTCTAGAACACTAAGAAAACGAACTGGTGAAACGAAGGAAATGGGAAGAACACTAAAAAACGAACTGGTGAAAGGAAGGAAACGAGAAGAACACAAGAAAAACGAACTAGTGAAACGAAGGAAACGAGAAGAACAAAAGAAAATCGAACTGGTGAACGAAGGAAACGAGAAGAACAAAAGAAAAACGAACTGGTGAAACGAAGAAAATGGGAAGAACACTAGAAAAACGAACTGGTGAAACAAAGGAAACGAGAAGAACACTAGAAAAACGAACTGGTGAAACGAAGGAAACGAGAAGAACATTAGAAAAACGAACTGGTGAAACGAAGGAAATGGGAAAAACAAAAGAGAAACGAGCTGGAGAAACGAAGGAAACGAGAACACTAGAAAAACGAACTGGTGAAACGAAGGAAATGGGAAAAACAAAAGAGAAACGAGCTGGAGAAACGAAGGAAACGAGAACACTAGAAAAACGAACTGGAGAAACGAAGGAAACGAGAAAAACACAAGAAAAACGAACTGTAGAAACGAAGGAAACGAGAAGAACAATAGAAAAACGAACTGGAGAAACGAAGGAAACGAGAAGAACACAAGAAAAACGAACTGGAGAAACAAAGGAAAAGGGATGAACAAAAGAAAAACAAATTGGTGAAACGAAGAAAACGAAAACATAAAAAAAAACGAACTGGTGAAACGAAAGAAACGAGAACATAAAAAAACGAACTGGTGAAACGAAAGAAACGGGGAAGAAGACTAGAAAAACGAACAGGTGAAACGAAGGAAACGAGAACGAGATGGAAAAATCTGACCGTGAAAGGAGAATGGCTGGATACCAGGAAAAAAAAAAAAAAGTATTGTTAAGGCGCCTGGCTACATGTTAACCCAGATTAGCATAATGAATTCATTATGAATTCATATGGGTTTTGTTAAGGCATTTCGTAAGCTGGTTTAGTCGTATACGTGATCGTAAACATGAGAATCGTTTAAATAATTAACATTTCAATAATGTTTTATGCAATACTGAAAACTGCTGAAAATTTTTCTCAAAATGTTATGTGATTTTAATACATAGTGAAACATTAGAAAATGGTAATTTTTTTTTCAGGGATACTTTTTATAGATGCAGAAAAATTATTAATGAAAAAAATTATTTACGAAAAAAACATTAAAACTGGGTTTGCATTCTGGTGAATGTTTTCAGAGACAGAAATGTTAATTGCAAATGCATGAAAACCCTAAATATTGAAGTATATATTAAAGGAACCATATTGAAGAATATACAAAATAATGCACACACACAAACACACATATATATATATATATATATACATGCATACATGGATATGTATGTATGCATATACACATATGCACACACCTATTATATATATATATATATATATATATATATATATATATATATATATATATATACTATATATATACATACATACATACATATATATATATATATATATATATATATATAT
>NC_090745.1:118697391-118717391 GCF_036898095.1 Palaemon carinicauda | reverse complement strand
TTATTATTATTATTATCATTTACTTACTAAGCTGCAACCCTAATTGGAAAAACAGGATGCTACAAGCCCAGGGGCCCCAACAGGGAAAATAGCCCAGTGAGGAGAGGAAACAAGGAAAAATAAAATATTCTAAGAACTGTAACATTAAAATGAATATGTAAACTATACAAACTTGAACAAAACAAGAGGAATAGGAAGAGAAATATCATTATCATTATTACTTGCTAAGCTACAACCATAGATGGAAAAGCAGGATGCTATAAGCACAGAGGGGCACACAGGGAAAATAGCCCAGTGAGGAAAGAAACAAGGAAAATGATATATTCTAAGAACAGTAAAAACACTAAAATAAATATTTCCTATATGAACTACAAAAGCTTTAACCAAAGAGGAAGAGAATGATTATTACTATTATTACTTGCTTAGCCACAACCCTAGTTGGAAAAGCAGGATGCTATAAGTATAGTGGCCCAAACAGAGAAAATAGCCCAGTAAGGAAAGGAGACAAGGAAAAATAAGATATTCCAAGAACAGTAACAACTTTAAAATAAACATTTCCTATGTAAACTATAAAAGCTCTAACTAATAAAACAAGAGGAAGAAAATGATTATCATTATTATTACTTGCTAAACTACAACCCTAGTTGAAAAAGCATGATGCTATAAGCCCAGGGGGCCCAACAGGGAAATTAGCCCAGTGATGAAAGGAAACAAAGAAAAATGAAATATTCTAAGAACTGTAACATTAAAATCAATATTTCCCATTTAAACTATAGAAGCTTAACAAAACAAGAGGAAGATAAATTAGATAGAATAGTGTGCCAAAGTGTACCCTCAAGCAAGAGAACTCTAAAAAAAGGAATTGTGCATCTTTGCAATTCTAATAACACCGGCACAGTATATAATCAACTTGGCTTGACATCACTTCTATTTACATCTCTCCGGGAAGGAAGCAAAACGCTCATAGCAACCGGTAAATCCCCTCTACACTGACAAGAAAGTACAGTAAATCCCCTCTAACTAACAGAAAAGTATTGTAAATCCCCTCTACACTGACAGAAAAGTATGGTAAATCCCCTCTACACTGACAGAAAAGTATGGTAAATCCCATCTACACTGACAGGAATGTACGGTATATCCCATCTACACCGACAGAAAAGTATGGTAAATCCCCTCTACACTGACAGAAAAGTATTGTAAATCCCATCTACACTGACAGGAAAGTACGGTAAATCCCATCTACACTGACAGAAAAGTACGGTAAATCCCATCTACACTGACAGAAAAGTACGGTTAATCCCATTTACACTGACAGAAAGGTACGGTAAATCCCATCTACACTGAGAGAAAAGAACGGTAAATCCCATCTACACTGACAGGAAAGTACAGTAAATCCGATCTACACTGTCAGAAAAGTACGGTAAATCCCATTTACATTGACAGAAAAGTACGGCAAATCCCCTCTACACTGACAGAAAAGTATGGTAAATCCCATCTACACTGACAGAAAAGAACGGTAAATCCCATCTACAGTGACAGAAAACAACGGTAAATCCCATCTACAGTGACAGAAAAGAACGGTAAATCCCATCTACGCTGACAGAAAAGTATGGTAAATCCCATCTACACTGACAGAGAGGACGATAAATCCCATCTACACTGACAGAAAAGTATGGTAAATCCCATCTACACTGACAGAGAGGACGATAAATCCCATCTACACTGACAGAAAAGTATGGTAAATCCCATCTACACTGACAGAGAGGACGATAAATCCCATCTACACTGACAGAAAAGTATGGTGAATCCCATCTACACTGACAGAAAATAACGGTAAATCCCATCTACAGTGACAGAAAAGAACGGTAAATCCCATCTACGCTGACTGAAAAGTATGGTAAATCCCATCTACACTGACAGAAAAGAACGGTAACTCCCATCTACGCTGACAGAAAAGTATGGTAAATCCCATCTACACTGACAGAAAAGTATGGTAAATCCCATCTACACTGACAGAAAAGAATGGTAAATCCCATTTACACTGACAGAAAAGTACGGCAAATCCCCTCTACACTGACAGGAAAGTACAGTAATTCCCATCTACACTGACAGAAAAGTACGGTAAATCCCCTCTACACTGACATAAAAGTACAGTAAATCCCATATACACTGACAGAAAAGTACAATAAAATCCATCTACACTGACAGAAAAGTACAGTAAATCCCATTTATAATAATAGAAAAGTACAGTTAATCCCATCTACACTGACAGAAAAGTACGATAAATCCCATCTACGCTGACAGAAAAGTACAGTAATTCCATCTACACTGAGAGAAAAGTACAATAAATTTCATCTACACTGAGAGAAAAGTACAATAAATTCCATCTATACTGACATAAAAGTACAGCGAATCCCATCTAAACTTATAGAAAAGTACAGTAAATCCCATCTACACTGACAGAAAAATAGGACAAATCCCATCTACACGGGCAGAAGAGTACAGTAGAATTTTGTGTTTTCAAGAGCGAGACTGAAGCGTGATGTAACCTTGAAAACTTGATTAGGGTGCCATAAGAATGTGGAATAATGTTATTTGACTATGGAAAATATTCGAAGTGGAAAATCTATAGATATTCAACATGAATTCGTTGTCAAAAGATCCTTTCTTCCAGGTTATTGACTTGGTCGTATTGATGGATAATTAAATGTAAATGAGGAAATCTTTTAGTCTATATGTATTTACATTTATCTATATATCTATCTACTGATATATATATATATATATATATATATATATATATATATATATATATATATATATATATATATATACACACACATATATATACACATATATATATAATATATATATTTATATATATATATATATATATATATATATATATATATATATATATATATATATACATATATATATGTGTGTGTGTGCGTTACCTACAACGTATCTATTTATTATAGACCTTCTGAAGCTATCTTATATTCAGAAAAAAACAGGAATTTTAATGAACAAGAAAGACACATCTGCTATCTATAATAAATAACCTTCACCTATACTTTTCCATTACCTTATTTAAATTCTTCGTTATAAATTATTCAAGTAATCAATCATATGATTACCCAAAACACAAGGAAGTATTTCTTCTATAATAATTTTTATCAAATTTTTCAGACCACAAGGAAGGATTTCTTTTAAAATAATTTTTATTCAATTTTTCAAAACACAAGGAAGGATTTCTTTTATAATAATTTTTATTAAATTTTTCAAAACACAAGGAAGGATTTCTTTTATAATAATTTTTATTAAATTTTTCAAAACACAAGGAAGTATTTCTTCTATAATAATTTTTATTCAATTTTTCAAAACACAAGGAAGTATTTCTTCTGTAATAATTTTTATTAAATTTTTCAAAACACAAGGAAGTATTTCTTTTATAATAATTTTTATTCAATTTTTCAAAACACAAGGAAGGATTTCTTTTATAATAATTTTTATTCCATTTTTCAAAACATAAGGAAGGATTTCTTTTATAATAATTTTTATTCAATTTCTCAAAACACAAGGAAGGATTTCTTTTATAATAATTTTTATTCAATTTTTCAAAACACAAAGAAGAATTTCTTCTATAAAAAAAAAATATTTTCTTTCCCATTCACCTACTCCGAGTTCTTAAAGCTGCTCTCTTTACAGATCTCAATATTACAATTGAAAGAGTTTCAAAAGTCTGAGTTATGCAACAATCTCATGTTTTTTTTATTTAATTTCAGACAGTCTGTATTTTTCTTTCTCCAAGTTGAAACGGTTGCGCAAGAGGAATATCTTTTTTAGTGAGAATCTCTTATCATACTTCGAAAGTTTCTTTTCATCTTTTTTATTACCTTTTTTCCATATTTCCATAAAAAACATATTTTCTTCTCTTTTTTGTTCCCTTCATTATCTTCTCTTCTCTTCTTTGTTCCCTTCATTATCTTTTCTTCACTTCTCTGTTCCCTTCATTGTCTTTTCTTCTCTTCTCTGTTCCCTTCATTATTTTTTCTTCTCTTCTTTGTTCCCTTCATTGTCTTTTCTTCACTTCTCTGTTCCCTCTTCTCTTCTCTGTTCCCTTCATTATTTTTTCTTCTCTTCTTTGTTCCCTTCATTATCTTTTCTTCACTTCTCTGTTCCCTTCATTGTCTTTTCTTCTCTTCTCTGTTCCCTTCATTATTTTTTCTTCTCTTCTTTGTTCCCTTCATTATCTTTTCTTCTCTTCTTTATTCCCTTCATTATCTTTTCTTCACTTCTGTGTTCCCTTCATTATCTTTTCTTCTCTTCTTTGTTATGCTTCGTTATCTTTTCTCTTCTTTGTTCCCTTCGTTATCTTTTCTTCACTTCTCTGTTCCCTTCATTATCTTTTCTTCTCTTCTCTGTTCCCTTCATTATCTTTTCTTCTCTTATTTGTTCCCTTCGTTATCTCTCCTTCTCTTCCTTGCTCCCTTCATTATCTTTTCTTCTCTTCTTTGTTCCCTTCGATATCTTTTCTCTTCTTTGTTCCCTTCATTATCTTTTCTTCTCTTCTTTGTTCCCGTCGTTAGCTTTTCTTCTCTTCCTTGTTCCCTTCATTATCTTTTCTTCTCTTCTTTGTTCCCTTCGTTATCTTTCCTTCTCTTCTTTGTTCCCTTCATTATCTTTTCTTCACTTCTTTGTTCCCTTCATTATCTTGGATGATGAAGATTTACATTATTTCTCCTTTCTCTTTTCGCGTATCCATCATTTTATGATGATAATAGTATCTAAATTAATAATCGTAAATAATAACAATAACAGTAATCAATACTTTACGCAAGAGTATAAATGTAATTACAAAAATATTTTTTTCTTTCACGAACACTGAAACGCAATTAGCGTAATCATCTAAATGTTCCACATTATCACAAACTTGACAAAATTCTGCTTCCTTCATTAAATTCCGCTAAAAATAATATAAATCCTAGATTTATATTCAAAAGCAGATAAATTCCAAATTGTATTAAATTATTCATTTGAAGATTGAGACTGTTTAAATATTCGAATTTGTTTAATGAAGTTCCATGTAAGTTTGCTGGAGAAGAAGAAGAAGAAGATTGATTGATTGATTTAAAGTTTTCAGGCATCCTGACATCTAAGGTCATTGACGCCGATATCATTTAGTTTATGTATATATATATATATATATATATATATATATATATATATATATATATATATATATATATATAAAAGAAAAAAAAGGAGTATTCAATTGAAATCATAAAAGTTGAATGTCATAAAAGTTAAATAGTTTTCAGAAGACCTGCTTCTGAAATAAATCTAAAAATGCCACTTGGGTAGAAGAAGATGGAGTAATACCAATAATGACAATGAAAATAAAAGCACAAAGTAAAAATCGGTGTTTTTTAAATACATGGCCGATATCCATGTTACATGGACAATGTAAATAAAAAAATAAGTTAATTAGTTCCCAAGCATTTAACGTGGAGTCAAAACCTACCTTTCATAATTGCCAACTTCCAGGATTCATCGATTTTTGTTTACCTCTTTTGCGAATACTTATAAGGTAACGAATTACCTGCTTCCATATACATTTTAATGTTATACTGTGACGGGCCGAGAGAAGGTTGTGATTCAAAGGCAAGTTGAAAACAACTGAGTGACTTTATTATAGAACACTCTCCTTTATATACAAAAGTTCAAGGCAACAAGAATTTTCATGTTAAAAAAACAGACAATGTTATAGAGGAGAAACAAGACATGTTTTTTCAGGTTCTTTTTAGTGCGAGGGGAGAACGAAGATACAAGCACAAAATGAACTATGTACGAAAGTGCGACACACTATTAGCAATGCCTGTACCATGTAATGAGAACGAACAGAAATTAGATACGCCCTGTAAGAAAATTTTCAGATGTACATGTAATCTGTATGAAAATCTATCAACACATAATTCATGAAAAACTTATAGAAAAAACTGTCGATTGCTTACAATTTAACCCCTGTTCAGCTACACCACCAATAATCATATAAAAGAATAAAATAAAAAACATCGTGACATGAATTATCAAAACATCAAACATTGAAGATTGTCAGAAGGGTATCACATACCACAAGGCCTTTGCGAAAACCAAATTGCAAAATAGGGAAGAAATAAGATAATAAAACCAAAAAATTGATAAAAAATGGCAAAGAATAAAGATTATAGGGGGGGGGGACTATGTAAAATTCAACGCTGTAATCAGGGATTCAACTTTTGAGTGTAGGAGGGTAAGGAAAGGAAACAATCATAGGTTTAATAATAATAATAATAATAATAATAATAATAATAATAATAATAATAACAATAATAAAATTGCAGCTTGAATACATGATAAATGACTTGACCACGTACAGTTGGACACAAGCGTCCACGGTACACCTTGCTTCGAAAAAGTGCGCCCTGACACACCCTTACTTCACGGCGAAAAGTCAAAAAGATGGTGTAGATCAGGGAGAGATAGGATAAGTGGTGAGATGTGCTTAACACGTGAACTAGCCGCGCGGTGAAGGTGTGGCTAGGTGCACTTCTTCCTCACAGAGGGGTTGTACCCTGAATTCCTGTATCCAACTGTACAGATACACAGTGAGAAGGATAAGTAATTAGAGGAATGAGACACATACTTAAGGAAACTAATAAAAATGGAAACTTCATGGAGAATAATTTGTGCATGGGGAAATAAATGCAGAGAAAACATATGAATATATTCAAGGCTCTCATGATAAAAAGTGCAAATGAGGAGATGCTATGTAAAGAGAACACGGTCCAGATTCAATGGAGTGAGAAATATGAAGATTTGTTGAAAGTAGAGGATAAATGTGAGTCAGAACCGGATGTCACGAAGAGTGGAGTCACTAAATTCATTCAGATAAATTCATACGAAAAATGGAAAATATCTAAAGAAGTTAACCTGCGTCATAAAAAATAAACATCTGTAGGTAGTACATTGGCCAAGGTACCAACCACCCATTGAGATACTACCGTTAGACTTATTGGGTCCTTTGACTGGCCAGATAGTACTACATTCATCATAACTTATCGCACCACTTGTGTATCCAATGGATTGCCCTGTCATTTACTACCTGTAGACCTACTTCAGAACATGCAGGTCAAAGTGGGCAGCTGTAGCGGAGGATGTGGTCTATGGTCTGGGGCGATTCACCATAGGGTGAAGCAGCAATGGTGACGTATCCCCACTATCTTGGATCTTGCTCTATTTAAGGTGGTCCACTCCTTTCTGTTAAGGGACGCTCCACAAGGTAGGTGTTAGCCACTGACAGGTAGTGCTTCATTGGTTGAATTAAACAGTCACTCACCCTCCACTTCATCAATCTGTAGACATCATGGTTTAGATGTTCAGGACCCTTCACGGCCATCAAACTTTTCCTTGATTTTAGTCGCCTCTATTTAAGGTGGTCCACTCCTTTCTGTTAAGGGCCGCTCCACAAGGTAGGTGGTCGCTAGGGTCAGGTAGTGCTTCATTGGTTGAATTAAACAGTCACTCTCTCTCCACTTCATCAATCTGTAGACAGCCTGGTTTAGATGTTCAAGGCCCTTCACGGCCATCAAGCTTTTCCTTGATTTTAGTCGCCGTGTTGTTGCCTGACGTCCATGAAGTGGATGCCTTGGCTCATCCATCTGTTTGACCCTTTCATTTTTAGTAATACCATCTCGTCGAATTTGAGGTGGTGTAATACTAGCCAGGATATAAAGAGATGGTACAGCTGTTGCCTTTAATGTACCAGTGATTATTCGACAGGCTCTATAAAGCTCTGGATTCCCTTTCTTTGCGTGGCAAGAACTTTCCCACACTGGTGAACACTATTCTGCAGAAGAATAGCAGAATGGTAGAGCTGTTTGTTTAATGGTTTTTAGATCTGCTCCCCAGCAGGTGTTGGCTATTATGCTAAGCTGTTGTTTCTTGTTGATAGCTTTTTTCCTTCAGTTTGTTTATGTGTGTTTTAAAAGCTAAGAGTCCTGTAAAGAGTAACACTGGATATACTGTAGGTGGGTATCTAATTCTTTATTTTCCCATATTATCTTTAGTTTCCGATTAGCTTGGTGATTGTTAAGATGGAATGCACAAACCTGAGTTTTACTGGGGTTTGCATTGAGGTGCCATATTTTTTATAGTATACTGAGAGAGATGATAAAGCTCTTGGTAGTCTCTCCTCTATTTCTTCAAGGATCGTGACAGTGTGGTAATGCATAGGTCGTCTGAGTACACAAATCTTCGTATATCCTGAAACTCTGGTTGGTCATTTGTATAAATGTTAAACCGGATGGGAGCTAGTACAGAGCCCTGCGGGAGAACGTTCTTTTGGGTTCTACACCTGCATTTCTTGCTGTCCATTTTTACGAGGAACCGTCGATTTACAATGAGTGACACTATGATTTGTATAATGTTGGCATCTTCAATTGTTTGGGCTACTTTTATATGGTGTCCTGTGGTTGACAGTATTATATGCAGCTGTAAGGTCTACAAATTGAAGTGAATTAAGCAAAAGTTAAGATACTAAAAGTATTAAAAAGGATAATAGACAATACAAATTAAATCAATGGAATAAATAAACCTATTAAACTAAATATCATAGAATGAAAAAAAAAAGAAATTAAAAAGCGAACCCAAAACACGAACGCCCCAAATGAAAATAAGAGCCGGATATCCCACCGAACTCTGAGTTGACCCCCTAAAAATAGCCACACCAATAATATCGAAATAAGCCAAAAGGGCCACAAACCACAGATCCCCCGACCACCATTCCTATTCCCATTCCAGTTCCCCCCTATCATTATCAATTCAGTTTCCATTTAGCTTAGCACAGTATTAACTTGCGCTGTACTACGGGGGGCTCTCTGGCAGTCATCCCACACTTAATATCCGGCCCATGCATAAGTTAAGGAGAAACTCGGGATCAGGATTAACAACGGATCGGGCTTACGGTAGGATTACCTACCATGTAATACTGGATTAATGCCGTAACTCTTCCACGAAGCAATATCCGCCTTTTGTACAACACGCCGTTTCCTTTTTTTTTCTTTTTTTTCAAAAGCGATGTTCGAGAGAGAATGAAAAAAAAAATTGTTGAAGGCTAATATTCGAAAAGTATATTGCTGTCAAAATAGAATACCGGCTGTCGCTCGGTGGAATTCTGACTCTAATGAATAATATTTACCGATGGAGGTTCTTGGAAATTACAGTTATGCGAATTCGAAACTGTTTTCCATTCACCCATAAACAAAAACAAAATACAAAAATCCTGCGTTAAGCGGCTTAATAATAGGGATGCGGGAGAGAGGGGGCTTAGCGGTGGGGGGGGGGGGGGTTAATCGATATGTAATTACTGTCACAAGTATTGGAGAAGCTGAGAACATAAATAGCTATTATTACAATAAATTACAAGGCCTTTACAATACGGTGATCGTTTTCAACAGGCAGTACAGTAGTTAACAATTTTCCAGTTGAAAGGTTTAAAGGCCACTCATGAATACCAGAGGTAAGGGACAGTGATATTGCCCTATCAAGCAGGACGATACCCTAGCGACTGACCATATATCATATGATTAGCGCCCAAGGCCCCTCTCCATCCAAGCTAGGGACCAAGGAGCACCAGACAATGGCTGCTGATGACTTAGCAGATGAACGTATATGCTCCCACAAATCCACAACCTCCTTAACTCACAAGGATGGTGAGATTGCAGCTACCAAAGAAACTAACAAGTTTGAGCGGGACTCGAACCCCAGTCTGGAGTTCACCAGTCAGGGACGTTACCACATAGGCCACCACAACCCAATGGTGTTGGTTTAAATTTTGTATTAGGAATTGTAAGTTCCCCTGAGGTTCTTTAAATAAACCATGATAATGGTTTAAGTTTTGTATAAGGAATTGTAAGTTCCACTGAGGTTCTTCAAATAAACCATGATAAAAGATACTGTATTTAATATCAAATTCTCAAGACTTAGTTGTCTCTTGAATCGTAAGCCAAAGAACATCCAGTAAATGTTTCATTATTTTTTATCCTCAAATGTTGGACGAAAACATCTAAATTGGCTGTCATTATCTGGCACAGTCGTTCAATTAGTTCTTCATGATTAAGATTTTTTTCATAACTGACAAAAATTTCCCCTGAGGTTCTTCAAATAAACCATGATAAAGGTACTGTATTTCATTTTAAATTCTCAAGACTTAAGCCCCCCTGACACTTGCGCGCATTTTTGCCACGCACTGGCACGCATTGATGCGCGCCAGTGCGTGCCACTTTTTGGCACGCACTGGTGTTTTTCGCGCACTGTTCACGACCAGTTCACTCCAGTTCGCGCATCGTTCACGCGACGTTCACGCGACGTTCACGCGATGGCACGAATTGGCACGCGTAGTTCGCGCATCGTTCACGACACGTTCACGCGAGTTCACTCATCATTCCGCATCGTTTCCGCATTGGTCACGCCAGTTCACGCCAGTTCACGAATTGGCCACTCCATATAAAAACGGGGCTTCTCCAACCCGAGGACATTCTTGGATTGGGTTCGGAAGAGACAACAATGCTTTCTGTCAGAGACACCATTGCATTGAGGAGAAGAAACGTATCTTTTTCGTTTGTATTTTTTGTTGCCCTTTATTTTAGTTTCAATAAAAAAGCATTTGATTTACATATAAATAGCAGACATGAAATATGTACAAGTATTAAGAAAGCATTTTATTTTAACATTAAAAGCAGCAAACATGAAAAGTTTTTAGGCTGTTGATTTTAAGGTAATAGAGAAAAAAGTGTGTTGAAATAAGAAATCATTTTATTTTTACATTAAAACTGCAAACAGAAAAAATTTGTTTTGCCCTTCATTTTAAGGTAATAAAGAAGAATAAGTATGTTGATGAAATAAAACATCATTTTATTTTTACATTCAAACAGCAAACTTAAAAATTTCTTGGGTTTATTTTTCAGTTCATTTTTATTCAAAACAAAAGTTTTGGGTCTTGATTGGTAATAGAGGAAAATAAGTGTGTGCATGAAATAAGACATCATTTTATATTTACATTCAAACAGCAAATATAAACAATTATTAGGTTTATTTTTCTTTCCTTTTCATTAATTTTTTCGTTTCCTTTTTGTTTCTCTTCATTATAAAGTTATAGAAATAGTTTGAAATAAGACATCATTTTATTTTTACATTCAAACAGCAAATATAAAAATTTATTAGGTTTATTTTTCTTTCCTTTTCATTAATTTTTTCGTTTTCCTTTTGTTTCTCTTCATTATAAAGTTATAAAAATAGTTTGAAATAAGATATAATTTTTTTTTCACATTAAAACAGCAAATATAAAAATTTATTAGGTTTATTTTTCTTTCCTTTTCATTAATTTTTTCGTTTCCTTTTTGTTTCTCTTCATTATAAAGTTATAAAAATAGTTTGAAATAAGATATAATTTTTTTTCACATTAAAACAGCAGATATGAAAATTTATTAGGCTTATTTTTCTTTCCTTTTCATTAATTTTTTCATTTCCTTTTTGTTTCTCTTCATTATAAAGTTATAGAAATAGTTTGAATTTTTAAGATATAATTTTGTTTCACATTAAAACAGCAAATATAAAAATTTATTAGGTTTATTTTTCTTTCCTTTTCATTAATTTTTTCGTTTCCTTTTTGTTTCTCTTCATTATAAAGTTATAGAAATAGTTTGAAATAAGATATCATTTTTTTTTCACATTAAAACAGCAAATATAAAAATTTACTAGGTTTATTTTTCTTTCCTTTTCATTAATATTTTCGTTTCCTTTTTGTTTCTCTTCATTATAAAGTGCACGCCACTTCCCGCATCGTTCACTCCAGTTCACTCCAGTTCACGCCAGTTCCCTCACTGTTCACTCCAGTTCACTCCAGTTGGCGCATCGTTCACGGCCATTTAGTGCGTGCCAATGCGTGCCACAAACTTTAAACATTTCAAAGTTTTGGGCCCGCATGGCACGCATTGGTACGCTCTGGCACGCGAGTTTCCGCACTGTTCACGACATTTTCACGGCTCGTTCACGCGAGTTCGCGCATCAATGCGTGCCAGTGCGTGCCACGAATGCGTGCAAGTGTCAGGGGGGCTTTAGTTCTCTCTTGAATCGTAAGCCAAAAAAACATCAGGTAAATGTTTCATTATTCTTTATCCTAAACTGTTGGACGAAAACATCTAACTGGCTGTCATTTTCTAGCACAGTCGTTCAATTAGTTCTCCATGATTAAGATTTTTTTTATAACTGACAAAAATTTGCATTTAGATCTTCACAGATAATACTTTCCATCACCTAATACTAAGCAGTTAATTCTAACAGTCTTACCTTTAAATTTGTAATGATGAATACACTCCCAAGTATTCCTGAAAACATTCCTGGTGTGATTAAATGGTAGAATCAGCTACCCAATGAGAAAACTGAATGGGTGGAATTTTAAAGTTCAAATCTGGTGCAAAAGCATATTGATATTAGTCACACTTAATAGTTTATCTGATTCTTATTTATTTTATATATATATATATATATATATATATATATATATATATATATATATATATATATATATATATATATACATATTTGTTATTGTTTTTCACTTGAATGTTTTCGCTATTAACCCCTTGGGATTCTGGCATTCTACTTTTACGACTAGCCTTGCAGCTTCCCATGTTATTATAATAATAATAATAATAATAATAATAATAATAATCATAATAATAATAATAATAATAATAACCCACTGGACATTTAGCATTCTACTTTTGCAACTAGGGTTACAGCTTGGCACGTTACAACAACAACAACAACAACAACAACAACAATAATAATAATAATAATAATAATAATAACCTACAGGGCATCTAGCATTCTACTTTTACAACTAGGGTCGCAGCTTGGGAAGTTATAATAATAATAATAATAATAATAATAATAATAATAACCCGCTGGACATCTAGCATTCTACTTTTACAACATACTAGGGTTGCATCTTGGCACGTTACAATAATAATAATAATAATAAAAAGAATAATAATAATAGCGCATTGGGCTTCTATCATTCTACGATTACAACCAGGGTTGCAGCTTGGCACATTATAATAATAATAATAATAATAATAATAATAATAATAATAATAACCCATTGTGCTTCTAGCATTCTACTTTTACATCTAGGGTAGCAGCTTGGCAGGTTATAACAATAATAAAAATAATAATAATAACAATAATAATAATAACAATAATAATAATTGTAAAAAAAATCACTGAAGCACTTCATCAACACCAAGCTTTTTAATAACAGTTGGTCATCATACAGGAGCAATTTAGCAAACAAAAACTGAAATAATGTTCTTCCAGGATTCACGTAAAATAAGAGGAACTACATGGCCAAATTTAATGGGTTTCCAGGTAAAGCCTTTTATCCCGTCTGCCCGATTTCCAGGCAAACTGGGTCATGGGATCATGGGGTTACTGACACTGGTGTCATAGACTTTTGGCTTAACAACTCGAAGAGATTAATTATGTACAGCTTTGGACAAGATCACGCATTTTGCTTGCGATTAAATTAGGATTATTCATCAGCTTGTCTTTGCCCATGTTGCATTGCTATAATTTATAACTATATAAAATACACTAATATATATATATGTATATATATAAGAAGGATATGATGAATGGAGAATTTCGACGACTGGAGAAATCTAACCGAGGCCCTTTGCGTCAATAGGCATAGGAAGAGATAATGATGATGATGATGATATATATACTGTATGTATATATATATATATATATATATATATATATATATATATATATATATATATATATATGTACGCGCACACATAACTGCAGGCACAGAACATCCATTAATATATATTTTTAGCACCGCATATATAGTTTTCATGTTCAAATTCCCTCTTACAAAAAATGAATCACAAAATAATGTAGACAATACATTATACGTCATATATAATTACAAAGTTATTCCAACATTACCATCCTTTCTTATATGACCAATGAGCATGATTTGACCTCACACGACCTCATCCCACACCATCTCCTCCAGCGGCACTAAAATGCTCACCAATGCTCCTTAATGCTCTGGAACTCTATTTCTGCTTATGATTTCCCTGAGTTCTTAATTGATCATACTCTCCTCACGGCTGTTAAGCAAAATTAAACTAGTTCACCGTTCCATTGACTATTTCATGATAAGAAAATAAAGGTTAATGTATCACTTCGCACTCCCCAAGAGAGATTAGTTCATCAAAGGTTCAGTTGGGCTACACAAGGCACTAGAAAAGTTGGAAGACCCAGGCCTACATGACTGAGGACTAAGAAGCGCGAAGTAGTAGATGATGAATGGAGACGTATTCAATTAAAAGCTCGATATAAACAACTGGCGAAATCTAACCGAGGCCCTTTGTGTCAATAGGCATAGGAGGAGATGATGTTATCACTTAATCCTCGAAACATGTATTCATTACAGCTTTATTACAGAAACTAGTCATTAATGTATATAATTCATCCCTTCATCTTTGTTATTTATGCTTTCGGGATGATTATACTGTAAATATTAATTTTCACTTGGCACTTAATTCTTTTTAATTTTCTGATAACGGTATTATATTCCATCGAGGCTTAATTAGATAATTAAAGGATTGTCTGGCTACTTTCATGTGATTGGGAACATGTTTAGGCCAACGTTAAATATGACTATGCTTGAAGCGTTAATGTTGCGGAAGTTTATGTATAGTGGAATAATCCTTGAGTCTGAACTTGAAGAAAATATGAATGTGTCAGTGACTTCTTTTCTGTACTTATCAAAATTCACCCCTTTATGAGTGGGGCTTCATAATAATAATAATAATAATAATAATAATAATAATAATAATAATAATAATAATAATACCACCAATAATGCTATTCTGTATTTCTTATAAATTCACCGCCTTGACGAATGGGACTGAATAATAATAATAATAATAATAATAATAATAATAATAATAATAATAACATAACACTATTCTATACTTCTTACAAATTTACTGCCTTGACAGATGGGACTGAATAATAATAATAATAATAATAATAATAATAATAATAATAATAATAACAACAACAACAACAACATCAACACTATTCTATACTTCTTACAAATTTACTGCCTTGACAGATGGGACTGAATAATAATAATAATAATAATAATATTAATAATATACTGAGTAATATAAGACTGATAAATACGGCGATGGCTTTAAAATATGACAACTACCTATATAGCTAACATATCTTCATAGAATAATCAGTACCATTATGTATATGAAAGAGATATGTCCGTATTTGAGTAATCATTGAGTAAACACTAATTGCAAGTTCCAAATAAATGTTATAATTTTTCCCTCATTTTTTCGAGAGAGAGAGAGAGAGAGAGAGAGAGAGAGAGAGAGAGAGAGAGAGAGAGAGAGAGAGAGAGAGAGAGATGTTATAACTAATTATGCTACAAATATTCTATAATTAACTTTAATCTATCACATAATGCCATAATTCTACGATGCTAATTAATCATTATTTATAGCACAATTCAACTAGTAACTTAGTGAAAATTTACTACTAATAAACAATGTAAGAAATATAATAATATCTATCTTGCTTGAGGGTACACTCGATCACACTATTCTATCTTATTTCTCTTCCTCTTGTTTTGTTAAAGTTTTTATAGTTTATATACTGTAGGAGATATCTATTTTGATGATGTTACTGTTCTTAAAATATTTTATTTCTTCTTGTTTCCTGTCCTCACTGGGTTATTTTCGCTGTTGGAGCCCCTGGGTTTATAGGATCCTGCTTTTCCAACTAAGGTTGTAGCTTAGCAACTATTAATAATAATAAATACCACATCGACAACATCAGAAAAAAATCACAACCAAAACTCCAACAACAACCAATTTAATTTTACTATAGTTAGGTTACCAAGATGCAGAAGGATGGGGCATATTTTAAGAAAGGAAGATGAGCTATACTCAATTTTTTTTAATAAGGCGCATTTGCACTGACTCACAGCGGTGCCCTTTTAGCTCAAAAAAGTTTCCTGACCGCTGATTGGTTAGAATCATCTTGTCCAACCAATCAGCGATCAGGAAACTTTTCCGAGCTAAAAGGGCACCCCTGCGAGTCGGTGCAAATCTGCCTCACTAAAAAAAATTGACTCTAGTTCAGGATATACTTGAATGGAAGCCGCTGGGCAGGAGAGAAACGTGGCTGATGACAATGCGCAGGGAGGTTGGATCTGAGAATCGGGTTGAGCTCAGAGATATGGCCGACGATAGACATATGGCGAGAATTTATTGAGGTGTTACATATCCCGTGGGTGCCAGGGGATTAAGTAAATAAATATCATAGTATAAATAAACTATAAAAGAAAAAAAAAAGGAAGAGAAATAAGGTAGAACAGCGTGTCCGATTGTACCCTCAAGCAAGGGTGAAGAATATATATATATATATATATATATATATATATATATATATATATATATATATATATATATATATATATACATATATATACATACATGTATATATATATATATATATATATATATATATATATATATCTTAAGAAAAAAATTGACGTGTTTAATCGAACCGATTAAACTTCCACTTTTCAGAAAGCTGCTTTTATCTTATGCTTACTTACTCTTCTATCATTCAACTCCACTGCACACCCCTCCCCCAAAATTCCCATTCAACACCGAATTCCCCCCCCCCCCCCCCCTCCTCAGGTTAATAAGGTTCTGGAATACATGTAATAATCTTCTTCAGAACTCTTGCTCTTCCCCATGAATGCCACACAGATATATCCAGCAACCTGCTATAGAAGCGATTTTCACTTGCTGGACCAATGCGAAACCCGATCTTAAGGGGTGCCAGCGTGCGTGGCACTCATAGCCTCCCTCCGGCAGTTTTGCCGAGCCCGTCTGTAATACCTTCTTTTCATCCTGAGCGCAACAGGCAAAGTTTGTGTTAAAGTTGCCAGCGAGAGTTATTAAGCAGATTTAAGAACTTGGTTACTATTAGGGCAGGACAACAAAAGGTCGCTCGAGAATGGAGGTGAGACGACAGAAAACAAAAGCGTTGTTATCTCGCCTGTCTTGGGGAAATCTTAGCGAGAATAAAAAAAAATAGATAATAATGCGTGAGAGATACAAATGTGGTTTTCTTTCTCCCTTTCCATCACAGTGGAAATAGGTGTCGGTTTTTACTGTTTCCTCTACTTGAACAATCATTACTCATCATAATAATTCTTTCGAGTCTGGTATTCAAAGTAGGCCCAACATCCTTTGAGTGATAAAATTAACGAGTGATAATGATATGATTATGTGCGTCCTGTTAAATAGTTGAGTATGTAATTGTTATATATATATATATATATATATATATATATATATATATATATATATATATATATATATATATATATATATATATATATATATATATATATATATACACACATATATATTCTAGTAGTAGCAAAAATTATCAATCACTTTTATTTTGCATTTATTCAAAAACATCAATATTAAAATATACTACAGAAACTACAGTTCACATACTAAAAACATTATGGGAAATATCTCCCGAGAATTTCATG
This sequence comes from Palaemon carinicauda, assembly GCF_036898095.1. Lineage (NCBI taxonomy): Eukaryota > Metazoa > Arthropoda > Malacostraca > Decapoda > Palaemonidae > Palaemon > Palaemon carinicauda. Next base: position 118,699,672 of record NC_090745.1, on the reverse strand, counting down.
TTATTTTAATGTCAAAAAAACTTATAAACTACACCTGGCTATCATCACAAATTTGAATTTAATATGCAATTTATAAATGGTAGTAGAAGTACCATTTAATGAAGAATTGGAATGTTGAGATCTGCCATTATTATTATTATTATTATTATTATTATTATTATTATTATTATTATTATTATTATTATTATCATTATTAAAATCTAAGCTATAACCCTGCTTGGAAAAGCAAGAAGCTATAAGCCCAAGGTCCCCAGCAGGGAAAAATAGCCCCGTGAGGAAAAGAAACAAGGAAATAAACTACACAAGAAGTAATAAACACCAAAATAAAATATTCTAAGAACAGTAACAACATTAAATTATATGTTATATTACGTGGGAGACTATTATTAACTGTCAGTGACATCACACAAGAGAGAGGATATTGTTTATATACCCTTCGTAGGCCATATTTGTCTCACACCTTAAGCTCTAAAAGACAGGAAAAAAAATCAACCATTCTTTTTTTATTACCGGAGTGTTTGCCCGCGAGTGTTGCTGTCATCATGCTATGTAATTTGAAAACATGACAGGTGTCTGAGTTGCTATCTGTGAGGCAGACGTCAGAGAGTATATCGTAGTGTAAAAACAATAATAATAATAATAATAATAATAATAATAATAATAATAATAATAATATATCATTATTATTATTATTATTATTACACTACGATATACTCAATATACTCGTGGTGTAATAATAATAATAATACTAATAATAATAATAATAATATATTCGTATTATTATTATTATTATTATTATTATTATTATTATTATTATTACACTACGATATACTCAATATACTCGTAGTGTAATAATAATAATATCAATAATAATAATAATAATAATAATAATAATAATATTATTATTATTATTATTATTACTAGCTAAGTTTCAACCCTATAGACATAAGTCAATTCTTTTTAGTGAGGCAGATTTGCAGAGACTCGCAGGAGTGCCCTTTTGGCCCTGAAAAGTTTCCTGCTGGCTGATTGGTTGGATAAGATAAGTCTAACCAACCAGCTATTAGGAAACATTTCCAAGCTAAAAGGGCACCGCTGCGAGTCAGTGCAAATGCGCCTCATTAAAAAAAAATTGAGTCTAGTTGGAAAAGCAAGATGCTATAAGCCAAAGGGCTCCAATAAGGAAAAATAGCCCAGTGAGGAAAGGAAATATGGAAATAAATAAACGATATGAGAAAAAATTAACAATAATTTTTTTTTTAAAACAGTAACATCAAAACAATAACAATATCATGGATATGGCTAACAATTTACTTTCCCGTATGAAATAATAACAGAACGTGGCCATCTTGAATTAGCACAATGCTTCTTGATATTATTATTATTATTATTATTAGTATTAGTATTATTACTAGCCAAGCTACAACCCTAGTTGGAAAAACAAGATGCTATAAGCCCAAGGGCTCCAACAGGGAAAAAATAGCCCAGTGAGGAAAGGAAATAATGAAATACATAAATGATGAAAATAAATTAACAATATATCATTCTAAACACAGTAACCGCGTCAAAACAGAGATGTCCTATATAAACTATCAACAATGTCAAAAACAGATATGTCATATATAAACTATAAAAAGACTCATGTCAGCCTAGTCAACATAAAAACATTTGCTCCTACTTTGAACTTTTGAAGTTTTACTGATTCAACTACCCGATTAGGAAGATCATTCCACAATTTGGTATCTACAGAATTTAACTTGATGTCATAAGAGTAATTTGCAAACAAATACACTCTTATGTGCACATGAGCGGTGAAAGTACAGAGCGTAATTTCAACAACTACCTTTCAAGTTTACCTGGAACATCATGGTACAACAGACATGGGCCGGCACTTTTTATTTACATGTGAATCTCCTTCTAGCTGGAAGTAATTATAGTTTCCTGGAACAGTTTTAAACATTATAGATGCCGTCTGAGCCCCAATAGAGATAAATAGCCCAGTGACGAAAGTAAATAATGAAATGAATAAACTACAACAGAAGTAAAAAACAATTAAAATAAGATATTTTAAGCACAGTACCAACATTAAAATAGAAACTAAATTCACGAAATAAGCCGGTCATTCTTTACAACCATAAAATTATCCTTTTCTCATGACATGAGACTTCTTCGAAATATATCCGAATAATTAACAATATCTAAAATATAGCAAATATAGCCGATGGAATACATAAGAAAAATAAATGATATACATTGTACGTTCGTGACACAAACCAACTGG
>NC_090745.1:118598981-118696891 GCF_036898095.1 Palaemon carinicauda | reverse complement strand
CTTCAGAGAACTTCTTGACCTCGGGGGGGAAATCCTTTGATGAAAGAAGCGGCAGTTCTTTTGCTGGACCCTTCCAGAGAACTCTTGACCTCGGGGGGGGAAATCCTTTGATGAAAGAAGCGGCAGTTCTTTGTGGACCCTTCAGAGAACTTTTGACCTCGGGGGTGGAAATCCTTTGATGAAAGAAGCGGCAGTTCTTTTGCTGGACCCTTCCAGAGAACTCTTGACCTCGGGGGGGAAATCCTTTGATGAAAGCTTGAGAAGCGGCAGTTCTTTTGCTGGACCCTTCCAGAGAACTCTTGACCTCGGGGGGGAAATCCTTTGATGAAAGAAGCGGCAGTTCTTTTGCTGGACCCTTCCAGAGAACTCTTGACCTCGGGGGGGAAATCCTTTGATGAAAGAAGCGGCAGTTCTTTTGCTGGACCCTTCCAGAGAACTTTTGACCTCGGGGGGGGAAAGCCGTGAGTTTTTGCTGGCCTTCAGAACTCTGACCCGGAAATCCTTTGATGAAAGAAGCGGCAGTTCTTTTGCTGGACCCTTCCAGAGAACTCTTGACCTCGGGGGGGGGAATCCTTTGATGAAAGAAGCGGCAGTTCTTTTGCTGGACCCTTCCAGAGAACTCTTGACCTCGGGGGGAAATCCTTTGATGAAAGAAGCGCAGTTGCTGGACCCTTCCAGAGCTTGACCGACTTTGATGAAAGAAGCGGCAGTTCTTTTGCTGGACCCTTCCAGAGAACTCTTGACCTCGGGGGGAAATCCTTTGATGAAAGAAGCGGCAGTTCTTTTGCTGGACCCTTCCAGAGAACTTTTGACCTCGGGGGGGAAATCCTTTGATGAAAGAAGCGGGCAGTTCTTTTGCTGGACCCTTCAGAGAACTTTTGACCTCGGGGGGGAAATCCTTTGATGAAAGAAGCGGCAGTTCTTTTGCTGGACCCTTCCAGAGAACTTTGACCTCGGGGGGGGGAAATCCTTTGATGAAAGAAGCGGCAGTTCTTTTGCTGGACCCTTCCAGAGAACTCTTGACCTCGGGGGGAAATCCTTTGATGAAAGAAGCGGCAGTTCTTTTGCTGGACCCTTCCAGAGAACTCTTGACCTCGGGGGGGAAATCCTTTGATGAAAGAAGCGGCAGTTCTTTTGCTGGACCCTTCCAGAGAACTCTTGACCTCGGGGGGGAAATCCTTTGATGAAAGAAGCGGCAGTTCTTTTGCTGGACCCTTCCAGAGAACTTTTGACCTCGGGGGGAAATCCTTTGATGAAAGAAGCGGCAGTTCTTTTGCTGGACCCTTCCAGAGAACTTTTGACCTCGGGGGGAAATCCTTTGATGAAAGAAGCGGCAGTTCTTTTGCTGGACCCTTCCAGAGAACTTTTGACCTCGGGGGGGAAATCCTTTGATGAAAGAAGCGGCAGTTCTTTTGCTGGACCCTTCAGAGAACTCTTGACCTCGGGGGGGGAAATCCTTTGATGAAAGAAGCGGCAGTTCTTTTGCTGGACCCTTCCAGAGAACTCTTGACCTCGGGGGTGGAAATCCTTTGATGAAAGAAGCGGCAGTTCTTTTGCTGGACCCTTCCAGAGAACTTTTGACCTTCGGGGGGGGAAATCCTTTGATGAAAGAAGCGGCAGTTCTTTTGCTGGACCCTTCCAGAGAACTTTTGACCTCGGGGGGGAAATCCTTTGATGAAAGAAGCGGCAGTTCTTTTGCTGGACCCTTCCAGAGAACTTTGACCTCGGGGGAGAATCCTTTGATGAAAGAAGCGGCAGTTCTTTTGCTGGACCCTTCCAGAGAACTCTTGACCTCGGGGGGAAATCCTTTGATGAAAGAAGCGGCAGTTCTTTTGCTGGACCCTTCCAGAGAACTTTTGACCTCGGGGGGGGGGGGAAATCCTTTGATGAAAGAAGCGGCAGTTCTTTTGCTGGACCCTTCCAGAGAACTTTTGACCTCGGGGGCGGGGGAAATCCTTTGATGAAAGAAGCGGCAGTTCTTTTGCTGGACCCTTCCAGAGAACTTTTGACCTCGGGGGGGGAAATCCTTTGATGAAAGAAGCGGCAGTTCTTTTGCTGGACCCTTCCAGAGAACTTTTGACCTCGGGGGGGGGAAATCCTTTGATGAAAGAAGCGGCAGTTCTTTTGCTGGACCCTTCCAGAGAACTCTTGACCTGGGGGGGGGAAATCCTTTGATGAAAGAAGCGGCAGTTCTTTTGCTGGACCTCAGAACTCTTGACCTCGGGGTGGAAATCCTTGATGAAAGAAGCGGCAGTTCTTTTGCTGGACCCTTCCAGAGAACTTTTGACCTCGGGGGGGGGAAATCCTTTGATGAAAGAAGCGGCAGTTCTTTTGCTGGACCCTTCCAGAGAACTTTGACCTCGGGGGGGGGAAATCCTTTGATGAAAGAAGCGGCAGTTCTTTTGCTGGACCCTTCCAGAGAACTCTTGACCTCGGGGGTGGAAATCCTTTGATGAAAGAAGCGGCAGTTCTTTTGCTGGACCAGAACTCTTGACCTCGGGGGGGAAATCCTTTGATGAAAGAAGCGGCAGTTCTTTTGCTGGACCCTTCCAGAGAACTTTTGACCTCGGGGGGGAAATCCTTTGATGAAAGAAGCGGCAGTTCTTTTGCTGGACCCTTCCAGAGAACTCTTGACCTCGGGGTGGAAATCCTTTGATGAAAGAAGCGGCAGTTCTTTTGCTGGACCCTTCCAGAGAACTCGTTACCTCGGGGTGGAAATCCTTTGATGAAAGAAGCGGCAGTTCTTTTGCTGGACCCTTCCAGAGAACTTTTGACCTCGGGGGGGGGAAATCCTTTGATGAAAGAAGCGGCAGTTCTTTTGCTGGACCCTTCCAGAGAACCCTTGACCTCGGGGTGGAAATCCTTTTATGAAAGAAGCGGCAGTTCTTTTGCTGGACCCTTCCAGAGAACTTTTGACCTCGGGGGGGGAAATCCTTTGATGAAAGAAGCGGCAGTTCTTTTGCTGGACCCTTCCAGAGAACCCTTGACCTCGGGGTGGAAATCCTTTGATGAAAGAAGCGGCAGTTCTTTTGCTGGACCCTTCCAGAGAACTTTTGACCTCGGGGGGAAATCCTTTGATGAAAGAAGCGGCAGTTCTTTTGCTGGACCCTTCCAGAGAACTCTTGACCTCGGGGTGGAAATCCTTTGATGAAAGAAGCGGCAGTTCTTTTGCTGGACCCTTCCAGAGAACTTTTGACCTCGGGGGGGGGAAATCCTTTGATGAAAGAAGCGGCAGTTCTTTTGCTGGACCCTTCCAGAGAACTTTTGACCTCGGGGGGGGAAATCCTTTGATGACGGAAGCGGCAGTTCTTTTGATGGACCCTTCCAGAGAACTTTTGACCTGGGGGGTGGAAATCCTTTGATGAAAGAAGCGGCAGTTCTTTTGCTGGACCCTTCCAGAGAACTCTTGACCTCGGGGGGAAATCCTTTGATGAAAGAAGCGGCAGTTCTTTTGCTGGACCCTTCCAGAGAACTCTTGACCTCGGGGTGGAAATCCTTTGATGAAAGAAGCGGCAGTTCTTTTGCTGGACCCTTCCAGAGAACTCTTGACCTCGGGGTGGAAATCCTTTGATGAAAGAAGCGGCAGTTCTTTTGCTGGACCCTTCCAGAGAACTTTTGACCTCGGGGGGGAAATCCTTTGATGAAAGAAGCGGCAGTTCTTTTGCTGGACCCTTCCAGAGAACTTTGACCTCGGGGTGGAAATCCTTTGATGAAAGAAGCGGCAGTTCTTTTGCTGGACCCTTCCAGAGAACTTTTGACCTGGGGGGGGAAATCCTTTGATGAAAGAAGCGGCAGTTCTTTTGCTGGACCCTTCCAGAGAACTCTTGACCTCGGGGTGGAAATCCTTTGATGAAAGAAGCGGCAGTTCTTTTGCTGGACCCTTCCAGAGAACTCTTGACCTCGGGGGGAAATCCTTTGATGAAAGAAGCGGCAGTTCTTTTGATGGACCCTTCCAGAGAACTTTTGACCTGGGGGGGGAAATCCTTTGATGAAAGAAGCGGCAGTTCTTTTGCTGGACCCTTCCAGAGAACTCTTGACCTCGGGGTGGAAATCCTTTGATGAAAGAAGCGGCAGTTCTTTTGCTGGACCCTTCCAGAGAACTCGTTGACCTCGGGGTGGAAATCCTTTGATGAAAGAAGCGGCAGTTCTTTTGCTGGACCCTTCCAGAGAACTCTTGACCTCGGGGTGGAAATCCTTTGATGAAAGAAGCGGCAGTTCTTTTGCTGGACCCTTCCAGAGAACTCTTGACCTCGGGGTGGAAATCCTTTGATGAAAGAAGCGGCAGTTCTTTTGCTGGACCCTTCCAGAGAACTCTTGACCTCGGGGGGGGAAATCCTTTGATGAAAGAAGCGGCAGTTCTTTTGCTGGACCCTTCCAGAGAACTCTTGACCTCGGGGTGGAAATCCTTTGATGAAAGAAGCGGCAGTTCTTTTGCTGGACCCTTCCAGAGAACTCTTGACCTCGGGGTGGAAATCCTTTGATGAAAGAAGCGGCAGTTCTTTTGCTGGACCCTTCCAGAGAACTCGTGACCTCGGGGTGGAAATCCTTTGATGAAAGAAGCGGCAGTTCTTTTGCTGGACCCTTCCAGAGAACTCGTGACCTCGGGGGGGGAAATCCTTTGATGAAAGAAGCGGCAGTTCTTTTGCTGGACCCTTCCAGAGAACTTTGACCTCGGGGGGGAAATCCTTTGATGAAAGAAGCGGCAGTTCTTTTGCTGGACCCTTCCAGAGAACGGTCGGGGTGGAAATCCTTTGATGAAAGAAGCGGCAGTTCTTTTGCTGGACCCTTCCAGAGAACTTTGACCTCGGGGGGGGAAATCCTTTGATGAAAGAAGCGGCAGTTCTTTTGCTGGACCCTTCCAGAGAACTCTTGACCTCGGGGTGGAAATCCTTTGATGAAAGAAGCGGCAGTTCTTTTGCTGGACCCTTCCAGAGAACTCTTGACCTCGGGGTGGAAATCCTTTGATGAAAGAAGCGGCAGTTCTTTTGCTGGACCCTTCCAGAGAACTCTTGACCTCGGGGTGGAAATCCTTTGATGAAAGAAGCGGCAGTTCTTTTGCTGGACCCTTCCAGAGAACTCTTGACCTCGGGGGGGAAATCCTTTGATGAAAGAAGCGGCAGTTCTTTTGCTGGACCCTTCCAGAGAACTCTTGACCTCGGGGTGGAAATCCTTTGATGAAAGAAGCGGCAGTTCTTTTGCTGGACCCTTCCAGAGAACTCTTGACCTCGGGGTGGAAATCCTTTGATGAAAGAAGCGGCAGTTCTTTTGCTGGACCCTTCCAGAGAACTCTTGACCTCGGGGGGAAATCCTTTGATGAAAGAAGCGGCAGTTCTTTTGCTGGACCCTTCCAGAGAACTCTTGACCTCGGGGGGAAATCCTTTGATGAAAGAAGCGGCAGTTCTTTTGCTGGACCCTTCCAGAGAACTCTTGACCTCGGGGGGAAATCCTTTGATGAAAGAAGCGGCAGTTCTTTTGCTGGACCCTTCCAGAGAACTCTTGACCTCGGGGTGGAAATCCTTTGATGAAAGAAGCGGCAGTTCTTTTGCTGGACCCTTCCAGAGAACTCTTGACCTCGGGGTGGAAATCCTTTGATGAGGGAAGCGGCAGTTCTTTTGCTGGACCCTTCCAGAGAACTCTTGACCTCGGGGTGGAAATCCTTTGATGAAAGAAGCGGCAGTTCTTTTGCTGGACCCTTCCAGAGAACTCTTGACCTCGGGGTGGAAATCCTTTGATGAAAGAAGCGGCAGTTCTTTTGCTGGACCCTTCCAGAGAACTCTTGACCTCGGGGTGGAAATCCTTTGATGAAAGAAGCGGCAGTTCTTTTGCTGGACCCTTCCAGAGAACTTTTGACCTCGGGGGGGAAATCCTTTGATGAAAGAAGCGGCAGTTCTTTTGCTGGACCCTTCCAGAGAACTTTTGACCTCGGGGGGAAATCCTTTGATGAAAGAAGCGGCAGTTCTTTTGCTGGACCCTTCCAGAGAACTTTGACCTCGGGGGGAAATCCTTTGATGAGGGAAGCGGCAGTTCTTTTGCTGGACCCTTCCAGAGAACTCTTGACCTCGGGGTGGAAATCCTTTGATGAAAGAAGCGGCAGTTCTTTTGCTGGACCCTTCCAGAGAACTCTTGACCTCGGGGTGGAAATCCTTTGATGAGGGAAGCGGCAGTTCTTTTGCTGGACCCTTCCAGAGAACTCTTGACCTCGGGGTGGAAATCCTTTGATGAAAGAAGCGGCAGTTCTTTTGCTGGACCCTTCCAGAGAACTCTTGACCTCGGGGTGGAAATCCTTTGATGAAAGAAGCGGCAGTTCTTTTGCTGGACCCTTCCAGAGAACTCTTGACCTCGGGGGGAAATCCTTTGATGAAAGAAGCGGCAGTTCTTTTGCTGGACCCTTCCAGAGAACTCTTGACCTCGGGGGGGGAAATCCTTTGATGAAAGAAGCGGCAGTTCTTTTGCTGGACCCTTCCAGAGAACTCTTGACCTCGGGGTGGAAATCCTTTGATGAGGGAAGCGGCAGTTCTTTTGCTGGACCCTTCCAGAGAACTCTTGACCTCGGGGGGGAAATCCTTTGATGAAAGAAGCGGCAGTTCTTTTGCTGGACCCTTCCAGAGAACTTTTGACCTCGGGGGGGAAATCCTTTGATGAAAGAAGCGGCAGTTCTTTTGCTGGACCCTTCCAGAGAACTCTTGACCTCGGGGTGGAAATCCTTTGATGAGGGAAGCGGCAGTTCTTTTGCTGGACCCTTCCAGAGAACTCTTGACCTGGGGTGGAAATCCTTTGATGAGAAGCGGCAGTTCTTGTGGACCTCGGAAGATAAATCCTTTGATGAGGGAAGCGGCGTTCTTCTTGATTCGGTCTTCATCCTGATAGCTATGGATCTTCCAATATATTCTAAAGTTTGAATTCAAATATTCTAAATCTACTTCACACTTCATAGTCCTCAGCCGTGTAGACCTGGGTCTTCAACTCTTCTAGTGCCTTGTGGAGCCCAGTTGAAAGTTTGGTGAACTAATATCTCTTGGGGAGTATTAAGTTTGAATTAATATATTCTAAATAAGTTTGAATTGAAATATTCTAAATAACTATATATTTAGTAAAATACATGAACAATATTCTCTAGTTTCTTAAGTAATCACAAATGTATCATAGAAAATTGTGGTCAAACTTAATTTCAATTGGTTTTGTAGCCTCTAAATTCACCATTTTGGAAGCGTAAACGTTGCAGAGGTCGATGAAGGAAAGAACTGGTAGTGATTTGATCTCTCTGGGAAGCTTTTTAAATGTGATTTTAGCCTTCTGGAAATATACACATTCCATGAAGATTGACTTTTAGAATATAATGAACAAAGTTATTTCCTTGATTGATTTGCTTATACTGTAATGAAATGTTTCACCAGATATTTTATATATTAAATTTTGTTTTATCATAATTTGTACAAATTTGAATTTATTTAACTGGAGAGGATAATGTATGTAGACAGGAATTGAATATTTAATTGGAGATTTTAAAAACAATGTAGATCAAGATTAAAAAGAATTTCATGTTTTTAAAGTCAAAGTTATTTTAAATGAGCTTTTTTTTTTGTATATCATCTTGAGTCTTGGACAACTAAGACAGTGAGATATAGGAGACAGACAAGTCCACAAAGGTTGTCCATTTTAACCAAATTTTTAGATATTAAATTTGTCACTTTCATCAAATTGAAAAAATGTATATTTTCTAGATTATTTTCCTGTTTCAAACGTAATGAACAACTTTTTTTTTTACTTTGCAACTTTTATTCATATTTTTCATTTTGATATAAAATCTTTGTTTTTGACTCATTTTTTATATTAATATTCGGGTTTTTCATTGAAATAATTTCTTGTTTTTTGAGCAACGTATTTATTCTATTGTTGCAAGGAATCAAATTATAGAATCTCAAAATATGATTTTGCATTCATTTTTGATTTCACAAAAAACGGATTTTGAGCGAAGCGAAAAATCTATTTTTGGGTGAGGTAGCCATGGCGTCCTGATGGAAGGTTCCTTTTTGGTAGCTTCCTTGGGTAAATAACTACTAAGATATTCCCAGAGAATTTAACCACAGGTTATCACAGAATTCTAACTTCTGGAGCGAGTATCCTAAAGGTTTCCCTTTTAAGACATCGTATATCAACAGGGGACGCATGTATTAACGCGCCACATAGCTATCTACACCCCGAACAGAGTTAATGCTTCGGTGTGTAAGGGCGGAGAATAGCTGGGAGCCGTTCCATAGCTAATCTCATCCGTGGCTACTTTTGGTACTCGAGACGTAAACAAACGGACGCCATTGCTTAAATGACGTCACGACCGTCTTCATCCTGAAGCCAGTTGCTTGCCGATCACCATGATACAGCAGAGCAGGGTGGGACCTAAAAACTGGACGAAGTAGCAGGGAGGGTCCATCAGGACGCCATGGCTATCTCACCCAAAAATAGATTTTTCGCTTCGCTCAAAATCCGTTTTTTGGGCTCAAGCCATGGCGTCCTGATGGAAGAATACCAGAGAATCAATGTATCGTGGTAGATTTTCCCCTATTGGGTAAGCGCCAAGGGCTTTGAACAATGTAGCATAGTAATCTTAATAAAAGAAACGTAGGGAAGAATCTTCCTGCCCCCCTTGGCAGTGAAGTTCCCACGGTCATGCCGAGATCAAAGTGGTTATCGAAGGGCTATTCACCTTGCTAGAAGAACCTGAAGAACTTGGAGACGAGACTGAATGGTTGGCATTCATATCGGAACATTCTTTAGGGCAGACAAGTGGTGGTTAGGCACTGTGTGCTAAGAAGGTTAGTTTCGTCTCTAGGGTATGAAGAGTAAGTATTCGTATTGGAATATTACATTGTAAGAGTGAATATATACTAAGGGTTAGGATCTTAGTATCTCCATGAACCATAGGGAAGGGGATAATAAAACTATGACAGGCATATATTTCATAGTATAAGTAGGAGCGGATTGAGACGCACAAGTAATAAAATAGGAATTTTATTTCACAATTGCATAAAATTTAAAATAAATTACAGCAATAAGTAAAGTTAATTTACAGTGAATTATAATGTACATAGTAATAAAGACTTGCTCTTGAATCTGAAAGGGAATTTCAAATTTATTAGTAGGCACTCGTTCTCGAGGAACGGCAGTCTTTAATTAAAACACATCATGCTCTAGGCATGCGGCGCTTGTGTGACGACTATGACATTTCACCTGGGATAAGAACAGTTATAAGAAAGCACTAAGTGTTTTCGACATCACTATGTATCGCTCGAGGGTCAACATAGGCACCCGAGGAGTTAGAGTCCCAAGTAACTCGCTGTTCTATGCAGAGTTAGGTGCAGGTTTCATAACACTACCTGCGGCTACCACAAAATGTTTGACTTCGTGCACTTGTTTCGCATAATGTTTGAAGAAAACACGCGAGGACTTCCAGCCTGTAAAGCTTTTAAGGCTTTCGAAGTCCATACTCTGAAAGAAATTCAGAGACGATGCAACTTTTCTAGGATCGTGACCGGCGGGTGTACTGTCAGGATCCGCTCTGCGAATGAAGTAGGTGATTTTCGCTCTTAGTTGTTTCAGTGACAGGTCGCTGCCCGATGTTTCTCCTTTGAAGAGTTGGCCTCCACCAAAGTTCGAAGTTCTGCGAAGATAGACCTTGAGGCTCTCTACTGGGCATAGAGAGGCATCTTCCTTCAGGGGGCATATTCTCCAGGGGCCCCATCTTTTGGTGGGTAATTCGTTTTTGGCGAGAAACGTCGGATCCGGGGAGAGGGTAATGTCTCCTGAATCAGTAAACAGGATATGACCCTCTTCTCTTGACAATGCCACTATTTCGCTGACTCGGGCTCCTGAGGCAAGAGCAAAGAGAAATATAACTTTCTGAGTCAGATCCTTGAGAGGGCATGAATCATTATCCAAGTTGGAGGCGAAATGGAGCACCTTGTCCAATGACCAGGAGATCGGTTTCGGTGGGGGTGCTGGGCGTAGACGAGCGCATGCTTTCGGCAGTTTATTGAAGATGTCGCTGGACAGATCAATTTGGAAGGCATACAATAGTGGTCTAGTCAAGGCCGATTTGCAAGTCGAAATCGTATTGGCTGCTAATCCCTGTCCATGAAGGTGAATGAAGAAGGACATGCAGAAATCAATTGTGATTTCCTTAGGATTTTTTGTCTTGACGAAAGAGACCCATTTTCTCCAAGATGATTCGTATTGCCGTCTTGTGGATTCGGTCTTGTATTCCTCGAGGAAGTCTAGACTTTTCTTCGAGATCCCAAACCTCTTCTTTGCGGCTAGGGAGAGAAAATCATGAGATGAAGGTCCTTGATTTTCGATGATGAAGCGAAGACAGTCGACTTCTGTACTTGTTGGGAGAGAACTGGGCCCGGGAGAGGGATCAGCTTGGGCTGCAGCTCCAGGACCAGGGGGTACCAGTTGCTCCGGGGCCACTTGGGAGCCACTAGGGCCGCTGTCCCTTTGAAGGTTCTCAGCTTGGAGAGGACTTTCAGCAGAAGATTGGTGGGAGGGAACAGGTAGATCTTGGACCATCTGTTCCAGTCCAGTGACATGGCATCCACTGCTTCTGCCTTGGGGTCCTCGTACGGGGCCACATACCGAGGAAGTTGATTGTTGTCGCTCGTTGCGAAGAGATCGATCTGAAGTTCTGGGACTTGATGAGAGATGAAGGAGAATGATCTTGCGTCTAGAGACCATTCCGACTCTATCGGGTTTGTCCGAGATAGAGCATCCGCTGTCACGTTGCGGAATCCTTGTAGGTGAACTGCAGACAGGTGCCATTTCTTCTTCTCTGCCAGACGGAAGATTGGAAGAAGCACCTGATTTATCTGGGGCGATCTTGAGCCTTGGCGATTGAGACATCGAACTACCACCGAGTTGTCTAGGGTTAGACGAATATGGATCGAGGGAGGCGGGGAGAGTTTCTTCAGAGTTAGAAGGACCGCCATGGCCTCCAAGATGTTGATGTGGAACGTCTTGAACAGGGGAGACCATGTGCCTTGAGCCTGTTTTTGGTGGGAGTGACCTCCCCAACCCTCCAGCGAAGCGTCCGTGTGGATGTTGAGTGATGGAGGTGGGTGTTGAAGAGGGATGGACCTTTTCAGGGCCTTTGCTTCCGACCACGGCTTGAGGAGAAGTCGAAGTCTGTTTGGGAGCCGTCTCTTGAGGTCTCTTCGAGCGATGGATGCAGAACGTCTCCAGACTCCCGCGGCATCCTTTAGCTGTGCACGAAGCACTGGGTTTGTCACTGAGGCGAACTGTAGAGAGCCTAGAACTCGTTCCTGCTGGCGTCTTGAGATCCGCTTGGATTTCAGTAGTCGTTTGACAGACCCTGCTATTTCCTTCCTTTTCTTCTGGGGAATGGAAAGGCGGTGTGACTGAAGGTTCCATTGGATTCCTAACCATTGGAACTTCTGAGCTGGAGAGAGGCGAGATTTCTTCACGTTTATCTTGAATCCCAGGTGTTCTAGGTACTGGGTGACTTTGCTGCAGGATTTTAAACAATCCTCGGGCGATGGAGCCCAAACTAGCCAATCGTCGAGGTAGGCCATCACCTGGACGTCTCGGAGGCGGAGCTGTTGTACTATGGCGTCCGCCAGCTTTGTGAAGATCCGAGGGGCCACATCGAGGCCGAAGGGCATGGCCCTGAAGGCGTAGCTTTTCCTTTGGAGTCGAAATCCTAGGTAGGAGGAAGCGTGATGGTTCATTGGAACGTGCCAGTAGGCATCCGCCAGGTCTATGGAGACCGTGTAAGAACCTCGAGGCAGAAGGGTCCTTATCTGTTGAAGAGTCAGCATCTTGAACTTGTCGTTCGCTATGAACTTGTTGAGGGGGGATAAGTCCAGAATGACTCTGAGTTTGTCGGAGTCTTTCTTGGGGACACAAAACAGTCTCCCTTGGAACCTGGTGGACTTTACCTTCCTTATCACCTTCTTGTTCAAGAGATCTAGGACATATTGCTGGAAGGTTGGGGGTGGTTGAGTCCAACTCCAGCCTAGACCCTTCTTGACGATGCTGTGTGCCCAGGGATCGAAGGTCCAACGATCCTGGAATTGGCGGAGTCTTCCTCCCACCGGAAGCACTTCATTGCTTCTGGTGTCCCGAGGGCTTACTGCCTCGGCCGCTAGCTCCCTTTCCTCCTCTGCCTCTGGAGGGACGGCGAGACGCGTCTCTGCCTGCACCTCTGCTTGAGCCTCTACCTTTGGGACGAAAGGTAGTCGTCTGTTGCTCGAAAGCAGGGGTGAAAACCGGTGACTGTGACAAGACCGGTTGGGTGACCAGCTGAAAGGTCTGCTGTGGCTGAGCTGCCACTTGGGGAGTAGCGGGTCCCGGAAACTGTCGTCTTGGTTGACGCTGCTGGGGTTTCTGTTTGGAGGATTTCCTCTTAGGTTGAGGTCCGTCGTCCTGAGAGGATTTCCTCTTTTTTGACATGCCCCACTTGTGGAGAAGGTTCCTATTCTCCGTGGCGGCTTTGTCGGTGATCTCCTTCACAAGGTCAGAAGGAAAGAGGTGTTTACCCCAGATGTTGGAGGAAATCAGCCTCCGGGGTTCGTGTTTCACAGTGGCACCTGCGAACACGAATTCACGACAGGCTCTCCGAGCCTTCATGAAGTGGTACATATCCTTCACCAGGGTTGCCATGTGGGATTTGGCGAGTACCATGTAGTGGTCTGGTACTCTGGTGTCACAGGCCATGATATCAAGTTGGACCTGGTGGGACATGGATGCTGCGAGCCTCTCCTTCGTATCTTGTTCCCGACGAAGGAGGTGATCGTTGAGTTTCGGGAGGTCTTCATTAAACTGACGTCCGGCGACGTCAGGATCTAGCTTTCCCACCACGAAAGTATGCTGGATGTCCTTCCAGTGTCGAGCGTCGGGGGGAGTCACTATGGAGAAGGGTCTGCACTCCTCCAGTGCAGGGCAGGCTTTTCCCTCTTCCACAGCCTTGAGGCACGCAGCGAAGGCCTTTTCCATGAATGGAAGGACTGCTTCGTCGGGTGCGACGTAGGTAGGGTGCTTCTTGCTCAGGGCCGGAAGCTTAGAGCAGGTAAAACCCCTACTTTTAAACGTATTGGCTAGCATAGCCTGGGCCTTCGCGAGATCGAACACTATCTCCTCCTTTGGTTCGGTCTCTTCTTTAGAGGCAGGTTCAGAACGAAGCCGGACGTAACAGTCCGGGTAGGCCTCGAAGTTTGGGAAGAACTCCACGTCTTCCAGGGGGACCGTGCCGATCTTGTCGCTGACGAAGATCCTGCCGGTCGCGATAACCATATGCTCAGCATACCTCCATGGGTTGGCGTGTGAGCAAGCGGGGAGATCCTTAACCGAGATCTTCTTCGGTTCTTTGGATCCTATCATGGACCTGATGAACTCCTGATTTTCTTTCAGCCTGTCGTCCATGATGGCTTTGATCATCCGGAACATCTCTTGGGCGGATGGCATGGGTTCCGGGGTAGCGGAGGTAGACGGGAGAGACACTTCCGTCGGTGTAGGAGTAGGGGCGGTGATGGAAGGAGGAGCGACCTCTTGCTCCGACTCGGTGTATTCCACCTGGTCCTCATCATCTTCCGCACCTTGAGCCATAAGGGTCTTCTCCGTGCCCTCCGAAATATCCGACATGTGTTCGTCGTCCTCGGAATCCAGGTGGCACTCGTGCATGGACTGGGCCATGACTACGTCTGGTTCCACCGTAATTTGGACAGTGGGGATCGAATCTTTGGGCACCACAGAATCAGGGGAGGCCTTTGGGAACAAAAGAGACCTCATTTCTTCAGTGGCCAGGTACGGTCCGGTGGCATTCTTCTGGAAGCCACGCACCCACTTGCGTAGCTTATCCCGAGAAGTGTCCCTGACCTCCGCTGAGGGAGGGTTATGGAAGGCATCAACTAGATGAGCCTGGCAGACCGTACAGTTCAGCGGGTCCCAGAATTTCAAATCCCCTTTCTTGTTAGCACAAGGGGCGTGAGTCCTGCAAGCCGTATGCCCGTAGAAGTGCGGGCGTTTCACAGCGCAGAAGTCGAAGTCACACTTCATCTGCTCCTCCTGTGGAAGAAAGAGAAAATGAGTATGGGGGGAGTCATAAGAATGGCTCTTAAACTAAGTTAATATTAATCATTAATTTTAACTTGATAAAGGGTGTGATGCACAGAGGATTGAGATAGGAAAGAAACATACTCCGTGCATCCCGCCCGGCTGGTTACCGTAAGCTTCATCCTTGGATAATCCGAGGTGGCCAAAGGCGCAGGATAGAATTCCAGTAGAAGTCCATAGGGCAAATGGAATTCCATGGGAATTGTCAAGGATAAGGTTGGGACTGAGGCCACTCAGTCCCAAATTAGGGGGCTAAAGGATCCCAAAGGGTAACTGCTTCCGGCAACCAGCCGCGCTAAGATACACGCAGCATGCTGGAAATCTGTAGAATGCAAAAAGACAGCATGATTACCAGTAGAACAGTACTAAGGTACTGATCCATTAATGTAAACAAGCCATCTGGTTGCAGTGTAGGGCTATCAGTATTAGATGATAGCTAGTAGAAGGGGGTGCAAGTCGTCTTGACGCCTCCGGAAGGTTCCGGCAGACCTCCGGCACGCCGGAGGCCGCTCCAGCAGAGTTTCTGGCATTAGGACAGACAATATAAAAGTCAAGAGTAATACCAGGGTGGCGGCCGCCGGCACAGCGGCGGCTCCGGCAGCCGGAGGTTGCCGGATTGGTGACAGGAACAAGGATGGTTATAGCAGAACCGGGTTGCCGGCAGTAGATGCTGGCACTCCGGGGGCCGGCCGGCGGGCGGACGACCAAGCTATGAGGAAGGGGGAGAGCCATCGGCTGGAAGCCGGCGGCAGGCGGCAGTCCCCCGGCACACGGAGGACTGGCGGCCACAGGGATATGGGGTGAGTCACCAAGGTAGGAGGTGGGTATCGCCGACAGTGGAGGCGGCAAGGGACCGGCACCCGGATAGTGAAAGAGACAGAGGGAGGGATGTAGGGGGTCCAGCCATGGACTCCCAGACATCCCCCCTGAGAGGGTGTACCCATGATAGAGGCTGACTCTATCACCCAGAAGCAGGGGCCGCAGAGGACCGGGAGCTAGGGTAGCCCAAGGGAGGGTTAGGGGACACCCAAAAGGGGGGGGGGGGGGTGAGACCCCTGCATACAGAACACATCCAGTGGCTAACCCCATAGGACACTATGAAGGGTATATGTACCAGAGCGGACTGTACACAGAAGCTCAAGGTAGCCCTATCACTCCACCCTAAGGAGGAGTTGTAGGACAGGGGACAGATGGGTATAGACTAACCTAAGTATAGGCTAGGCTATACAAGAGATAGGTGGGGAGGGGAGAAGAGAAGGGTCTTCCATGGAAGGGGTTCTGTACCAGAGCGGCCACTAAGGAAGGGAGGACACTCCCTAACCTAAGGTAAGGCAGCCTGACTGAAACGGTGCATGGGTACAGTTTCAGCAAGGAACAGAATAACCCTTCCAAAACCTAACCTAGAGCAGGGATGTACGTCCTGAACTAGGAAGGATAGAAGACATATCGCTATCGCAGGAAAGTCGTAGACTTAGTCCTAGCAATAGAGGAAAGACTAGCCGTTCCTCACTCTCAGGCGCAACCCTAAGGGGGGGTCATTCCCTTAGGGAGGACAGAGAGGCGATAACATACTCTGATAAGAGCTTGATCCCCTTACGTGGTAGGGGGAGCAAGGCTACACAGAGGGAATGCCCAAGGGCAGGGGGATGAAGGAAGCATATAGGGGTCCTACATGTAGGTTAGGTTAGGAAGGCACACTAACTAACCTATCCCCTATATGGTCCCTGAAGGCGAAAACACTTGCATCACAGTCAATAGTATTGTAAAATAATGCCACTATCTTCATAAGTAAGCCTAGGATCACTGATAAAATCATGCATGAACACTAATATAGGCGCTCTGGCTTGGGGGCTATAGTAGCCAACTGGTATGGGGTCAATCGATGACCGGTAAAAAAGCGTCAAAACACGATATAAAAGTTCCTAGCTATGAAGACTAAATAAACTAATATTATCGATTAGTAAATAAGGCCGGAAGCGTTGTTGTGGCTAACTAAATAAGGCATGCAGAACAACAACGACGCCATAAAATGGCGGGTCCGGTAGAGGCACAGCTCTGCCACAAAACAACAAATATCTCGAAAAGTAATATTTACTTTACGGTTAGAGCTTAACTAAACAATACTGGAACCTTGTACTCAACTTTCCAGAAGAAGGCGAGGCCGAAGGTAGCGACATGATAAAGATGCAAGACGATAAAGTTAGCACAGGGAAAATCCGTCTTAAGTAAGGCGAGCTACTGTACAAAGGATGAAGACGGACGTGACGTCATTTAAGCAATGGCGTCCGTTTGTTTACGTCTCTAGTACCAAAAGTAGCCACGGATGAGATTAGCTATGGAACGGCTCCCAGCTATTCTCCGCCCTTACACACCGAAGCATTAACTCTGTTTGGGGTGTAGATAGCTATGTGGCGCGTTAATACATGCGTCCCCTGTTGATATACGATGTCTTAAAAGGGAAACCTTTAGGATACTCGCTCCAGAAGTTAGAATTCTGTGATAACCTGTGGTTAAATTCTCTGGGAATATCTTAGTAGTTATTTACCCAAGGAAGCTACCAAAAAGGAACCTTCCATCAGGACGCCATGGCTTGAGCCCAAAAACTGTAATTTGAAATTATAATTTAATATGAATTTGCATTGATTATTAAACTATTAAATGATGATTCTTTTATGGTCATAAAAATGTATTTTTGTAACATTTAAATGTTCCTGGATTGTGGTGAACATACCACATCATTTTGAGGAGGACTGTCGTCATTTTGGTCGAGTGTTAGTCACTAGTAAGTGGTTTAACTTCTCTAAGACGTTTTATAAATACACTACTGTATAATACAACAGCTGTATAGATGTGAGAGGTACTGTATTACTGATATAAACCTATACATCTCCTCCTGCTTATTCTCTTTAAGCTATAACAATGTTTTTGACATTGTTACAGATTAAAGAAAAACTAAAGAAATGTATAGTATGATATATCAGTAATACAGTTCCTCTGTAAGCTATACAACTGTATTATACAGTAGTGCATTTCTCAAACGACTTGGAGAATTGAATTCACTTAAGAGTGTCCAACAATCGACCTAAATGACGACAGTACTCCTCAAAATGAGATGGTATGTTTTAAACAATACAGGAACATTTAAACTCGAAATACAAAATACATTTTTTATGAACTTACACCATGATTCATTTAAGATATATTTTGGGTTAATATTTTATGCCTTTTACTTAATTATGCATCATGATGTATGAAATATATTATTACTATGTAAGAATATGTAATTAAAACAAGACTAATAAAATACATAAGTTAAAGATATACTTTTATTTAATCAAAGTACATATTTATATTTTTTAAAATTTTATTTTTTCATATACATTAGTGTCCCCCCCAAAATAGGGGCTGACCTCACGGAACGGCTTTGCAGGCACTTGGCGACCTTCCCTTGGTGCCCTGCAGGTCAGAGAATCCGTATAGTAGGCAGACAATGCCGGAGTAACGACCGAGACTATTGTATCGTGTGCCTTTTATCTGAATGGGAAATTGAGTATCTGGCAACTGCCTTGGTTAATGGGAGAATTGCCACTGAGAGGTCTTCCATTTTTGGTTAAAGTGAAATTGGTTTTCTCAAAGTTAGTAAGAAGTTTATTATAACTTGAGATGAAACTGCCATATTTTATCCTTTATATAAAGTTCTTAGATTTTAATTCTTAAAGGTGATTTAAAATGTCATAATTAAAGAGGTAATCTTGAACCAGAATTAGTTGGGAAAATTATAAAGTCACATTTATAGTTTGGTTAACCGACTGATTTTCAAAAGTTCCATTTAATAAACTCGAGCAAAATTGCTTTATAAAATCATGACAAGATATTAAATTTATATTTTTTTACCCATTCAAAGTCAAACACCATCTTTAACAAAGCAATTTTATATTCCTTTAAAAAAAAAATCGAAATTAATTCCATTTTACATCACGGTCAGATGGAATACTGTCGGCAGAAAGTATGTTTACACAAGATGAGTATCCGTGTACCTATACCATGTGATCGGAAGGTGTACTCTCTATAAGACACTTGGGGTGTCATTTCAGTTTTGTTGTCTATCTAATTTCTGTAATACAATATCATAGAAAATAAGTCCATTTTAAGAATATAGAATATTAAAAAAAGCATTAGAATTGGCCATAAGTTGCACATTCCTTTCATATAAAAAATAATTGTATAAATAATAAATTCCAATTAAAATTTAATTCACCAAACTAAGAATATATTACAAATGTGACCTCAAACTTCAAACACATTTTTTCCATGTATTTACAAATCAAATATTTTGATTACAAAGAAATTATTTATTTATTTCACTACTTTTCATGAAATGTACCTGTTTCATTCCTCCTGAATAAGAAATACTTAGTGTGTGCTTAGTCAAACGATTGAATAGTGAAATGAAGTATTTATTCAATTGAATTACACAATAGTTAACCTGAATTCTACATTATTCATATCATAGCATCAGAAGAAATATGAAAAACTGAAAAATGTGAATGAATCTTCATTAATGATCAGATGTTTATAATTTACTTAAATGTAACGAGTCGCCAACGAACGCACGAGTCTTCGTTTCGAGCACATTTTATCAAACCAGGTTTCGAAAACTTCCGAGAAAGCAGCAAGACCAAACAAATGTCCGATAAACACCGTTTACACGCGATGCTTCTCTGATGGGCGAAAGACTTTGGAAAAGGGGGTGACATCCGTCCGGGGTACTGCCCCGACGTCCGCTAAACTCACCCCAGCGAGACGCCGGATCGAACTAGCGTTGCATTCCCCCGAACAGACGAGATAGCACAGGCAGCGTGCCCGCCCAGGCAAGGCTACGAGAGACGTGCTTAAGGTACTAAGGTAGCCTTAAATACCATAAGACAGCAGTCGGATACCTTCCTGGGCGGGCAAATTACTGCCTGACCTTTATGTAATATCAAACTATCTGTACATAATATAGTTATTTCCTGCTTGTTCTGTTAACCAAAAGGCGTGATTTATTTGAAACGTTCCCTTCTAATTGTCTTGTTACAAATGGCCGTCTGAAATCTCTGATTGTCCTTGATATTGTATCAATTTAAATATCTTACAATGATCTTCATTTCAACTGGCTGACACAGCGGCAAATTCCAAACAAGGAGGACAAATTTCAAGACAAAATCCTCTATCTGTGCGAGTAAACTTTCCAGGAATGAAGCAAATCATCCACTATTTCTACAATATTCATCAAACTTCATTAAACAGACAACATATTCCCAATGGTGCAAAAGGAACAGCAACCAATTTGGGCGAGGATATTAACCAGAGGATGATAAAGTCCCACAAACACGACTAATCAATTGGTAACAATTGTGCCAACAAAAGTTATCAATATTATCACCAACCCAACAATGCTGATCAACGTCCTGTTGCACCAGTCTCATTTCTTTCTATTTTACGGGAAACTGGATGGCTATAGACAATCTCGCCAACCCACAACCGAATTAGTAAACACCAGAACAATGGAGAAATGATTTATCAACAATTTGAAACCAAACAAATACTATATTTATGGAAGTGAAAATAAATAGCATATTCACAGAAAACAAAGTAAACAGCATAATTTCGGAATAGCCAACATGCCTTATCCACTGCACAAACACAAAAATGTTTTTTCAAGGCACAAACACCAAAAACCCCAGCTGACAAAAAGGTTAAAGCAGACTTTATTCTCTGGTATACACAAATACCAAGAATCGAAGAACCTGACTGCAAGTAATGTAGCAGTTAACATCACAGTCAACCTTATTAGCAGGACTGAATAGAGGGTCTTCTTCATCATTTACGAGGAAGACAAAAGTTTAACCTGTATGGAAGCAAATAGATCACTAAAGATCAAATGGATTGAGAAAGAACTGGACAATCACACCTACCCAGTCTTCTTAGGTGTCACCCTTGACAGAACGCTCTCCTTTTAAGAGCACATCCTGAGAGTACATACCAGGGTCAAAGCCTCCAACACATTTGTCAAAACCCATGACTGAAAAGGAGCAATATAGAACATATTTCTATAAGAAAATCTTGAGTTTTTTTTTTCTTTCTGACTCCATACAAAGTCAGTATTAACCTCAAGATTCAAAGCTGACCAAAGATAGTCTTGATCTTATAGCGGAAACCAGTTAGGTCCAAGAAATTACCAAAGTGGAGAAGAGCTTTTCCTAAATCAAATACTTAAAATACTGAGCTGCTTATAAATAAATCTTAAGGAAATACAAGGAAAGCTGACAGCCGTTTTACTTTGAGTCAACACAAGTGGATAACACCTTTTGCGATATGGACAGGAAGCAAAACAAATTTCTAGGTAAGACAGAAGTTTTGGACTAGATCAAGTATTAAAAATACCAAGCCATTTACAAATCAAGCAGAAGAAAATGCAAGATATATTGAAAGGCTTTTTGCTTTGATTTAACACAAGTGGATAACACCTTTTGTGATATAGACTGATAGCAAAACAACTTACAGAATAAGACAAACTCAGGAACTTGTCAGGAATAAGGAGGGACACTTCTGACATAGGAGGTGAGATCTTCCTCATGGAGAAATTAGATTTAACAATAATCAATTCCCTTATTGTAGAAGAGGACCATACATCAAGAAATAAAATGGCTGGCAAGTGGCCGAAGATACAGGTGATCAGTTAGCAAGCGAGTTACGCTTTGACTTTCGCTCAGAAAACAAACGAGGCAATTAAAGAGACGAAAACTTTAAAGAGGACACGTAAAAAAGCATTCTCTCACTGGCACTCGGCATTGTTTTCGTCCCTCATTCTAGATTGAAGAACTCTGGCAACATCTTGCCGACTTTACGTACAGTAACTCTTCATACGGGCTGCCAATGCAAGAGCTCGTGTCCCACACAAGAGTAGGGCAATGTTAACCGCACTGACACGTGAAATGAAGGACATCTTCCAAAGATATGAGAAAAAACGTCCGACACTTGAAGAGTTTAAAACAGTGTGACATACAAGATATGAATATAGAAAAAGGAAAAATATCCAAAGATAATATTATGATATTTCATCGTAAAAATTGGTCATTTTCCTGATAGAAACAAAGTAAATTCTTTAGATCTGCAAGAGAGAAATTTAGAAGGGATTTATCAATACAAGAGGCATCCAAATTTTTGTTCAACATAAAATAGAATATAATCCATTATGGATTTATGAGGATTAACCACAAAATAAATCCATTACAATAAGAAGGTTGGACAAAAGGAAACCTTTAGAGAAGAAAGAATTTTTAGGAAGGAGAACCCGAAATAAGTCTCCCAGATGAGAGAGGAATAAGTCTAAGAAAAATAAGCAAATGAAATTAATCAAACAAATCTTTTGAATCAGTTTGAAAGAAGTGATGATTCAGCAAAAAGCAGATTCTCTTAACCGGAACAAATCCAAAGTAAATGAAAAATATAGATCCATTTAAGACAGGCAGAAGACTTACTCAGAAAGACACAAATACTTTGTAAATTTATGACTAAATCCTTTGAAAAAGTGAACAGATTTAGGAAAACAATGTAAGAAATAAAACTCCCATGTCGTTGTTAGAGTAAAGTAAAACCTGTAAAAACCATTTTACAAGTTGTGAAATTAAGGAAATGTTCTTGGAAATAAGGACTGGAAACATTGTCTTACGAGCTTTGGATTCTGAAGCACAAGAAAACTTGTAAAAGCCAGAAGAGGATACAAAATTCCTTAACATGGGCTGATAGTAAAAATAAAGTACAGCATACATTATAGTCTCCAAATATTACCCTCTCATCTGAGTTTTGATTCTCAATTTATCCCCAAGGAACCTCTCTGAAGAAGAAGAGGAAGTTGAGCATCATCACACTAAACTTCCCGACAGACACCGTACACAACAATGAACAATTTACGCAATCGTGTATGTTCTAAATATATCCCTCATTTCAATAAGAAAAACACTGGCATACTTTGGAATCCAACACCATTATGCTAAAGCCATTATATAATAAAATTATTCATGAATAAACTATATATTATTTTCATGTCATACTAAAACATTCCTTAAGTTTTGAGTCTTTTAAAAGGTAGATCTAAATGAATCTGCATTATATGGTACTATTCCTTCCTAACAGCCTCTATGAATAGATGGTAGGCCAACCTTCTTGAACTCTCTTAGCAAAACATCAGGGTTGATATTTCGAATCCTGATTGTCAATCAACATCTTAGAATAATTAGTCTAATGTCTAGAGCAATTTCTGTCGGAATTCTTACCCTAATCTAAAGAAGAATGTTTCTGATATTCTTTACCATTCCCAATGGCTTTTATCTTGAGGATTCTATGCTAAGTTTACCATTCAATTGTTTCTCGCCTCTTCTCGTCAGGTCCGAATACTCTCTATCCAATTTTACGATTAATTCAGCAATCAGATAACCTAGCGTTCAGTCTCAATACTAACAACATTCTTCTGCCTTGAGCCTATCATTGCTTTTCTTCTGTCTCTCTTTTGTTTTAAAAAAATATTCTTGTGCAAGTCCTAAGTGAGTACATTATGAATAGTAAAGCAACATGACGACATATATTGATAAACCATTTAACAATCATAATACGATAGACATCTGTCATGCCAGCTCACTCTTTGGAGGCTTATAACTTGCATGATAAACTGACATAATGGAAACTGACTGACAGTAACCAAATAAAAAGAAAACTCATTATAAACTTATCAATCTCTTATGTACCTCAATCTGATAAGAAAACTGAGTTCTTTTCTAACTCCTCTTCTTAAAAAAATTTTGAGTTTTAAGAACATAAAATTATTGTTTGATAATAATTTTCTATAGATTTCTGTTCTATATCAACCTCTTGTGTTCTAAATGTTCATGACTTGAGAACAAAAGAAACAGCTTGAACATTATTACCGTAATGTACGGATTCCAATGTACATCATGTTTTATCTTTTGGCAGAACGACGGAACAATTTGATTTCCCAAAGCGCCAGACTTTGTTTTCCAATCTTAGTAAACTTGAAAGGACAAAAATCTCCACTGATGACTGCCAAATAAAAAAGAAATATTGAAGATTATATTCTCTCCACATTACATGTAGATTTATAAGAGCATAAAAAATCTATGACCAAAGCAGACCGTTTAAAAATCAAAACTTCCTGGGAACATATTCAAGAAGAAACACAACCTGGCTTTAGAAAAACCCTCAAACTACACATCAGCGACTTATAAAATCATTCCCCATCTATAGAAAGACTCCAATTCACGACAAAGACATCGTAATATTGAGCCTCCATGATTCTTCCCAAGACTATAACTTCTGCTTCGCTTAATCGAACGAAAACCAACGAGTCTACTCGGAATCAGGAAGGCCATTCACTTCGCCTTTCGATACAGATTAGCAGGGAATCAAAATACACGTACATATAACTTCATATTACAAAAGGTTGTTGCATCAACTCAAGATGAACTGATGCAACAGAGATGCTTGTTCACTTTCCCTCACTCGATCGCCCACAGAGGAACAACGCGTGCGATGTATCGGACATGTATAGGGTGATGCCGGTTTTCTCTCTCGGAAGTTTTCAAAAACCTAAATGTAATGAAAAATGTGCAAAACTCTTCCGTGCCCTTCGTGGGACAAGTCGCAAATGTAAATTAAAAATGTCTGAGGATTAACAAATTTAAATTCACATTCTTTGCATTTTTCGTTTCTTTTAGATGCAACGGTATAATTGAATTGAATTAGTTAACTATTTTGTTTTCACCTGAAAGTGATTCTACATTCCAAAATTCTTACGTTTAATTAGGCGTACACTAAGTGTTTATATTCAAATTTAATAAAGATATTTCTCATAAAAAGTAGACAAATATTCATTTGTAATCAATCTATTTAATTATAAATACACAGCCAATTGCCTGACAAATAAAGTCACATTTGAAACACACTATTATTCTGGTAAATCTCTTAATAGCAGAATATATATAAGTTTATCCAAGTATTTTAATTCTAAAAGTAATGTGGAAAACCCACAGCCAATTCTTTTGCTTTCAGAAGACTATGTTCATAAAACCTGGACTTAGAATCTACTTTACACATCACTACAGGAATTAGAATATACGGCAAAACTGAAATCATCTCTAGACGATATCTGATAAGGAAGACACCTTCTGTCCCATGATAAAGGACACAAATACTGTACTTGCGTTTTTATCATACTTTCCACGTATCGTATTTCTTCAGACCATTATTATGTAACTTTGGAATTAATGACTGTTTTATCATTAAAAAGAATACTAATTAGCATTGTTATAGATGGTCTTTGGTCGATGAAAGTCTACAAAATATAAATAAACTTATTTAACAAGTCATAATTTCATAAAACAACTTTGCATTGTTATTAGTGGAATTTGAAACTCTGATAGTCAGTTAAATTACAATTGTGACTCAAGATTTTCCTCAAATCCTTCTAAGTTTTAGATCACCTTTATTTCAGTGACATTCAAAAAGACACCTTTTAGAATTATATATCTAAGTAAGCTTTATATAAAAGGATAGAAACTTCAACAGCTTAATCTCAAGCTATAACTTAACTTTCTTACCTAAATCGAGACAACCAATTTCAGTGAATATTAACCAAATGGAAGACGACATAGCGAATACATTCTCCCAATAACAAAAACAGTTATCAGATAATCAATTCTCCGATTCAGAGATAAAAGACACATACCACAATAGCAATGGGAGTAACTCCGGCACAGTCTGACGACTGCAAGGCCTCTGGCAAGCAGGGAGGGACATCTTTAGTATTGCCTTGCGCGTTCCGTGGAATCAGCCCCTTGGGGTGCGGCCACTGGCCTTTATTTCTTTCCAAATCATCTACATCTACATCTGGAAGAGAACTCAGACTTTAGACTCGATACAATGGCAATGTCAGTTACAAAATGGTATTTCGTTTGGCATAAGACTGGAATCGTGTTAGGCGTGATTAAGACATTTGACTGAATTTCAAATCTTATTAATTAGTTTTATGTTTATGCTTTAGTAATGGACCTAGAAATATTATAATTCAAAACATTACAATCTAATTAATTCATTTAAAATTGTTTTATCTTGCTTTTGTTCTATAAGAATCAACTACTACTTTAAACATATTTTCAGAACTTGGAATAAAAATGCAACATTATACATCTACCTTCATACTCATTAACTAGGAAATCATTACTAATACATTTACATACAAAAAAAAACCTAGTTTCTAGTCCACTGCAGGACAAAGGCCTCAGACATGTCCTTAGTCATGTCTGGGGTTTGGCCATTTCCATCGCCACGCTGGCCACTGCGGATTGGTGATGGTGGAGACTTTAGTCTGATCGCTCACAGCAAACCAATCTAGTATGGGTGGGCCTGAATAGTAAAACTTTGATCATGGAGATACACAAACCCTTTCACCACGTTGAGGTATCCCCACTGAGAAGAGGATTGTACACTATAGCTACATCTAACCAATATATCAATTTATGAAACATATCTAACTTGCTTCACTAAGGCCAAAGTAGAATATAGCTTTCTTTGCTAACTTGTAGGAGAACCATAATAAAAATCATTGCATCATCTTAATGAGTCTAACATATAAAGAATAAAGTCTAGATTCTTCAGGGACTTTTTAGTCCTGCTAGTTTCATATCTACCCATTTTCTTTAGTTATCGTTCCTAGTTCTTTCCCTTCGTTGATATGTCCATAAGAAATAATTCTCAGTCTTAGGATGTTGAAACCCAGTCTTATACCAAAAGAAATGACAGATTTTAAACATAGCAAACTGACTTCAACATGAAAGTTCTCTTTAACAATAATCAAATTAAGTCACAAAAACATTTTGATACAAAACTCGCACTGCAGCAATGAGCAAAATCCTATACAGCACAGCCTTATAAACATAGTAATATTCACAATAATAAAATAGTTTTAAAATACAATTTCTTAGAAAATGATTTGTATTTTTCCTAGCAATATAAACCAGAATTATTTATAGGTGTTTAATTAGTTGTTGCTTTTCCACGAACAGAATTTGAAGGGACTTGCGGGGTGGATGAGGCAGGAGATATAAACGACTCAGGTTGGTACAGTTAAGAAAAATACAAATTATCTTTTGAACTCTGTAGTTTGTTCCTTTGAAAATACAGACCCTCGTCCTATATAGGGGAATCTTCCTTAGGGGAGAGGATGTCCTAGTGCTATGTAAGGCATCTGTCCGACCCTTTACCCACAGATAAAAAAGATTATCATGAAAAAAGAGCCAAGGTCATGATGTCAGGCCTCATATATAATTAAGAGATTAGTCCACCATCAAACACTGTTATTATTATTATTTACTTGCTAAGCTACAACCCTAGTTGGAAAAGCAGGATGCTATTACCCCATGGGCTCCAACAAGGATGATAGCCCAGTGAAGAAAGGAAATAAGGAAACAAATAGAACAGTGTGCCTGAGTGTACTCTCAGGCAAGAGAACAAGAGTGAGTATCCTGTTATAAATAATTTATATGTAGATTTCTCATATGTATAAAAACATACTAAGTTTGTTCTCCCCTGCATAAGTGGTTTTCTATACTTATACTCCAAAGGGAGGACAGGTCAGTAGATTGAAAATCCAATCAATTTTTCTTTCACTTCGCTGAAGACGTGACCATACGTAAGTCACTCTGTTGAAGTATGAGCTTCTTAAATTCATTGTTATCAGCCACCACTGGACCCAATGAGAATGTATCTAGTGATCTGTGGGTGCAGTCCTTCAGGTAGTGTGCGGTGAAGCAAGTTACCTCTTCCAAGAATTAGCACTAAAAAACACCTGAAATAACGAGTGATTCCTGCAGAATGTTAGAGTCAAAGCAACATCACGAACATCAAGGTCTTTGGAGGGGCTCTAGCCGACACTTCTCCCAATGGAAAAACTCAGAGCACTTCTCGTTAGTAAAGAGATAGTGTTTCTAGATATGCTCTCTAGGATTTGACTTGTTATTACAAAAAAATTTGGGTAAAAACAAGCTTCAAGGAGAAGTCCCCGGAAGGAACAGGCGTCCAGAAGAGGTCCCCGGAAGGAATAGGCGTCCAGAAGAAGTCCTCGGAAGGACCATGTGTCCAAGAGAATTCCTTGTTAGGAACAGGCGTCGAGGAGAAGTCTTCGGAAGGAACAGCGATCCAGGAGATGTCCTTAAAAGGAATAGGCATCCAGGAGAAGTCCTCAGAAGGAACAGGCGTCCAGGAGAATTCCTCGGAAGGAACAACCGTCCAGGAGAAGTCCTTAAAAGGAATAGGCGTCCAGGAGAAATCCTTGAAATGGTAAGGGTTCCAAAAGAAATCCTCGGATGAAAAAGGCAAACTGCCCGTATAGGACAGGGTAACAAATTGACCCGTCACCAGATGGTTCCTTAAACTCTGAAATCGGGAGGGAGATCAAATTGGCATCTTTAATAGCAAAATTTTCTGGTCTTGACCATCATTTCTTAAAGGATGTAGGTCGACCTCCGAGGAGGAGCTGCAAGGAGAACCTTCAAGGCCGGGTCAGGCTCTCATACATACTTTGAAGCATTTGTATTCATCATATCTGAGAGAGAAAAACACAAATGCAAGCATAAAGATTTGAATAGCAGTTTGAGCAGACAAGTGTGTTAAGCACGAAGAACAGGATTAAACTGTGGCAATAGCTACTTCCGCTTGAAGTGGGTGAGATGTTGGCAAGCAAACAATATTGCCAGAATCCCAATAATTCCTTAAAACTCTGGTCATGGAAAAGCAAAAACGGAGTAAACAAGGGTTTGTATTCTTGTAATAATAATCAAGCGATCACAACATAAGATAATGCTACCTAGTCATAAATAAATTGCCTGAAAAATGTTATTTTCATTAGTAAAATAAATTTTTGAATATACTTACCCGATAATCATGTAGCTGTCAACTCCGTTGCCCGACAGAATTCTACGGGAGGGATACGCCAGCTATCACTATACTAGAAGGGGGTGTACTCACAAGCGCCACCTGTGGCCAGGTACTACAGTACTTGTTGTTGACGCCACCTCACTTTTTCCTCGGTCCACTGGTTCTCTATGGGGAGGAAGGGTGGGTCAATTAAATCATGATTATCGGGTAAGTATATTCAAAAATTTATTTTACTAATGAAAATAACATTTTTCAATATTAAACTTACCCGATAATCATGTAGCTGATTCACACCCAGGGGGGTGGGTGAAAAACCAGTGTACAAGACTAAAGGATAGCTAAGTATCCCGTATTTCATATAATCAGTTATCCACAATAACAATGAAATAATAAGTACCTGGTAAGGAAGTCGACTTGAACCGTTACTCTGCCTTTAATAAGATCGTCTTCCTTACTGAGCGCAGCGTTCCTCTTGGAAGGCTGAATCAACTCAAAGGTGCTAAAGTATACAGGGCTGCAACCCATACTAAAGGACCTCATCACAACCTTTAACCTCGGCGCTTCTCAAGAAAGAATTGACCACCCGCCAAATCAACAAGGATGTGGAAGGCTTCTTAGCCGACCGTACAACCCATAAAAAGTATTCAAGAGAAAGGTTAAAAGGTTATGGGATTATGGGAATGTAGTGGCTGAGCCCTCGCCTACTACTGCATTCGTTGCTACGAATGGTCCCAGGGTGTAGCAGTACTCGTAAAGAGACTGGACATCTTTGAGATAGAATGATGCGAACACTGACTTGCTTCTCCAATAGGTTGCATCCATAACACTCTGCAGAGAATGGCTCTGTTTGAAGGCCACTGAAGTAGCCACAGCTCCCACTTCATGTGTCCTTACCTTCAGCAAAGCAAGGTCTTCTTCCTTCAGATGAGAATGTGTTTCTCTAATCAGAAGCCTGAATAGTAAGAAACTGAGTTCTTAGAACTTGGAAAAGAAGGTTTCTTGATAGCACACTATAAGGCTTCTGATTGTCCTTGTAAAGGTTAAGACCTTTTTAGATAGTACCTAAGAGCTCTAACTGGGCAAAGTACTCTCTCCAGTTCATTCCCCACCAAGTTGGACAGGCTTGGGATCTCGAACGACTTAGGCCAAGGACGTGAAGGAAGCTCGTTTAGCAAAAACCGAGCTGCAAGGAACATGTAGCCGTTTCAGATGTGAAAACAATGATCCTGCTGAAGGCGTGGATCTCACTTACTCTTTTAGCTGTTGTCAAGCACACGAGGAAAAGAGTTTTTAATGTGAGGTCCTAAAAAGAGGCTGATTGGAGAGGTTCAAATCTTGATGACATAAGGAACCTTAGGACCACGTCTAGATTCCAGCCTGGAGTGGACAACCGACGTTCCTTTGAGGTCTCAAAAGACCTAGGGAGGTCCTGTAGATCTTTGTTGGTGGAAAGATCCAAGCCTCTGTGGCGGAAAACCGCTGCCAACATACTTCTGTAACCCTTGATCGTAGGAGCTGAAAGGGATCTTACTTTCCTTAGATATAACAGGAAGTCAGCAATCTGGGTTACAGTGGTACTGGTTGAGGAAACTGCATTGGTCTTGTACCAGCTACGGAAGACTTCCCCTAGAGACTGATAGATTCTGAGAGTGGATGTTCTCCTTGCTTTGGCAATCGCTCTGGCTGCCTCCTTCGAAAAGCCCCTAGCTCTTGAGAGTCTTTCGAAAGTCTGAAGGCAGTCAGACGAAGAGCGTGGAGGTTCGGGTGTACCTTCTTTACGTGAGGTAGACGTAGAAGGTTCACTCCTAGAGGAAGAGTCCTGGGAATGTCGACCAGCCATTGCAGTACCTCTAAGAACCATTCTCTCGCGGGCCAGAGCGGAGCCAACCAACGTCAGCCATGTCCCTTTGCGAGAGGAGAACTTCTGAAGTACCCTGTTGACAATCTTGAACGGCGGGAATGCATACAGGTCGAGATGGAACCAATCCAGCAGAAAAGCATCCACGTGAACTGCTGCTGGGTCTGGAATCGGAGAACAATACAATAGGAGTCTCTAGGTTATCGAGGTAGCGAACAGATCTATGGTTGGCTGACCCCACAGGGCCCAAAGTCTGCTGCAAACATTCTTGTGAAGGGTCCACTCTGTGGGGATGACCTGACCCTTCCGGCTGAGGTGATCTGCCATGACATTCATACCGCCCTGAATGAACCTCGTTACCAGCGTGAGCTTTCGATCTTTAGACCAGATGAGGAGGTCCCTTGCGATCTAGAACAACTTCACGAAAGAGTCCCTCCCTGCTTGAAGGTGTAAGCCAGGGCTGTGGTGTTGTCAGAGTCCACCTCCACCACTTTGTTAAGCTGGAGGGACTTGAAGTTTATCAAGGCCAGAAGAACCGCCAACAACTCCTGCAATTGATGTGAAGTGTCCTTTGCTCCTGATTCCATGTTCTCGATCATTCCTGTCCGTCCAAAGTCGCACCCCAGCCCGTGTCTGATGTGTCCGAGAGGAGACGGCGGTCGGGTTTCTGAACAGCCAAAGGTAGACTTCCTTGAGAAGAAAGCTGTTCTTACACCACGCGAGAGAAGACCTCCTCTCTTCGGAAACAGGAACTGAGACCGTCTCTAACGTCATGTCCTTTATCCAGTGAGCAGCTAGATGATACTGAAGGGGGGGAGGTGGATTCTCCCTAACACGATGAACAGGGCCAGCGATGAAAGTGTCCCTGTTAGACTCATCCACTACCTGACTGAGCATCGGTTCCTTCTCAGCATGCTCTGGATGCATTCTAGGGCTTGGAAGATCCTTGGGGCCGACGGAAAAGCCCGAAAAGCTCGACTCTGAAGATCCATACCCAGGGAGACAATGGTCTGGGATGGGATGAGCTGAGACTCCTCAAAATTGACCAGGAGGCCCAGTTCCTTGGTCAGATCCATAGTCCATCTGAGAATCTCCAGACAGCGACGACTTGTGGGAGCTCTTAAAAGCCAGTCGTCTGACGGAGCCGGACACAAGATCATGGTACTGCTGCACAGTCTGTGAACTGTCAACCATGGGGAAGCGAGGAAGTACAGTGACAACCCGAAGCTGTCTAGACTGTCTGGGTCGTACAGACAACTCCTTATCGGGTTGCTGAGGTTGCCGCTCTGCGTCACAACAAGTCACTTCTGCTGGTTGTTGAACGTCTTCCCAGTGACACACTGACTCCGTAAACAAAAAATCCTTTAACAAGGACTAAGCTTGGACTGCATGTCTTGCAACACAGCTCAAGGTCTATGGGAGCAGGTGTGGTAACAGACGGGGTTAGTGACTGAAGAGGAACCATTACCTTCCCTGGAAGCATGTTATGCTTAATTAAAAGTCCATAGGAGGCTACGCAGCTAAAGGCTCCTCTCCAAATGACAGAGTCCTCAAGGGAATATCAGAAGGAGGGAGAAAAGCACTTTCTCATCTACAGGGACCATATCCGAGAAAAGTTAAGTTCTCTCAGTGAGGGTTTCAATGGTGCAAAAGCAGCAGACTAGAAGGCAACATTATGAAACTGCTTGACAGTCTAGTGAGTTGGCAACAACCAAAGATGTATGACTGAGAAGCATGCGGTAAGGTATGCAGAGCATGTTGTATGCAGAGCATGCTGTATGCAGAGCATGCTGTATGTAGAGCATGTTGTATGCAGAGCATGCTGTATGCAGAGCATGTTGTATGCAGAGCATGCTGAATGCAGAGCATGCTATATGCAGAGCATGTTGTATGCAGAGCATGCTGTATGTAGAGCATGTTGTATGCAGAGCATGCTGAATGCAGAGCATGCTGTATGCAGAGCATGTTGTATGCAGAGCATGCTGTATGCAGAGCATGCTGTATGCAGAGCATGCTGTATGTAGAGCATGCTGTAAGGTAAGCAGAGCGTGTTGCATGGCGTTTAACATTTCTCAGAAATTCCATGACCAGTGCTAGAGTGCTTCATGCATGCTTGCATGGGGTTTTAATATCAACATAATATTTACCTTACATTCATAACTCATGATTCATTTTTGTTTTGAAGATATTTTTGCCATATTTTGCGATATTGTTAAAAATATATTGCAAGGAATACATATATATTTTTATATAAGTAAGACAAATAACCTCCATTATCATAATGTTTGTGTAGGCATACATGTATATGATTACAAATGCAAGTTATGAAAGTAATGAGGTGTTATTATTGTCATT
Source organism: Palaemon carinicauda (assembly GCF_036898095.1). Lineage (NCBI taxonomy): Eukaryota > Metazoa > Arthropoda > Malacostraca > Decapoda > Palaemonidae > Palaemon > Palaemon carinicauda. Next base: position 118,664,568 of record NC_090745.1, on the reverse strand, counting down.
TGTTATTTCTCAAGTTGAGGAGAAAGTGGCAGATGCATGCGTTGAGGTGGCTGACTCATAGCATGAGGTTGCTGCCTCAAGAGTTGCGCTTGCTGTAAGGGTTGCGGATGCGCAGTAGCAGGTTCCTGAGGAACGAGTTAAGGTTCCTGAGGTGTGAGCTGCGAGAGTTGAGATAGCGGCTGCGCAGAACGCAGTTCTTGTCTCGCGAGTTGAGGTTCCTGAGGAGCTAGCCTAAGCTGCAGCGAGTGCTGAGGTGGCTGCCTCATTGATGGAAGAGGTTGTCGTACCTCAAGAGATTGTTGCCTCGCTGGTGGAACCGCAAGCGGAAGCGGAGGAAGTAAGGCATAAGAATCCTGCTCCCATTGCTGAGGTTGCCTTAAGGAAGGTTAAGGTTGCTGCACAACGCTGGTAACTGGCAACTCAGAACGCGGTAAGGTAGCCTGAGGAACCTCAACTTCGTACGCCTGGCAGACTGGACTGCGGTGAGGCGGAGCTCTCGCAGGAGGAGGCGGAGGTTGCTGCACACCGCTGGTAACTGGAAACTCAGAACGCGGTAAGGTAGCCTGAGGAACCTCAACTTCGTACGCCTGGCAGACTGGACTGCGGAGAGGCGGAGCGTTCGCAGGAGGAGGTGTAACCTTCTCAGCCTGAAACTCACGCATTAAGACCCCAAGCTGCGACTGCATGGACTGCAGCAAAGTCGTCTTGGGATCAACAGACGATAAGGTCTGTTGTGGCATCGCCTTACCTCTCTTAGGAGGTGTGCAGTCACCTGAGACTGAGGAGAGTCAGAGCTAACCCAATGACTGCATCCGGGTTGTTGAACTCTAACTTCGTACGTCTGGCATAGGTCTGGACTTTACGTTTAAGAGGTCTTGAGACCTGAGACCAGCGTTTTCTCCCCGAAATTTCTTCTGCAGACGAGCAAAATAAGGGCTCAATCGTCTGCGGGTGGGAGTGACGGTCTCTTAAGACACGCCCGCAACCACCGAGGATACTTCTGTGCGCCGATCAAGGCCTGCCGAACCCTTTTGCCCTTCGACATTGCTTCTCCCCTGGGCTTGGGAGCTTGCAAGAGGTCCCGGACTGGGAGGACGACTGGCACGCACAGAAGTAGCCTCACGCACAACACTGACACACTTTGCGCTAATCACTTATCACTTTTGATTTTCTGTTTGCACTTATTTCACTGAACTCGAAACTTTAAGTGGTTTGTACCTGAAACACGCAATTCTATCCTTTCTCAAAAGTTAGTAATTGCGAAAACAGAATTACAATGTAACAGAAAAATCTAATGAAAGATAAATAATTCAGTGGCTGGAAAGAGACTAAACACTAGATCAAATAAACTACGTTTAAAATCTCTCACCGCATAAAGCTTGAGAACAAGAAAAACTCTAGAAACGTTTACCTTCTTCCCCTAAAGAGACTAGGGAGAAGAGCAAAAACGATAACAACGTTACTCGCTTGAACGAAACGTTTATCCTCCTCTTTCTCCCTCCGTCTCTATCTCTCTCTCTCTCTCTCTCTCTCTCTCTCTTGACTTAGAACCTGAGAGAAGAGCCCAATCATATATATCGTTAAAACATATTATTGTTAAAGGAAAAAATTTCCCAAAATGAAAAGTTCCTTTGTAGAATTAAAACCATTAAGTTAAGAAAGAATGAACAAAACGCTAGACACGGTTACTCTTACTGCAACGTGACACCGTGAAAATTCTCTCTCTATCGTAACGATAGAGCGCAAGTTGAACGTTCTGAAACGTCAACAACTGCAGAGACAAAACAAAACGTTAGTTCAACTTTGAAAACAGTACGAGACTATCAAAGAAATTCTTTCAAAAACATTAAAATAGCATAATATGTACAGGTAAAACCGAAATGACGGGCTCAATGTTAATTAACTTCGGTACAAGAAAAGACCGCCTACCATTAGGAAAGGTCGAATATAAACAAATATAAAAATTAATTTTAATAATTTTATAATAAAAGGAAGTTAATCGAAGAGGCCTATAAAAGGCGGAGAGATATAAAATAAATCTATAACTTTTGTTAAGCAAAATTAAGAAAGAGAGTCTATACTCTCTTAGACACCAACACTTCCGTCTAAGGGAAGGGTCGGCCATTTAAAGGTGAAAGAGAGTTCATACTCTCTTCGTCACCATAATTAAATTAATTCCAAAAGCTAACTAAGCTAATATAGAAGTTTCTAGTATAGCGAATAGCTGCAAATTTTAGAGAAATACTTCACCAAACCGTGAACAATACTCCAAAATCATAAGCGTATCCAAGAACGTCTTGCCGGAAGCACGACAGAGGAAAAAGTGAGGTGGCGTCAACAACAAGTACTGTAGTACCTGGCCACAGGTGGCGCTTGTGAGTACACCCCCTTCTAGTATAGTGATAGCTGGCGTATCCCTCCCGTAGAATTCTGTCGGGCAACGGAGTTGACAGCTACATGATTATCGGGTAAGTTTAATATTGAAAAACATTTTATCATAAACTTATTTAAAAATTTATACTTTTGTAAATCCTCTACACTGCTAAATAAATAAAACAAATTAAAAATCAACATTCAGATAAGTAGTAATCTAACAATATAAAATCAGATAGAAAAACTACAGCATTACAGATTCCCTTTTTTGTCTAAAGCTGAAGTTCATAACATGTTTTTCTGATCTCAGCAAAAACATATTGATTCAAAAGTCAATAAAACATAAAACATCCCACTTAATCTATCACTTCAATGTCCTAACATCCTGAAGGGTGACTAAATATATCATGCGAAAGAGACCAAGTATCGCAGGCTATTGCTCGAACAATTAAGATGTCACAAAACTAACTTAAGGTAACTTGATATTTAGAAAAATTCAAACAGATCTTTAATTATTAAATTTCAGAGACTAATCAGGCAAATATATTAAATTCAAGACTAAAAGACTACTCTATTTGATATCAGTACTGCTTTGGAAAAAATAATGTAGTTTAAATTTCTGTCTCTCATTAAACAAATAAGTTTTTTAACCTATCGAATAACATTTCCAAAGCTTTATCTTTTTCACCGGCACTTTGACCTGTGGTTTTCTCAGCCTAATCTCACGAAACGGACACAGAAACAGTCTTGGCTTTAGTGTGAACAAACGTCTTTTCCTACTACAAGAAGAAGAAGAATGTCCTCTCTTGATCTACCAGGTCAAACTTCTGCTCACAGCTATGAAAATCCCGACCAAAATTTGACTTCTAAACAGAATTCAAAAGATTTTGCTCATTTGCTGTAATGGGATGATACAGAATATTTATAAATATAAAAAATCCTGCGATGATTATTAACAGACAGAACACATTTGTAGCACTTGAAGTTATCTCGATTAAAATTGGTTAATATTGATACTTCAAAACTTCTCTCTCGTACAATACTCGACTATCCATCTGGTTCAACTATTCCCTAACATAAGGCTTGCTAACAACTAGCCTTACCTCATATGGTATTTGACTATCCAACTATCCATTCCCACAACTCAAGACTGACTACTGAATAGCCTAAACATTTGACTAGCCATTCTGGTTATGCTATCTTATAACAATTATATCCTGCCTTGAATAATGACTTCCATCATAGATTAATCTTCCTAAGAACATAAAATGAATAACTTTGTTTGATATCGTTTGCTATAATGATAATGATAATGATACCCCCAACTCTTCATTGTCCCCTGAAATGTCTCAGCGAAATCCCTGGAAGAGAAACTCAACATTCAACCTCAGAAAACTTTTATATTATTTTGGTTAAATATTTAAACTGTGATTTTATGAAATTGTTAAATAAGTGCAGTATTTTACACTTTTTCATTTGATTTATTCTAGAATAATCTTCGTAAAATGGACTTGGAGAAAGAATATATAAAGGAATTCTCATTGGCAGAAATGGTAGGAGGTGGTTGGTCGTCCCTATCTAATTCTTCATGTCTCGCACCTCCTCTGGCGATCTACAAAGCCTACGTTACATTGTGGGGGAGTCTACCCCTGCCGTCAGACTTACAAGCCCCGGCAAAGCAGCACATACTCAAAGACCTACACACCGCAAGGGGAGTCTATCCCCTGCCATCAGATTTACAAACCCCGGCTAAGCAGCACGTACGGAAAGACCTATACGTTGAAGATCACGTCTTTAACGCGTACCAACACTTGCAGGCCACTACTTATGCCTCGACACACACACACACACACACTCTCTCTCTCTCTCTCTCTCTCTCTCTCTCTCTCTCTCTCTCTCTCTCTCTCATGACATAGAAATTCCCCAGATCTGAATTTGCTGCTTATTTTCAATTAAGAAATGCTGTGAATTATCTAGGTGAGAAGGGGTCTCCCTGTGTAAGTCCTTTCTTAATTGGAATTTTCTCACTATCGTCATGTAGTTTCAGGATTGGTAAACATTCAAATGAGAGTATAAAATAGAACCTTTGCTACGTCAAAATGTGTTCTGTCTGCTAATAATAAATCTAAACATGAAATATGTTATTTTTATAATAAAATAAATTTTTGAATATACTTACCCGGTGATTATATAAGCTGCAACTCTGTTGCTCGACAGAAAACTCTACGTTAAAAATCCGCCAGCGATCGCAATGCAGGTAGGGGGTGTACTTCAACAGCGCCATCTGTCGTGCAGATACTCAGTACTCAATGTAAACACAGACTCAATTTTCTCCTCGGTCCACTGGGTCTCTATTGGGGAGGAAGGGAGGGTCCTTTAATATATAATCACCGGGTAAGTATATTCAAAAATTTATTTTATTATAAAAATAACATTTTTCAATATTAAACTTAGCCGGTGATTATATAAGCTGATTCACACCCAGGGGGGTGGGTAGAGACCAGCAATAATTGTTTACATTATTATGAGCTAAGGATTTTTTATTTCATTTTAGCAGTTATTCAAAATAACAAACATAAAATAAATAAGTACCTGGTAAGGAAGTCGACTTGAACAATTACTCTGCCTTTTTAAGTACGTCTTCCTTACGGAGCCTCGCGATCCTCTTAGGATGCTGAGCGACCCCTAGGATCTGAAGTATCAAGGGTTGCAACCCATACAACAGGACCTCATCAAAACCTCTAATCTAGGCGCTTCTCAAGAAATGACTTTGACCACCCGCCAAATCAAGTAGGATGCGAAAGGCTTCTTAGCCTTCCGGACAACCCAAAAACAATAATAAAACATTTCAAGAGAAAGATTAAAAAGGTTATGGAATTAGGGAATTGTAGTGGTTGAGCCCTCACCCACTACTGCACTCGTTGCTACGAATGGTCCCAGAGTGTAGCAGTTCTCGTAAAGAGACTGGACATTCTTAAGATAAAAAGACGCGAACACTGACTTGCTTTTCCAATAGGTTGCGTCGATTATACTTTGCAGAGATCTATTTTGTTTAAAGGCCACGGAAGTTGCGACAGCTCTAACTTCGTGTGTCCTTACCTTCAGCAAAGCTTGGTCTTCCTCATTCAGATGGGAATGAGCTTCTCGTATTAACAGTCTGATAAAATAGGATAAAGCATTCTTTGACATAGGCAAAGATGGTTTCTTAACTGAACACCATAAAGCTTCAGACGGGCCTCGTAAAGGTTTAGTTCGTTTTAAATAGAACTTAAGAGCTCTTACAGGACATAAGACTCTTTCTAGTTCATTTCCAACCATACGATAAGTTTGGAATATCGAACGATATTAGCCAAGGCCGAGAAGGCAGCTCGTTTTTGGCTAGAAAACCAAGTTGTAGAACATGTAGCCGTTTCGGATGAGAATCCGATGTTCTTGCTGAAGGCATGAATCTCACTGACTCTTTTAGCTGTGGCTAAGCATACCAGGAAAAGAGTCTTTAAGGTGAGATCTTTCAGGGAGGCTGATTGTAGCGGTTCGAACCTGTCTGACATAAGGAATCTTAGTACCACGTCTAAATTCCAACCAGGTGTAACCAAACGACGCTCCTTCGTGGTCTCAAAAGACTTAAGGAGGTCCTGTAGATCTTTATTTTTGGAAAGATCTAAGCCTCTGTGACGGAAGACTGATGCCAACATGCTTCTGTAACCCTTGATAGTGGGAGCTGAAAGAGATCGTTCTTTCCTCAGATATAAGAGGAAGTCAGCTATTTGAGTTACAGAGGTACTGGTCGAGGATACGGATACTGACTTGCACCAGTTTCGGAAGATTACCCACTTCGATTGGTAGACTCTAAGGGTGGATGTTCTCCTTGCTCTAGCAATCGCTCTGGCTGCCTCCTTCGAAAAGCCTCTAGCTCTCGAGAGTCTTTCGATAGTCTGAAGGCAGTCAGACGAAGAGCGTGGAGGCCTTGGTGTACCTTCTTTACGCTTGGCTGACGTAGAAGGTCCACCCTTAGGGGAAGTGTTCTGGGAACGTCTACTAGCCATCGAAGTACCTCGGTGAACCATTCTCTCGCGGGCCAGAGGGAAGCAACTAGCGTCAACCTTGTCCCTTCGTGAGAGGCGAACTTCTGCAGTACCTTGTTGACAATCTTGAACGGAGGGAATGCATATAGATCTAGATGTGACCAATCTAGTAGAAAGGCATCTATATGAACTGCTGCTGGGTCCGGGATTGGTGAGCAAAATATTGGGAGCCTCTTGGTCATCGAGGTTGCGAAGAGATCTATGGTTGGCTGGCCCCAGGTGGCCCAAAGTCTCTTGCATACATCCTTGTGGAGGGTCCATTCTGTTGGAATTATTTGTCCCTTCCGACAGACAATCTGCCATGACATTCAAGTTGCCTTGGATGAACCTCGTTACTAGTGATATGTCTAGACCTTTTGACCAGGTGAGGAGGTCCCTTGCGATCTCGTACAACGTCAGAGAGTAGGTCCCTCCTTGCTTGGAGATGTACGCCAAAGCCGTGGTGTTGTCCGAGTTCACCTCCACCACTTTGCCTTGAAGGAGAGACCTGAAGCTTTTCCAGGTCAGACGTACTGCCAGTAGCTCCTTGTAGTTGAAATGCATTGTCCTTTGACTCGAGTTCCATAATCCCGAGCATTCCCGACCGTCTAATGTCGAAACCCCAGCCTACGTCCGATGCGTCCGAGAAGAGAACGTGGTTGGGAGTCTGAACAGTCAGGGGAAGACCCTCTCTAAGGTTGATATAGTCCTTTCACCAAGTCAGACAAGACTTTATCTTTCCGGAAACCGGGATCGAGACCGCTTCTAGCGTCTTGTCCTTTTTCCAGTGAAAAGCTAGATGGTATAGAAGAGGACGGAGGTGTAGTCTTCCTAGTGACACAAATTGATCCACGGATGACAGTGTCCCTACCAGACTCATCCACAGCCTGACTGAGCAGCGTTCCTTCTTCAGCATCTTCTGGATGGATAGCAGGGCTGGGGGCTGATCGTCTTGTTCAGCAACGTCCTCATCAGAGGGTTCCTCATCCGAAACTGATGAGGAAACGGCAACGGAGTGGGCAACGTCTGACTCGCTGAATCCGGTCGCACTGGTGGATGCGTGACGGAGCCGGACGCAATATCATGGAACTGCTGCACAGTCTGTGAACTGTCAACAACCATGGGTGCGCGAGGAAGTACAGCGTCAACCCGAAACTGTCTGGACTGTCTGGGTTGTGCAGTCAACACCCTACCGGGTTGCTGAGGTTGACGCACTGCGTCACAACAAGTCACCTCTGCTGGTTGTTGAACGTCCTGAACGTCAACAACCACCTCCGAGCGTCGCTTAACGTCAACGTGCGACTGGCAACCCACACTGGGTCGCATCGGTGGAGGAACCACCTCAACTGGCAGACGCGAGTAGGTTACCTCAGCGTCAACAGGGCGCACAACCGACCGGTTGGAAGGTTGTTGGCCAGAAGGAGGAACCACCTCAACTGGCAGACGCGAGTAGGTTACCTCAGCGTCAACAGGGCGCACAACCGACCGGTTGGAAGGTTGTTGGCCAGAAGGAGGAACCACCTCAACTGGCAGACGCGAGTAGGTTACCTCAGCGTCAACAGGGCGCACAACCGACCGGTTGGAAGGTTGTTGGCCAGAAGGTTCTTCTCCGCATTTAAGTCCTCTATCAAGGACGCAAGCTTGGACTGCATGGCTTGCAGCAAAGCCCATTTAGGGTCTACGGGAGCAGGTGTGGCAACAGACGGGGTTAGCGACTGAGGCGGAACCGTTTACCATCCCTGAAAGCCTTGTTATGTGTGACATAATAGTACAGCAAAACTTCAAAGGCTTGACAAAAGCTGAGAAGTTGACCTGTAAACAACTTGGAGCGTCTCCTGGCTAGGCGCCAGGGCGAGTCTACCAGAATTGAGAAGTCTATCTGGGCAGAGGCATGAACTCCCAAGCCGAGAACTTCTCTCGTGTCATATCAGACTCTCGCTCTATAAGCCAGTTTAAAAGAAGGGAAATCAAAGGCTGTATCCCTAAAAACTCCTCCTGGTGCAAAAACCAGTCGCCTAGCCAACGTAACGCTCTCTAGGAGAGCGAGAGAGCACTAGCTTAAAAACAACGGCTTCGAAGTAGCTAGGCCTAGTGTAAGTTCTGACGTTTAGGCGAACGAGGAGCAGCAGTTACAAGATCCGGACGAAGATCCTTAAAAAAAAATCATTATGATTTAATTAAAGTCCATAGGAGGCTAAGCAGCTTAAGGCTCCTCTCCATCTGACAGAGTCCTCAAGGGAATATCAGTAGGAGGGAGAACAGCAACTTCCTCATCTACAGGAACCTTGTCCGATAAAAGCTAGGTTACCTCAGTGAGTCTCTCACTGGAGCATTAGTAGCAGACCAGAAGGCAACGTCATGTAACTGCTTGACAGTCTGTGAACTGTCAACAACTGAACTGTCAACCACAACAGGTGCGTGAGGACGTACAGTGTCCACTCGAGACTGCTTTGACTGTCTAGACTGAGCAGTCAAAACAACTCTAGAATGCGGAGGTTGACGCACCGCGTCAAAACAAAACAACTTAGACTGTTGTTGTACCTCGCGAACGTCAACGGAAGGTTCCGTGCGTCGCTGAACGTCAACATGCGGCTGGCAGGGTACACTGGAATGCATGGGTGGCGGGACTCTCTCAGCTGGAGTGCGGCAGAAGGTCGCCTCAGCGTCCACAGGACGCACAACCGTGGTTGGTTGTAGGCTAGAGGTTGGTGTCAACCTTCTCCGCACGAAAGTCCTGCATCAATGACGTTAACTGAGACTGCATGGTCTGCAGCAAAGACCACTAGGGTCTACAAGAGCAGGTGCGGCAACAGACGGTGTGACTGCCTGATGCGGTACCGCTTTGCCTCTCTTAGGAGGTGAGCAGTCGTCGGAAGACTGCAGCGAGTCCGAACTGACCCAGTGGCTACAACTGGGCCGTTGGACTTGCGCGGAAGGGACCGACTTGCGCTTAATAAGCCGCGAGACCTTGGTCCATGGTTTCTTACGAGAAACCTCTTCCGCAGACGAGAAATAAATGGGCTCTCTCGTCTTTGTGTGGGTGGGGCGATCTTGGGTAGATACGCCCGAAACCACGGAGGGAAAAACGTCTGTTCGTTGATCAAGGCCTCTCGAACCCATAAGTCGTTCGACATTACTTCTCCCCTGGGCTTGGGAGCTTGCAAGAGGTCCCGGACTAGGTGAACGACAGGCACGAACCCTCGGACGCAACACTGTAACACTTTGCGCATATCACTTTATCGATTTTCTGTTTTGCACTTATTTCACTGAAATCGAAACTTTTACTGATTTCTACCTGAAACAACACGCAATTCTACCCTTCATTAAAAGGTAGTAATTGCGAAATCAGTCGTATAATGCAGCTCATTAATACTAGCAAAAAAAACAGAAAACATATATAAAGATAAAAAATTCAGTGGCTGGGAAAGAGACTAAACACTAGTTCAAATAAACTACGTTTACAATCTCTCACCGCACATAGCCTGGGGACAAGAATAAAACCCTAGAAACGTTTTACCTGCCTCCCCGTACAGAGACTAGGGACGAGAGTAACACGAGAACAACGTTACCCACTTGAACGGAACGTTTTCTCTCCTCTCTCTCCCTCCGTCTCTATCTCTCTCTCTCTTTCTCTCTTGATTTCGCACCTAAGAGAAGAGCCCAATTATATATCGTCAAAAAAACATGTTATTTGACTAAAGGAAAAAACTGAAAGGTTTTCCAAATAAAAAGTTCCTTTAATTTAGAATTTAAAACATTTAAGCTAAGAAAGAATGAACAAAACGTCAGAATCGATTTACTCTTACTGCAAAGTGAAACCGTGATACACTCTCTCTCTATCGTAACGATAGAGCGCATGTTGAACGTCCTGAACGTCAACAACTGCGTAGTCTAAAAAACTAAACGTTAGTTCATCTTTGAAAACAGTACGAAGACTATCAAAGAAATTCTTTCATAAAACATTAAATTTAAAAAGTTTTAAATTCTTTAAAGGCTAAATACGATATAACGGGCTCAACGTTGATTAACTTCGGTTCCAAGTTAGGACCGCCTACTATCAGGAAAGGTCGCATATAAACAAAACATAAAAATTTATTTTTATATGTTTATAATAAATGGAAAGTTAATCGAAGAGGCCTAATAAAGGCGGAGAGATATAAAATACTGTATATAGATCTATAACGTGTTAAGCAAAATTACTAAAAACCTAAACACACTTCCTTCTAAGGGAAGGGTCGGCCATTTAAAAGTGAAAGAGAGTCCATACTCTCTTTGTCACCATAATTAAATCTATCCAAAATGAGTTCAAGTTTTGAGATGAAGATAAAACACCTGCATAGCGAAAGCTCAAAACTAGAATAGTGTACTTCACCAAATAGTTGTGAAAACAAATCCAGTTAGTAACAGCGAATTAGTAGGTCTTGCCGGTAGCCCGACAGAGAGAAAATTGAGTCTGTGTTTACATTGAGTACTGAGTACCTGCACGACAGATGGCGCTGTTGAAGTACACCCCCTACCTGCATTGCGATCGCTGGCGGATTTTTAACGTAGAGTTTTCTGTCGAGCAACAGAGTTGCAGCTTATATAATCACCGGCTAAGTTTGATATTGAAAAACAAAATATAGGACATCAAATGTACAGAAAATGCCAGCGACCTTTTCAGAACAGCCAATAGAGATCTAGTTGACTTGAAAATTAGCCACAATGGATTACAAAATCTTAATGTACCCATTATAATAGTCACCATTAATATAGATATAATTAAATACAATGGAATTCTGCCAATACAGGCAGAGTATTCTTTAGAGGACTGTGATGTCGATATGTATAACCGTGTGTGTAATATCAACAATGTTGAACCTTTCACGTTGTACTAGAATTAACACAGCGTCTACGAAAGTGATTTTGAAATACTTGCCACTGAAAAAAATAATCAAGACTGTTTTAAACAAGAACTAAACTGTTTTAAAAGAGGAATACACTGTTTTAAACAATATATAAACTCTAATTAGGTGTCCTTTTAAACTCGGCAAGTAAAACAATAAGTGAACTTAATCAAAATTGTAAAAGAATTTTTTACCGGAATCATAAGACTTTCTTTTCTCATACAAAATATTTTCAAGTGTTTTGCTTCTGGTGTTGTTATATTACTTTTTTGGGCTCAAGCCATGTCGTCCTGATGGAAGTTCCTTAAAGGCAGCTTCCTAGGGTATATTACAACTACGGCGATATTCCCAGAGAATTTACCTTCAGGTACCCAGAATTCTAACTCCTGGAGCGAGTATCCCTAAAAAAGACCTTAGGGATATCGTAAATATCAGTGGACGTATTCTTGACACGCCTCATAGCAATCTATACCCCGAATAGAGTTAACACTTCGTAGGGGTCAAATGGCAAGAAAACGAAAACGATAAGAAAGGGGGGAGCCGTTCGTAAGGCATCTCTCCTCCCCGTTTCGAAAGCGTGCCCTGCGCCGCTTGCGGCGCCATCTGTATTCCTTTTTGCGTAGCTCTACGACTCGGTGTTTTGTTCCCTGTTTTCTACCAAATCTTGGAATTTCTCGTGTTATAATGCTTTCTCCAACTTCTTCTGCCTCGGATAAGTTGAGTACTATTTCTTTTATGTATAAATGTAGGCTCTTGGTTAAAATTAAACTAATTAAAAGAGTTATCTTTGATACAAGAGCTGTTGCCTGCTGGAGGCATCATGGATGCTGTCGCTCGCTAGAATAGGATTTATTTGTTAGCAAGAGCGACGTTCCCAGCCCCTTTGCGCTTAAATATTAGCTAATTAGCTTATTTAGGAATTCTGTTATGATGCGTTAGTAGTGTGCCTGGCGAAGTTTTGCCTAGGCTGCCAACACTAGTCTTCGTAGGCTAGCGGTTGGCCTATGTACTTCCTGCATGATAATTAGTCTTCCAAGTGTGATTTTATTGTTTTAAGCGTTAGGCAACGTTATACATATAAGCCCTTTTCGAGTACCTTCCAAGATAGTATTGGTGTGAGTTTCGGTGAATTAGGTAATCGATTCTCTTAGTGCCTAGGCTAGGTTGTCTTAGGTCATTATAATATTATCTGTTTCCCCGTTTGCTCCCTTCTCTTCGGGGAAGGGGCAAACCCTTTCCCTCTGTTTAAGCCCTAGGCTTAACTCTAGTGGTTTGTTTGAATTAATTTTCAAATATATCTATGCTGGAGTAGTACTGTACCTTCCTGTTCCATCTGAATTGGTTCAGAGGGGGACAGTACAACAGTGTTTAGTCTGAGTCCGGGTTGGTCTGGCATGGGGCAGAGTCTCCCTTGCTGACTGACACGGGCATACGGGGTTTATCCCCCTTGGTCCACCTTGTTGGGTTCCAGTAGTGTTCCCTTCGCTCGGTGACCCCTCAGACTTGTCCTCTTGCCGTTCCGGATTCGGGATATGTTCTCTTTTCTGGAATAGCAATTCCTTCCTTGCCGTGGTTTTAGGGAGGCAGCCAGTAGTGCCGGCCTCCCCCTCGGGTCTTTCTCTGGCTGAGATGAGCTGTCTTAGTGGGGAATGACCCTTAACCAAGGCAAGGTTGGATAGGACCCTCTGTCCTTCCCTTCTATTTTCCGTTCCTTTGTGTCAGTCGTCTGCATCCGTACCTAGCCTAGGTTAGGATGGGGAACTGACGTGGTCTCCTGTCGGCCGGCAGAGTGTGCCGACCGGCAGAGACCCTTCCTTCGAGTACGGCCCGGTCCTTTCTTGGTCCCTCCATCGCTGCCGTCTGTAGATTCAGTAAGCAGCGGTTAGGAAGCCTGACTTAGTGTCTTCCCTTCCTTTCGGCACTCTTTCGGGTGCCGGGCACAGAGACTCATAGCCTCTTAGCCCGGCATTCATTCTGTTGTCTTCGTATGTGTTGTCCTTGCCGTCTGCCGGCCTACAGGCCGGCCGTCGGTGGGGAGGGGTGTTCTCCAGTTCTCTTGCTGTCGGTCGGCGATGGTTATATACCTTTGCCGGCCGGTCTCTTGCTCATCTGCCGGCCACTACAGTGGGGCCGGCAGCCGAGCGCTGCCTGGTGTGGAGGCCAGCCGGCAAGGTTTGCTTACTGCTGCCGGCCGGCCTGCTACACTGCCCGGTTAGCCGGCCACTAAGAAGGATGGCCGGCAATGCAATGCAAACCGGGTGGCTGCGGACCGGCAACCACTGCCGGCCGGTTCAGGCATGGGATCTGGAGTTCTCCCCAATAAGGGTGATCTGTTGTTGTGTACTTGAGATCTACCTTTCGAAAATCGGGGGGGGGGGGGGGGGTGCTGACCGGCAATGGCCGGCCGGCACACCACCCTCAGGTATTGTATCAGTCCTTTCTTTGGTGGTGTATTCAACCAAGGGAGTCCATGATATAGTAGGTTACAACACTGTCTTTTCTATCTTACTTGTGTTACTTGTGCATTCACTTGGTGTCGCCTTACAAGGATAAAAGAGAATTCTTTTCATCCCTGGCCGGAATGGTAAAAATTTTACCTTAGGTGTGAGCTACACCTAATTCCCTTTGGAAATATGCTCTCTGGTTATTCTAGTAAAGACTAACTATGTGACTTTGGCTGGTGGGCTTCCACAGGTGTTTGTGTGGGTTTCATAAGTAGGTGTCTTTCCCTTATTCTTGGTGAATACTCATTTGTTACATGTGAATTGAAATTCACTTGATATTCATGGAAATCTTTCTTCTTTTACAGGAGGAGCATCCGAAGTGTGATAGTGTCTTCTGCAATGTCCGTAGTAAGAACTTTTGCGGACATGTCTCGTGTAGGAGGCACGCTGCTTGCGCAGCCTCCAATGATGACCATCGTTACTGGGATCCGCAGGTATGTGCTGTATGTACTAACCTGCTATCAGAGGCTTTTGAATCCCCTAGGTCGGCGGAGTCAAGAGATGCAGCGAGGGAGAAGCTTCGCTTATGGGTAAGGGGTTTTCAGAAAAACACCACTGGACCTTATCTTCCTAATGAGAAGATGAGGGCATATCTTTTTCCCAAGGCTTCCGCTGATGCTGTTGTTCCCCAGCCTCGGCCGGAGATCCCTCTCGTCCAGATCCCAGTGGAGGAGGATGTCGCTGATGCTATGCAGGACATCCAGTTGGACGACAAGATGTCTGACTTGTCCGATCGTGCGGAACAGGATCTCCTCGCAGAAGGCGAGGAGGAGGATCGAGATCCTATTGCCGTGGAGGAAGAGGTTCCCGTATCTTCAGACGTGCCGGTTCAGGTCCCTGAACCTATCCCCTCTACCTTGTCCGCTCTTCCAGCAGAGCTAGGACAGGCTCTCTCTTCCATCGTTGGTATGATCCAACAGATGCAGAGGGAGAATAATCAGAAGGCCGCTACTTTGGAGCTCCAGATGCAGAAGATCACAGCATCACGTGGACCTCCAAAGAAGCTCAACGTGAAGGACCTTCCTCTATGCTCGGATGCCAACCCGTGGAGATATGCCGAGCACATGCCGATGACGATTGGGAAGATCGTCATGTCGGAGAAACTGGGATCAATTCCCCTTGAGGAGGTGGAATTCTGGCCCAGTAGAGGGGCCTACCCGGACTGTTATGTCCGTTTGAAGAAGGAGCCGGCCTCGAAGGAGGAGACGGAACCAAAGGAGGTGATTATCCTGGATCACTCCAAGGCTCAAGCCACTTTATCAGCTGCATTGAAGGAGAGGGGGTTCTCAAACTCTAAAGTTGCCGCTTTGAGTAAGAAGCACCCCTCCTTCGTATCCTCCCCGGCTAGGGCCTTCCCCTTTATGCAAAAGGGGTTCGCGGCCGTCTTAAAGGCGGTTGAAGCTGGCAAGCCATGTCCATCTCTGGAGGAATGCAAACCTCTTTCGTTGGCATTGCCGCTGGACAATAAGGACTGGAAGGAGGTGCACCTCACTTTCTCGATTGGGAAGTTGGACGCCGACATTGCTGGTCAGCAGTTCGGCGAAAACCTTCCCAAGTTGTCGGAATTCCTCCTACGGAGGGAATTGGACACTAAGGAGCGCCTGGCAGCCTCGATGTCTCTCCAGACCAACATGGAGACGATGGCTAGCGACCCCAAGATGCCGGAGATGTTCATGGTAATGGCCAAGATCCATCTGGCCACGGTGACTAAGGACCTTTATTGCTTTGTTAAAGCAAGGAGGGCCTGTAGGGAGTTTGTGTTCGCCTCGGCCACAGTGAGGCATGAACCCAAGAGGCTCATTTCATCCAGCATCTGGGGTAAAGATCTCTTTCCCAACGACGTGGTCAAAGAGGTCGTGGACAAGGCAGCCACTGAGAACCGCAATCTTCTCCTGAAGTGGGGCCTGTCCCTTAAAAGGAAGTCTTCTCCGGATGAGGGCCCTCAGCCGAAAGGAAAGGCGAAGAAATCAAGGTTTTCCTCCCGTCCAGCCAAGCCTTTCAAACCACAAAGACAGCAGCAGCAGCAGCCAGCTTTGCCTCCGGTACCACAACTGGTAGCCCAGACCCCGACCACCTTCCAATGGGTACCCCAAGCCATGTCATCAGCTTCCCCGGCATTCAATCCCGTGTTCGAGGGACAATCAACCACGTTTCGTGCAAGACCCAGAGGGGCAGCCAGAGGTTCGGCAAGACGCCCCTCTAGGGGACGAGGATTCAGAGGTGGTCGCGGCCAGGGAGGCAAGACTGCAGGACAGTCAAAGTGAAGTGTCGCCGGTAGGTGGGAGACTTCAGTATTTCCGGGATCGCTGGACCTTCGATCCCTGGGCCCACAGCCTTCTCAAAAATGGACTGGGTTGGAGTTGGTACAGTACTCCGCCCCAGTGCCCTCAATTTTTCCAACACTCCACCCCCGTTTTGGAGGAGTACATCCAAGATCTGTTGGAGAAAAAGGTGATCCGGAGGGTAAAGTCCATCAAGTTTCAAGGGAGGCTGTTTTGTGTTCCCAAGAAAGACTCGGGGAAACTCGAGTCATTCTGGACTTGTCACCACTCAACAAGTTCATAGTGAACCACAAGTTCAAGATGTTAACGTTACAACACATAAGGGCCTTACTGCCCAAGAGGGCATATACCGTCTCCATCGATTTGTCAGACGCATATTGGCACGTTCCAATAAGTCGCCGTCTCTCCCCCTACCTAGGATTCAAGCTACAACAAAAACTTTATGCTTTCAGAGCGATGCCCTTCGGGCTAAACATAGCCCCAAGGATCTTTACGAAGCTTGCGAGCGCAGCGCTCAAACAGTTACGCCTAAAAGGGTTCCAAGTAGTAGCCTACCTGGACGATTGGTTGGTGTGGGCAGCATCCAGAGCAGAATGCCTGCAAGCTTCCCTACAAGTGATTCAGTTCCTGGAATATCTAGGTTTCATGATCAACAGAAAGAAGTCTCGTCTTTCTCCAGCTCAGAGGTTCCAGTGGTTGGGAATTCACTGGGATCTAGTGTCACACCGTTTTCCATTCCGATGTCAAAGAGGAAGGAAATAGCGGGGTCTGTCAGGAGACTTCTAGGTTCCGAGAGGATATCAAGACGCGAACAGGAGAGGGTTTTGGGCTCTCTTCAGTTTGCATCAGTAACAGACCCAGTGCTAAGAGCACAGCTAAAAGATGCAGCGGGAGTATGGAGAACCTTTGCATCGAAAGAGCGAAGGGACTTGAAGAGACCGGTCCCACTTCGACTACGTTCTCTTCTCAGACCGTGGTCTCAAGCCAGTCGTCTAAAGAGGTCTCTACCTCTTCAGCCATCCCCCCCGTCAGTGACAATCCACACAGACGCCTCAAAGGTAGGGTGGGGGGGTCACTCCCATCGGAAAAAAGTGCAAGGGACCTGGTCCAAGCTATTTGGGACTTTTCACATAAACTTTCTAGAAGCTATGGCAGTGCTTCTTACCCTGAAGAAAGTATCCCCACGTCACTCGATCCATGTAAGGTTGGTACTGGACAGCGAGGTGGTAGTGAAATGTCTGAATCGGCGGGGATCGAGATCCCCACCTCTCAACCAGGTAATGTTAGCCATATTCCGACTGGCGGAGAAGAAGAAGTGGCACCTGTCAGCAGTTCACCTTCAAGGAGTCCGGAATGTGACCGCGGACGCTCTATCCAGGGTTGCTCCGATAGAGTCAGAATGGTCCCTAGACGTAGGATCATTCTCCTTCATCTTGAGACAAGTCCCAGAACTGCAGATAGACCTCTTCGCGACGAAGGACAACAAGAAGCTGCCGAAATATGTGTCCCCATACGTGGACCCCTTGGCGGAAGCAGTAGATGCGATGTCCCTCGATTGGAACAGATGGTCCAGGATCTACCTGTTTCCCCCTCACAATCTGATGTTGAGGGTCCTCAACAAACTGAGATCCTTCAAGGGAGTAGCAGCAATAGTGGCCCACAAGTGGCCGAACAGTGTATGGTTCCCTCTAGCTCTGGAACTACGACTGAAGTTTCTATCACTCCCGGACCCAGTTCTGTCCCAGCAAGTCCAGAAGTCGACTGTCTACGCTTCATTACAGAAAACCCGAACCCTGCAGCTCATGATTTTCTCTCCCTAGCGGTGAAGAAACGGTTCGGAATCTCAAAAGATAGCATCGACTTCCTGGAAGAATACAAGTGTAAGTCTACTAGGAGGCAGTACGAATCTGCATGGAAGAAATGGGTAGCCTTTGTCAAAGACAAGAACCCACAAGAGATCTCTACAGAGTTCTGCCTATCCTTCTTCATTCACCTCCACGGACAGGGGCTGGCGGCTAACACAATTTCTACATGTAAGTCAGCTCTGACAAGACCCATTCTATATGCCTTCCAGGTAGACCTCGCTAACGAGATGTTTAATAAGATCCCGAAGGCCTGTGCTAGGCTTAGACCATCAGCTCCTCCAAAGCCTATTTCGTGGTCGTTAGACAAAGTCCTTCATTTTGCCTCATTACTGGATAATGAGGAATGTGCATTGAAGGACCTGACTCAAAAAGTGATCTTCCTTTTTGCCCTTGCTTCTGGGGCCAGAGTTAGTGAGATTGTGGCCCTCTCGAGAGAGGAGGGCCGAGTTCAGTTCCTGGATGGGGGAGAACTGAACCTGTTTCCGGACCCTACGTTTCTCGCTAAGAACGAGTTGCCCACCAACAGGTGGGGTCCCTGGAGAATCTGCCCTCTGAAAGAAGATGCATCTCTATGTCCCGTAGAATGCCTAAAGGTCTATCTTCGTAGAACTTCAGACTTCCATGGGGGCCAACTATTCAGAGGAGAAACATCGGGCTCGAATTTATCTTTAAATCAGCTTAGGGCGAAAATTACATATTTTATTCGCAGAGCGGATCCTGACAGTCCCGCAGGTCATGATCCGAGGAAAGTTGCTTCATCCTTAAACTTCTTTAACTTCATGGATTTTGAACACCTTCGTTCATACACTGGCTGGAAGTCTTCCAGGGTATTCTTTCGCCACTATGCTAAGCAAGTGGAGCAGCTAAAGAGGTCTGTGGTAGCAGTTGGTTGCGTCATTAACCCTGCTGTTTAACTCTGCGAGGAACATTGGAATCATTTGGGACTTTGATTCTTGGGTGAGTGGTTAGTTATATGCCTTGATATAACTAGTAGTGAAGGCTCTGAGAGCCCACAGTGACTGTTCCAGCGTTATGGTGATGGTAGCACAAGTACAGACAGGTGTGCCAAGCGTTTGCTAACGCTATTGTCAGCAAAGTAGTAACATGGACGTTAACTTTGATACCTGGGTATGTGGCAAGTGACATATTTGTTTTCTTTCAGATAACCATCCATCCATGCACTACGGTACTTGTGTAAATTGTTGGTCATCCACCTCTCATATGTACATAATTATGGTGACCATGTCTATTTATTGTTACTCAATAAACTTGTTCTCGGGAACCTTGCGTCTCCTTCACCTATATTGATTTCATGTTATTTGTTGAGCATTTAGCCTATGTATATTAATCGGGGATATCTATAATAGCCTATTCCTTAATGCAAAGCCTTGTTGCACTGGTTTATACTTTCCTTAGCATAAAGGACTCCACCCCTCTCTGAGGACGGTGGTGGCAGCAAGTTTAATCCTACGCAGATATAACCTTTTGTCTAATTTTACTTCGACCAGGGTGCTGGTCGGGATTTTTCCCTTGGATGCTGTAGTCCCGTAAGACTAGGCTTTACTTCATATAGAGTGAGACCACTATATTGTACTGGCTGGCGAGTGATTCATACATAGGTATATGTACTCTTCGATCGTTTCTAGAGTCTAGTAGGACTCCTCCCTGTAGGGGGCAGGAAGCGCTTTCATGGCTTATGATTAGTGAAAAGATGTATAACGGTAACATCTTAGGTCTTTCAGTCGAGTTGACTAAGAAACATTCCTGAGGAGTACGGCACGTATTGAGAATCCACAGATACAGTAATGCTCTGGTATACTTCCATCAGGACGACATGGCTTGAGCCCAAAAAACGGATTTTGAGCGAAGCGAAAAATCTATTTTTGGGTAAGATAGCCATGTCGTTCTGATGGACCCGCCCTGTTCCTTTTCAAAAAAAAAAAAAAAAAAAAAAAAAAGTGAAAAGGGTTGTAGGACCCCTCCCTACATACAGTATCTGTAGCACCTCGTGTATCGCTACAAGGAATACAGATGGCGCCGCAAGCGGCGCAGGGCACGCTTTCGAAACGGGGAGGAGAGATGCCTTACGAACGGCTCCCCCCTTTCTTATCGTTTTCGTTTTCTTGCCATTTGACCCCTACGAAGTGTTAACTCTATTCGGGGTATAGATTGCTATGAGGCGTGTCAAGAATACGTCCACTGATATTTACGATATCCCTAAGGTCTTTTTTAGGGATACTCGCTCCAGGAGTTAGAATTCTGGGTACCTGAAGGTAAATTCTCTGGGAATATCGCCGTAGTTGTAATATACCCTAGGAAGCTGCCTTTAAGGAACTTCCATCAGGACGACATGGCTATCTTACCCAAAAATAGATTTCTCGCTTCGCTCAAAATCCGTTTTATTTCTTTAATAAATCTGATATTGAATTCTTTATATGTATTTTCATTATTTCGATTATTATAATATTAGCTGTTTTAATTATTATTATTATTATTCTAATTATTCAACTATTATGTCAATTACTTTAATTTGAAACAAAAATTGATATTACCATTTCAATTATTCCTTAAATTATTATTCTAATATATTAATTATTATTACTATTATTTCAGTTATTACTATTATTATAATTCTAATTATTTCAAACATCTTTATTTATAATATCATTTTGAATAATTCTATCATTTTAATCATTATTATTATTATTTTGAAAGACAAAATTTGAGAAAAAACTGCTCAATAGATCAAACGAAAGAATGTAAGCATTTCTTCATGACTAATTTAGGAATAACCGTTTGCGATTCACTGACGTCTCAAAGTTAAAACGGAGAGTCCGAATATAAACAAAAATGACGATAAAACGCTTCTTGCGAGTAATGAAAAATTAACATTTACTTTCTAGAAACGACAAAACGGACGGAATTAAGCGAAACTCTTCCTAAGACGCTTTTCTCTAGAAGCTGAATCGGACCTGAACCTTCTTCTGAGTTGGATGTTATACCTAATTCAACATCAATGAATCTACTTTTGAATAAACTTCAACATCTTACCAATGCAAAATATCTTGAATTTCAAATATATACTACAGTACTTAACACAAAATAAAACGTTATTCCTTATATATAAAAATCTTTAAGCTCGCTGACATCTCTGTACATTTCTATAAATAATAATTTCAACAAACAATATACATAAAATGTAAATATGAAAGAAGAATGAAATAAATTTTACATAAACCTTTCATACATTTCAGAGATTCCCTCATTCAGATCTTCCACAATTCCACGAGACTTTCTACCTTACGAGTATGTGTATATATTCACAAGCCCTCTAGAATAAACTCAATTGTTAATTAGCAAAATAGAGTTTTTTTTCTTACATTTTGCATTATTTAATTCTTTCATTTGGACGTAAAATACATCTATTCTTATTCGAATAAAAAACCCAAGACTTCACCGAAACGAAATTAAGAAAAGGTGTAATTATCGATGCTCTCTTGATTCTTGATAAAATCGTCTATGGATTCATCTATAACCCAGATAATTCCTCGTTGATGTTGTTAAGTCTTCTACTGTACTTCGTACTGATGTCGATAATCTGAAAGAGAAAATTACTTTAGTCATGTTTTTACGAATATCTCAAGACAATACAGATAATAGAAGCAATTATACATTACTGAACTTTTGAATAATATCTTCATCAGTCATTAAAGCCTAACTGCATCATTCTAAACTCTAGGAAGAATTAATCTTGAGAGTTATTCACTTTTCTAAAGTTTGCATTGCTTTCGATTTTCGTCTTCATTCACCATTAGAAGACGGACACCGCTGGGTAATTCTATCATCTAAATGTGACATTTTTTCACAAACACAACTAATTACTTAGACAAAATCTATACGTATACATGAGTAACAGAGTATTCCTTTTAATATCAAGGTGTAGACAAAATCTATACGTATACATGTGTAACAGAGTATTCCTTTTAATATTAAGGTGTACTTGTAGGAATTCAAGTGTCAATTTATGTTTTTGTAGCCTACATAATAACCAAAGTCCTCAATACTCTGTTTTACATATTTTGGAGTGAGTAAAGTTGACGGTCCAACGATCTAGTTTGCAAATTGTGACGAACAGGAAAACCTTTTATTTTATTTTCATAGTTGAAATCTAATATGTGAGCTATTTCTAAGTCTAGGAATATTAAAGCAATGTATTAACTTTCTGTATATAAGCATTAACTTCTCCAATCAGAAGACCATACCACAAAGTACAATTCATTTCTTTGTAATCATGAATACAACGCCCCCAATTTAGATTGAATTCTAATCATTTGAAAGATATGCAGACCATATTAAGAATAACATTTTGGTAATAAATCTGTTTCATATTATTATTATCATTATTACTAAGCTACAACCCTAGTTGGAAAAGCAATATGCTATAAGCCCAAGGGCTCCAAGATGGAAAAATACCCCAGTGAGGAAAGGAAACAAGGAAATAAATAAACTACATGAGAGGTAATAAACAATAAAAATAAAATATTTCAAGAACAGTAACATTAGATTAAATCATATATATAAATATATATATATATATATATATATATATATATATATATATATATATATATATATATAAACTATAAAAACTTCTAGAAGAGCTGCTTACCATCGCTTAAAAAGTCTCTTCTACCCTTACCAAGAGAAAAGTAGCCACTGTAGTGGTTAACTCCTTGAGTGAAGAAGAATTGTTTGGTAATCTCAGTGTTGTCAGGTGCATGAGGACAGAGGAGAATGTGGAAAGAATAGGCTGTGACAAAAGAGAGGGATCCAATATAGTACTGTCTGGCCAGTCAAAGGACCCAATAACTCTCTAGCAGTAGTATCTCATAAAGGAAATCATATCAATTTTGTCTTGATCGATTTTAGAATTTGGTAAATACTTGGTCCTCACGTGTCAATTTGCAAATCATAGCTCTACAGGAAGGAAAAAAGCTGCCAAGGGAGACTGAGACTCAATTTCAAACTTGCAGAAAATTTCTTAATGAACAGGCTGACATGAGTTTGTCTTAGTAGAGTAGATATATATTTAGACATCTAGTTTACTTACTTCCTTATTTGATTTCCTCACTGGGGTATTTTTCCCTGTTGGAGCCCTTATAAGGCTTTTAGAATTTTGCTTTTCCAATTAGGGTTGTAGCTAAGTTAGTAATAATAACAATATTTGACAGTGAATACCACATCCTTATTCTATCTAGACCTGCCACTCCTGGTCAAGCCTTTTTTCTATAGTTTCCTTGGTCCTTAGACTTGATCCTTGTTAATTCCAAATGTATCCAACATCATCGTCTCCTCCTACACCTATTGACGCAAAGGGCCTCGGTTAGATTTCACCAGTCGTCTCTATCTTGAGCTTTTAAATCACTACTTCTCTATTCATCACCTCCTTCACACTTCATACTCCTAAGCCATGTAGGCCTGGGTCTTCTAACTCTTCTAGTGCCTTATGGAGACCAGTTACAAGTTTGGTGAACTAATCTCGAGGATATAATTTATGAAATTATGGCAATCGGGGAAGGGACACAGATAATGGCTCTTCTATCCCTCTCTCAATACAGGTTTCATCAAACCTCAGGAATGTCAACTGATATCTCAACGTAAGAATGTCCATGACTTGTGGGAGAGTCATTCTCCTCAAATGCTAAATCTCTGTTCCTCTTTAATTGAAAATCTGGTCCTCAAGGGGCTGTCATGGTGTTACGAAATACCTCTGAAAGCATTCTTGTATTCCTTCCTCAGTCAATTGTTCAAAGTTGATGTCTCTTCTACGAAAATCTGTACAAACTGGAATTCCTTTTCTTGTAATATATATAATTATTATTTAGATATTCATTGGGAGTTAACCAGTTCAGCCATCTCTATTATGTCATTTTCAAAAACTGAATTTCCACATCACCCATAGACCCTGTTTTGTCTTAGAGACCGTCGTCTGCGCTCGTATTCTATCGAGGTGTTGAGATAATACACCCAAACCATTACCGGATGTCTTCTGTTACATATACCCCTGTGTATTAACTTTCCTTTCAGACATAGATGTCTTACACATTAATTTTAAGACATAAATTCAAGACATAAATAAAAAAAATTCTTAACCTTCTTCATCAACTGTATAAGAATCTATATAGTCTCAAGTTGATCTGTTTACCTTCACATTTGTGTTTTTTTAATCATGATTTACAAACAAAAAAGACACAAGGAGGAATAGATTAATACAGCAGGTTTACACAAAAACATATCACACATTTTTGGCTTATCCAGAAAATAACTTCTTTGTATTTTCCATTTATCTAGAATGAGAAAAATGTTATTTTTATTAATAAAATAAATTTTTGAATATACTTACCTGGTGATTATATAAGCTGCAGCTCTGCTGCCCGACAGAAAAACTCTACGTTCAAAATACGCCAGCGATCGCTATGCAGGTAGGGGGTGTACATCAACAGCGCCATCTGTCGAGCAGGTACTCAGTACTCAATGTAAACACAGAACTCAATTTTCTCCTCGGTCCACTGGGTCTCTATTGGGGAGGAAGGGAGGGTCCTTTAATATATAATCACCGGGTAAGTATATTCAAAAATTTATTTTATTAATAAAAATAACATCTTTCAATATTAAACTTAGCCGGTGATTATATAAGCTGATTCACACCCAGGGGGGTGGGTAGAGACCAGCATTAATTGTTTACATTATTATGAGCTAAGTATTTTGTATTTCATTTTAGCAGTTATTCAAAATAACAAACATAAAATAAATAAGTACCTGGTAAGGAAGTCGACTTGAACAATTACTCTGCCTTTTTTAAGTACGTCTTCCTTACTGAGCCTTGCGATCCTCTTAGGATGCTGAGCGACTCCTAGGAGCTGAAGTATCAAGGGTTGCAACCCATACTAAAGGACCTCATCAAAACCTCTAATCTAGGCGCTTCTCAAGAAAAGAATTTGACCACCCGCCAAATCAACCAGGATGCGAAAGGCTTCTTAGCCTTCCGGGCAACCCAAAAACAACAATAAAAAACATTTCAAGAGAAAGATTAAAAAGGTTATGGAATTAGGGGAATGTAGTGGTTGAGCCCTCACCCACTACTGCACTCGCTGCTACGAATGGTCCCAGGGTGTAGCAGTTCTCGTAAAGAGACTGGACATCTTTAAGATAAAAAGACGCGAACACTGACTTGCTTCTCCAATAGGTTGCGTCCATTATACTCTGCAGAGATCTATTTTGTTTAAAGGCCACTGAAGTTGCGACAGCTCTAACTTCATGTGTCCTTACCTTCAGCAAAGCATGGTCTTCCTCATTCAGATGGGAATGAGCTTCTTGTATCAACAGTCTGATATAATAGGAAACTGCATTCTTTGACATAGGTAAAGAAGGTTTCTTAATAGCACACCATAAAGCTTCTGACTGTCCTCGTAAAGGTTTAGTTCGTCTTAAATAGAACTTAAGAGCTCTAACAGGGCATAAGACTCTTTCTAGTTCATTTCCAACCAAATTTGAAAGGCTTGGAATATCGAACGATTTCGGCCAAGGACGAGAAGGTAGCTCGTTTTTGGCTAGAAAACCAAGCTGTAAAGAACATGTAGCCGTTTCAGATGAAAATCCGATGTTCTTGCTGAAGGCGTGTATCTCACTGACTCTTTTAGCTGTTGCTAGGCAAACGAGGAAAAGAGTCTTTAAAGTGAGATCTTTAAAGGAGGCTGATTGTAGTGGCTCGAACCTTTCTGACATAAGGAATCTTAGTACCACGTCTAAATTCCAACCCGGTGTAGCCAAACGACTCTCCTTCGAGGTCTCAAAAGACTTAAGGAGGTCCTGTAGATCTTTGTTGTTAGAAAGATCTAAGCCTCTGTGACGGAAGACTGCTGCCAACATGCTTCTGTAACCTTTGATCGTGGGAGCTGAAAGAGATCTTTCCTTCCTCAGGTATAATAGGAAGTCAGCTATTTGGGTTACAGAGGTACTGGTTGAGGATACTGATACCGACTTGCACCAGTTTCGGAAGACTTCCCACTTCGACTGGTAGACTCTAAGAGTGGATGTCCTCCTTGCTCTAGCAATCGCCCTGGCTGCCTCCTTCGAAAAGCCTCTAGCTCTCGAGAGTCTTTCGATAGTCTGAAGGCAGTCAGACGAAGAGCGTGGAGGTCTGGGTGTACCTTCTTTACGTGTGGCTGACGTAGAAGGTCCACTCTTAGAGGAAGAGTTCTGGGCACGTCCACCAGCCATTGAAGTACCTCGGTGAACCATTCTCTCGCGGGCCAGAGGGGAGCAACCAACGTCAACCTTGTCCCTTCGTGAGAGGCGAACTTCTGCAGTACCTTGTTGACAATCTTGAACGGGGGGAATGCATAAAGGTCTAGATGGGACCAATCCAGCAGAAAGGCATCTATATGAACTGCTGCTGGGTCCGGGATCGGTGAGCAATATATTGGGAGCCTCTTGGTCCTTGAAGTTGCGAAGAGATCTATGGTAGGTTGGCCCCATGTGGCCCATAGTCTCTTGCACACATCTTTGTGAAGGGTCCATTCTATTGGGATGATTTGACCCTTCCGACTGAGGCAATCCGCCATGACATTCATATTGCCTTGTATGAACCTCGTTACTAGAGAGAGGTTTAGATCTCTTGACCAGGTGAGGAGGTCCCTTGCGATCTCGTACGTCATAGAATGGGTCCCTCCTTGCTTGGAGATGTACGCCAAGGCCGTGGTGTTGTCCGAGTTCACCTCCACCACTTTGCCTTGAAGGAGGGACTTGAAGCTTTTCAAGGCCAGATGAACTGCCAGTAGCTCCTTGCAGTTGATGTGTAACGCTCTTTGATTCGAGTTCCACGTTCCCGAGCATTCCCGACCGTCTAGTGTCGTACCCCAGCCCGTGTCCGATGCGTCCGAGAAGAGAATGTGGTTGGGGGTCTGAACAGCCAGGGGCAGACCCTCTCTGAGGTTGATACTGTCCTTCCACCAAGTCAGTGTTGACTTCATCTTCTCGGAAATGGGGATCGAGACCGCTTCTAGCGTCTTGTCCTTTTCCCAGTAAACAGCTAGATGAAATTGCAGGGGACGGAGGTGTAGTCTCCCTAACGAAACGAACTGTTCCAGGGATGATAGCGTCCCCATCAGACTCATCCACTGTCTGACTGAACAACGTTTCTTCTTTAGCATGTTCTGGATGCATACCTGGGCTTGACTTGTTCTGGGGGTCGACGGAAAAGCCCGAAAAGCTTGACTGTGAATCTCCATCCCTAAGTAAACTATAGTTTGGGATGGGACCAGTTGGGACTTTTCCATATTGACCAGGAGACCCAATTCCTTGATCAGATCTAGAGTCCACTTTAGATTCTCCAGACAGCGACGACTGGAAGACGCTCTTAGAAGCCAGTCGTCCAAATAGAGGGAGGCTCTGATATCCGCTAAATGCAGGAATTTGGCAATATTCCTCATCAGCCTCGTAAAAACAAGAGGAGCCGTGCTTAGGCCAAAGCACAGGGCTCGAAATTGGTAGACAACCTTGTCGTAAACGAATCTCAGCAAAGGTTGGGATTCTGGGTGGATGGGGACGTGAAAGTATGCGTCCCTTAGGTCTAAAGAGACCATCCAGTCTTCCTTTCTGACCGCTGCTAGAACTGACTTTGTGGTCTCCATGGCGAACGTCTGCTTTGTGACAAAGACATTCAGCGCACTGACGTCTAGCACCGGTCTCCACCCTCCTGTCTTCTTTACCACTAAGAAGAGACGGTTGTAGAAGCCCGGGGATTGATGGTCCCGGACTTTGACTACCACTCCCTTTTGTAGCAAGAGAGATACCTCCTGCTTCAAGGCTAGCCTCTTGTCTTCCTCTTTGTACCTGGGAGAGAGATCGATGGGAGACGTTGCTAGAGGGGGTTTGCGGACAAACGGGATCTTGTACCCATCTCTTAGCAACTTCACAGATTGTGCATCTGCGCCCCTTTTCTCCCAGATCTGCCAGAAGTTCTTGAGTCTGGCTCCCACTGCTGTCTGAAGAAGGTGGCAGTCAGACTCTGCCTTTAAAGGACTTGGTACCTTTCTTCTTCCCGCGTCTCCCTTCGGCACGAGCACCTCCTCTGCTGGAGGCTCTGCCACAAAAGGGCGGAATGAATCTGGACGCTGGAGTGTCCATCCTGGGTCTAGATACGGTAGGCAAAGGGGTGGCTTTGCGGGCAGAGGACGCAACCAGGTCATGGGTGTCCTTCTGAATCAAGGAGGTAGCAATCTCCTTTATCAATTCCTCTGGGAAGAGGCACTTTGAGAGAGGAGCAAAAAGAAGTTCCGATCTCTGACACTGTGTTACTCCAGCTGACAGGAACGAGCAAAGGTTTTCCCGTTTCTTGAGGACCCCGGAAACGAACGAAGCCGCAAGCTCACTGGATCCGTCACGTATGGCCTTGTCCATGCAGGACATAATGAGCATGGAAGTTTCCTTGTCAGAAGGGGAGGTCTTCCTGCTCAACGCTCCCAAACACCAATCCAAAAAGTTAAAAACCTCGAAGACTCTGAACACTCCTTTTAACAGATGGTCTAAGTCTGAAGGAGACCAACAAATCTTAGAGCGTCTCATGGCTAGCCTCCGGGGAGAGTCTACTAGACTTGAGAAGTCGCCCTGGGCAGAGGCAGGAACTCCCAAGCCGAGAACTTCTCCCGTGGCATACCAGACACTCGATCTGGAAGAGAGTCTCGCAGGGGGAAACGTGAATGCTGTCTTCCCAAGGTGCTTTTTGGACTGCATCCATTCTCCCAACACCCGTAAAGCTCTCTTAGACGAGCGGGCGAGGACGAGCTTCGTAAAGGCAGGCGCGGATGACTGCGTGCCTAAAGCGAACTCAGATGGAGGAGAGCGTGGGGCCGCAGAAATAAACTGATCAGGATACATCTCCCTGAACAGTGCAAGAACTTTCCTAAAGTCCAAGGAGGGTTGCGTGGTCTTGGGTTCGTCGATGTCCGTATGCGGTCATCAATGTGTGCAGCGTCGTCATCATCAGAGAGTCCATCATCTGAAAACTGAGGAGGAAGCGGCAAAGGAGTAGGAATCGGCTGGTCAGCTGAGTCCGGCAGCACGGGTGCATGCGTGACTGAACCGGACGCAACGTCATGGAACTGTTGCCCAGTCTGTGAACTGGCAACAACCATAGCAGCGCGGGGGCGCAAAACGTCTACTCCTGACTGTCTAGTCTGCTGTGGGCGAGTAGTGGTAACCACACTGGGTTGCGGAGGTTGACGCACCGCGTCAAAACAAAACAACTTAGGTTGTTGTTGTAACTCGCGAACGTCAACGGAAGGTTCCGTGCGTCGCTGAACGTCAACATGCGGCTGGCAGGGTACACTGGAACGCATGGGTGGCGGGACTCTCACAGCTGAAGTGCGGGAGAAGGTAGCCTCAGCGTCCACTGGACGCACAACCGTGGGTGGTTGTAGGCTAGAGGTTGGTGCAGCGTCAACCTTCTCCGCACGAAAGTCCTGCATTAATGACGTTAACTGTGTCTGCATGGTCTGCAGCAACGACCACTTAGGGTCTACAGTAGCAGGTGCGGCAACAGACGGTGTTACTGCCTGATGCGGTACCGCTTTGCCTCTCTTAGGAGGTGTGCAGTCATCTGAAGACTGCAGCGAGTCCGAACTGACCCAGTGGCTACAACTGGGCCGTTGGACTTGCGCGGAAGGGACCGACTTACGCTTAAGAGGCCGCGAGACCTTGGTCCATGGTTTCTTTCGAGAAACCTCTTCCGCAGACGAGGAATAAATGGGCTCTCTCGTCTTCGTGTGGGTGGGGCGATCTTGGTTAGATACGCCCGAAACCACGGAGGGAACGTCTGTTCGCTGATTAAAGCCTCTCGAACCCTTTGGTCGTACGACATTGCTTCTCCCCTGGGCTTGGGAGCTTGCAAGAGGTCCCGGACTGGGAGGACGACAGGCACGAACAGACGAACCCTCAAGCGCAACACTATCTATAACACTTTCCACAACACTACCACTCACTTTGTCACTACCCACAGCACTCTTACACTTCAACTCCTTGACGTCTGCCATGAGTTGGTTACGGTCACTCGCCAATGACTCGACTCTCTCACCCAGAGCCTGGATGGCACGCATCATATCTGCCATCGAAGGTTGTTGAGTGCTAGAAGGGGGATCAGGAGCAACCACTACAGGGGAAGGAATAGGTTGTGGGGCATGAGGAGAAGAAATATCAACGGAGCGAGATGACCTTCTCCTGACTCTATCTCTCTCTAGCCTACGTGTGTATTTCTGGAATTCGATGAAATCGAATTCCGAAAGCCCAACGCATTCCTCACATCGATCTTCCAATTGACAGGCCTTATCCCGACAATTGGAACAAACGGTGTGAGGATCGATAGAGGCCTTCGGAAGACGCCTTGAACAGTCCCTGGCATTACATTTCCTAAACTTAGGGACTTGAGAAGGGTCAGCCATTTTGAAGTAGTCAAAGGGGAATTCAAAATCTATCCAAAGTCGTCAACAAATAATCCAAAATCAATAAAAGAATGCAAGGATGTATTGAAGATAACGTCTGCAAAGCGAAAGCTCAAAACTAGAAATGTGTACTTCACTAAATATGTGAAAACCAATCCAGTAAGCAACAGCAAAATTAGTAGGTCTTGCCGGTGGCACGACAGAGAGAAAATTGAGTTCTGTGTTTACATTGAGTACTGAGTACCTGCTCGACAGATGGCGCTGTTGATGTACACCCCCTACCTGCATAGCGATCTCTGGCGTATTTTGAACGTAGAGTTTTTCTGTCGGGCAGCAGAGCTGCAGCTTATATAATCACCGGCTAAGTTTAATATTGAAAAAGCAAATTGAATAAAACAGCCGAAGCCAAAAGTGAGCGTTGAGCTGACCCACATGCGAGTGGGTCTTCCCCGCCACCAATTATAAAGGAATATAATTTGTATTTAAGTTTAAACATCGAAGAAGATGGACAGGAAAATGAAGGGTAGGAATTGGGACTGAAGATAAAGCAGACAGTTAAAAAGTGACAGAAAGAGAATCTGTCAAAACCATTTAGCAATGCTTACAGTGTACCCTACAAAGTACACAGATGACACTAAGCAGCTACGAAGAGCAAGGATCGTCACTCACCTTCTTGACATTTTCGAAGCAAGAAAGTAGGCGAGAACATGGAGAGATAGATCAAGAAGGCGTCGTCTTGGGGTGACTGAGTGGTCTCTCTGTCTTTATCCTCCTGGACGGCTGTACTTAAGTCCAAACGTATACGGTTCCACCGAAATCATAACGGTGACGGCGCAGTTGTCAAGCACCTACGGGAGACGAAGGGCGATTAGTTCGAGAAACAAGCGATTAAAAAGATTCTTATTCTGTAATTTCTTTTTAAACTCACAAATTTTATTTTTAAAATAATTTACTTACATAAATGTAAACACAGTTTTATTTGTCTTAGATTATAATAATAATAATAATAATGGCTACAAATGTAAAAATCATATCTTGTAAAAGTTATTCCTCATTCATAAGAGTTGGATGTTGGGGCCAGGAAAGCCCTTCAGTGCCAAGGTCCCACTGGGAGAAAACATTGTAAGTAGAGTGATAGTTAAGATGGAAGAAAGGCAGCAAGAATGGGGGTGAGAGAGAGAGAGAGAGAGAGAGAGAGAGAGAGAGAGAGAGAGAGAGAGAGAGAGAGATATGCCTCACCATTGCAACATTCAAAAAGGAACATGTCCGCAGTGTAGATGAGGAAACAGGTCTTGTCCCCGCCACCATCACTGACCATGACGCATTTAAGTCTACATTGACCTTTCGTCTTGCGACACCTAATGTTGACTACCTGGAAGAGAAGAAGGAAAATGAACAAGTGTTGCCATATCAGGATCTGGAAGAGTCTAAGGTTAATCTTAAAGTTATGACCTGAAATACAATGAGTACGTTTTGCTATTAGAAAATCCTGGTAGACCTATTTTGCTTCCTGTTGTACACTGAAATTGAGCTAAAATGTTTTATACACACTTTTAAATATAGAATATGATTTATTAATATACTTATTTTTTGTACTGTATTTAAGAATTCTATTATATCTTTAGTATGATACATTCTAATATTCTATTGTTTCTAAGTAAAATTCTAATTTATATACAGTACTCTTTAATATGTGTTTAGGAATAACTAGTGAAAATATCCAATAAAATTTAACAAATCAAACAAGGTTTTTGCCAGTTTGCAACTGACATGCAAGACCTCTTGGAGATGAAAGCATCGAAAGGAAAGCAAAAGAACTTGCTCTAACAAAGCAGACAGTTAGAACACGTATAGAGGAAATCTCTCTCCTGATGTATTTCGGCAACTGAAAGACTTCGTTCATTTTTCAGTTTCTCGTCTTAAGCTTTGGACGAATCAGCTGAAGTATGTGTTGTAGTCCAGTTATGCATTTTCTTAAGAATTGATGATAATCATATTGTCTTTGATGGGAATGTGGATCTATTCTCGTAAGAACACAGAGCACAGCCCGGCACTCGTAAGCACGAGACGTAATGCTCTATGCTCGTAAGAACACAGAACACAGCCCGGTACTCATAAGCACGTGAGGCAATGCTCTGCTTTCAATCACGAAAAATGATGATAGATCCTAGGAAGCACAGGAAGACAAGGGGGAAGGATCCGTGACTACCATCTCTCTACTTGGTGCACCCCAGTACCAGAAGAGACAACCAGGAGACTGGTCCTGCTCTCGATGAGACGTATCATACGAAGAGCACCTCTCCCTTCATAGCAGGAGGATGTGTAAACTTACCCTCAATTGCTTGAGGAGTTGGAGTTGAGTCCAGGCGGACCGATCACCTGCAACCAGTGCAAGAGCAGAAAATAACCCAGAATGTACCAGTTAGCGGCGCTGACCGTTTTTCGCTCCCTCCCGAAGAAGAGCAATCGTTAAATTCCAAGGAACTGTACGGAAAGGTCTTCATAGGCGACATTCCTCTTCCTGAAAAAAAAGTCTGACGAAGAGAAAGGAGAAGGAGGAGAAGGAGGAGAGGAAGAAGAGGAGGGAGAGAAAACTCCTAGTTCTCCTTGCCAACGGGGAGTAAATTACAACAGGTTCTTTGCAAAAACACAAAACATCTACACTGGAGTTTTGTCGCAAGGGAGCACAGGGACTTTTATACACAGGAATAACACCCAGGGACATCCTAACAGTGTCAAGCACTCCTTCCAGACAATAAGTGCAAAATAAGCACATTGGAACAAATGAACACTCAGGCAAAAAAGGGTAACTCCCTCACAAAGGGACACTACCACCGAGCGAGCCGAATTATGGTTTGAGAAGTTCATCATCTTCCTCATAGAAAGAACATGAACAAACTTCTCAGAAGGAGAACTGTAAGTCACGCCCTTAGCAAAGGTACGCAACAGATTGAGAACCAAAGGTTTGTATCTTCAAAGGAATTAAAGTCTCTTCGCCAAATGCTTACCTTTCGGTGTGTTTCCACTCTCACAGAGAGAGGGGTAATGCATAGCAAAAATGTTATTTTCATTAGTAAAATAAATTTTTGAATATACTTACCCGATGATCATATAGCTGTCAGCTCTGCTGCCCGACAGAAAAACCTACGGGCGGAATACGCCAGCGATCGCTATACAGGTGGGGGTGTACATCAACAGCGCCATCTGTCAAGTAGGTACTCAAGTACTCGATGTCAACATAGAACCAATTTTCTCCTCTGTCCACTGGGTCTCTATTGGGGAGGATGGGTGGGTCCTTTAATTTATGATCATCGGGTAAGTATATTCAAAAATTTATTTTACTAATGAAAATAACATTTTTCAATATTAAACTTACCCGATGATCATATAGCTGATTCACACCCAGGGGGGTGGGTAGAGACCAGCATTACATGTTGACATTATTATGAGCCAAGTATTCCGTATTTCATTTTAGTAGTTATTCAAAATAACAAACATAAAATAAATAAGTACCTGGTAAGGAAGTCGACTTGAACAATTACTCTGCCTTTTTAAGTACGTCTTCCTTACTGAGCCTCGCGATCCTCATAGGATGCTGAGCGACTCCTAGGAGCTGAAGTATGAAGGGTTGCAACCCATACTAAAGGTCCTCATCAAAACCTCTAATCTAGGCGCTTCTCAAGAAATGACTTTGACCACCCGCCAAATCAAGTAGGATGCGAAAGGCTTCTTAGCCTTCCGGACAACCCAAAAACAATAATAAAACATTTCAAGAGAAAGATTAAAAAGGTTATGGAATTAGGGAATTGTAGTGGTGGAGCCCTCACCACTACTGCACTCGTTGCTACGAATGGTCCCAGAGTGTAGCAGTTCTCGTAAAGAGACTGGACATTCTTAAGATAAAAGACGCGAACACTGATTTGCTTTTCCAATAGGTTGCGTCGAATATACCGGTACTTTGCAGAGATCTATTTTGTTTAAAGGCCACGGAAGTTGCGACACCTCTAACTTCGTGTGTCCTTACCTTCAGCAAATCTTGGTCTTCCTCATTCAGATGGGAATGAGCTTCTCGTATTAACAGTCTGATAAAAAAGGATAAAGAATTCTCTGACATAGGCAAAGATGGATTCTTAACTGAACACCATAAAGCTTCAGACGGGCCTCGTAAAGGATTTTAAATAGAACTTAAGAGCTCTTACAGGACATAATACTCTTTCTAGTTCATTTCCAACCATACGATAAGTTTGGAATATCGAACGATATTGGTCAAGGCCGAGAAGGCAGCTCGTGTTTGGCTAGAAAACCAAGTTGTAGAACATGTAGCCGTTTCGGATAAGAATCCGATGTTCTTGCTGAAGGCATGAATCTCACTGACTCTTTTAGCTGTGGTTAAGCATATCAGGAAAAGAGTCTTAAAGGTGAGATCTTTCAGGGAGGCTGATTGAAGCGGTTCGAACCTGTCTGACATAAGGAATCTTAGTACCACGTCTAAATTCCAACCAGGTGTAACCAACCGACGCTCCTTCGTGGTCTCAAAAGACTTAAGGAGGTCTTGTAGATCTTTATTGTTGGAAAGATCTAAGCCTCTGTGACGGAAGACTGATGCCAACATGCTTCTGTAACCCTTGAAAGTGGGAGCTGAAAGAGATCGTTCTTTCCTCAGATATAAGAGAAAGTCAGCTATTTGAGTTACAGAGGTACTGGTCGAGGATACGGATACTGACTTGCACCAGTTTCGGAAGATTTCCCACTTCGATTGGTAGCTTCTAAGGGTGGATGTTCTCCTTGCTCTAGCAAACGCTCTGGTTGCCTCCTTCGCAAAGCCTCTAGCTCTCGAGAGTCTTTCGATAGTCTGAAGGCAGTCAGACGAAGAGCGTGGAGGCCTTGGTGTACCTTCTTTACGCGTGGCTGACGTAGAAGGTCCACCCTTAGGGGAAGTGTTCTGGGAACGTCTACTAGCCATCGAAGTACCTCGGTGAGTTATTCTCTCGCGGGCCAGAGGGAAGCAACTAGCGTCAACCTTGTCCCTTCGTGAGAGGCGAACTTCTGCAGTACCTTGTTGACAATCTTGAACGGAGGGAATGCATATAGATCTAGATGTGACCAATCTAGCAGAAAGGCATCTATGTGAACTACTGCTGGGTCCGGGATAGGAGAGCAAACTATTGGGAGCCTCTTGGTCATCGAGGTTGCGAAGAGATCTATGGTTGGCTGGCCCCAGGTGGCCCAAAGTCTCTTGCATACATCCTTGTGGAGGGTCCAATCTGTTGGAATTATTTGTCCCTTCCTACTGAGACAACCTGCTATGACATTCAAGTTGCCTTGGATGAACCTCGTTACTAGTGAAAAGTCTAGACCTGTTGACCAGGTGAGGAGGTCCCTTGCGATCTCGTACCATGTCAGAGAGTAGGTCCCTCCTTGCTTGGAGAAGTACGTCAAAGCCGGGTGTTGTCCGAGTTCACCTCCACCACTTTGCCTTGAAGGAGAGACCTGAAGCTTTTCCAGGTCAGACGTACTGCCAGTAGCTTCTTGCAGTTGAAATGCATTGTCCTTTGACTCGAGTTCCATAATCCCGAGCATTCCCTACCGCCTAATGTCGCACCCCAGCCTATGTCCGATGCGTTCGAGAAGAGAACGTGGTTGGGAGTCTGAACAGTCAGGGGAAGACCCTTACTAAGGTTGATAAAGTTCTTTCACCAAGTCAGACCAGACTTTATCTTTCCGGAAACCGGGATCGAGACCGCTTCTAGCGTCTTGTCCTTTTTCCAGTGAAAAGCTAGATGATACAGAAGAGGACGGAGGTGTAGTCTTCCAAGTGACACAAATTGAACCACGGATGACAGTGTCCTTACCAGACTCATCCACAGCCTGACAGGGCAGCGTTCCTTCTTCAGCATCTTCTGGATGGATAGTAGGGCTGGGGGTTGATCGTCTTGTTCAGCAACGTCCTCATCAGAGGGTTCCTCATCCGAAACTGATGAGGAAACGGCAACGGAGTGGGCAACGTCTGACTCGCTGAATCCGGTCGCACTGGTGGATGCGTGACGGAGCCGGACGCAATATCATGGTACTGCTGCACAGTCTGAGAACTGTCAACCATGGGGACGCGAGGAAGTACAGCGTCAACCCGAAACTGTCTAGACTGTCTGGGTTGTGCAGTCAACACCCTACCGGGTTGCTGAGGTTGACGCACTGCGTCACAACAAGTCACCTCTGCTGGTTGTTGAACGTCTTCCTAGTGACACACTGAACGTCAACAACCACCTCCGAGCGTCGCTTAACGTCAACGTGCGACTGGCAACCCACACTGGGTCGCATCGGAGGAGGAACCACCTCAACTGGCGGACGCGAGTAGGATACCTCAGCGTCAACAGGGCGCACAACCAACCGGTAGGAAGGTTGTTGGCCAGAAGGTTCTTCTCCGAAAAAAGTCCTCTATCAAGGACGCAAGCTTGGGCTGCATGTCTTGCAGCAAAGCCCATTAGGGTCTACGGGAGCAGGTGTGGCAACAGACGGGGTTAGCGACTGAAGCGAAACCATTTACCATCCCTGGAAGCCTTGTTATGCTTTAATTAAAGTCCATAGGAGGCTAAGCAGCTTAAGGCTCCTCTCCAAATGACAGAGTCCTCAAAGGAATATCAGTAGGAGGGAGAACAGCACTTTCTCATCTACAGGAACCTTGTCCGAGAAAAGCTAGGATATCTCAGTGAGGGTCTCACTGGTGCATAAGCAGCAGACCAGAAGGCAACGATATGTAACTGCTTGACAGTCTGTGAACTGTCAAAAACTGAACTCTGAACCACAACAGGTGCGTGAGGACATACAGCACTGGTGCATTAGCAGCAGACCAGAAGGCAACGTTATGTAACTGCCTGACAGTCTGTGAACTGTCAAAAAACTGAACTGTCAACCACAACAGGTGCGTGAGGACATACAGCACTGGTGCATTAGTAGCAGACCAGAAGGCAACGTCATGTAACTGCTTGACAGTCTGTGAGCTGGCAACAACCAAAGCTGTGTGGGGAAGCCTCAACTCCTGACTGACTAGTCTGCTGCGGGCGAGTGGCGGTAACCACAGTGGGTTGCGGAGGCTGACGCACCGTGTCAAAACACGGCAGCTTGAGGTAGCTCACGCACGGCAACGGAGTGCTCCGTGCGTCTGTGGGAGTCAGCATGCATCTGGCAGGGTCGACTGCGCATGGGTGGAGGAGCTCTCACAACAAGAGTGTGGGAGCAGGCAGCCGCAGCGTCTGCTGGGCGCACAACCGTGGCAGGTTGTAGGCAAACGGGTGCATCGTCAACCTTCTCCGCAGTCGGAGTGTGGGAGTAGGCAACAACCAAAGCGGAGTGGTGGTGCGTGGTGGGGACTGCCGTGGGTTGCGGAAACTGACGCATCGCGTCAAAACACGGCAGCTTGACTCCACCTTCCCACTGCTGATGCGGTAGCTCACGCATGTCAACGGAGGGTGCCGCACGTCGGCTAACGTCAACATGCGTCTGGCAGGGTCGACTGCGCATCGGTGGTGGAGCTCTCCGCAGCCGGAGTGTGGTAGCAGGCAGCCTCAGCGTGAGCTGGGCGCACAACCGTGGCAGGTTGTAGGCTAACGGGAGCAGTGTCAACCTTCTCCGCACGAAACTCCTGCATAACAGCAGCTAACTGAGTCTGCATAGACTGCAGTAAAGACCACTTAGGGTCTAC
Organism: Palaemon carinicauda; assembly: GCF_036898095.1. NCBI lineage: Eukaryota > Metazoa > Arthropoda > Malacostraca > Decapoda > Palaemonidae > Palaemon > Palaemon carinicauda. Next base: position 118,626,398 of record NC_090745.1, on the reverse strand, counting down.
AAAAGCGGCAACAGACGGAGCTACTGTCCGTTGTGACTGAGGGTCTAAAACAGCGGGTGCGGCAACAGACGGAGTTACTGCCTGTTGTGGTACCACCTTGCCTCTCTTGGGAGGTGTGCAGTCGTCGGATGACTGCAGCGAGTCCGAACTGACCCAGTGGCTACACCTGGGCCGTTGGACTTGCGCGGAAGGGACCGACTTGCACTTAAAAAGCTGCGAGATGTGGTCCATGGTTTCTTACGAAAAACCTCTTCCGCAGACGAGGAATAAATGGGCTCTCTCGTCTTTGTGTGGGTGGGGCGATCTTGGGTAGATACGCCCGAAACCACGGAGGGAAAAACGTCTGTTCGTTGATCAAGGCCTGTGGAACCCATAAGTCGTTCGACATTACTTCTCCCCTGGGCTTGGGAGCTTGTAAGAGGTCCCGGACTAGGTGAACGACTGGCACGAACAGACGAACCCTCGGACGCAACACTGTAACACTTTGCGCATATCACTTTATCACTTTGATTTTCTGTTTTGCACTTATTTCACTGAAATCGAAACTTTTACTGATTTCTACCTGAAACACGCAATCCTATCCTTCATTAAAAGGTAGTAATTGCGAAAACAGTCGTACAATGCAACAGAAAACATATATAAAGATAAAGAATTCAGTGGCTGGGAAAGAGACTAAACACTAGATCAAATAAACTACGTTTACAATCTCTCACCGCACATAGCCTGGGAACAAGAATAAAACCCTAGAAACGTTTTACCTTCTTCCCCTACAGCGACTAGGGAGGAGAGTAAAAAACGAGAACATATTACCAGCTTGAACGAAACGTTTATTCTCCTCTCTCTCCCTCCGTCTCTATCTCTCTCTCTCTTACTCTCTTGATTTCGCACCTGAGAGAAGAGCCCAATTATATATCGTTAAAACATGTTATTTGCTAAAGGAAAAAACTGAAAGGTTTTCCAAATAAAAAGTTCCTTTAATTTAGAATTTAAACCATTTAAGCTAAGAAAGAATGAACGAAACGCCAGAATCGGTTTACTCTTACTGCAAAGTGAAACCGTGATACACTCTCTCTCTATCGTAACGATAGAGCGCATGTTGAACGTCCTGAACGTCAACAACTGCGTAGACTAAAAACTAAACGTTAGTTCATCTTTGAAAACAGTACGAGACTATCAAAGAAATTCTTTCATAAAACATTAAAATTTAAAAAGTATTAAATTCTTTAAAGGTTAAATACGATATAACGGGCTCAATGTTAATTAACTTCATTTCCAAGTTAGGACCGCCTACTATCAGGAAAGGTCGCATATAAACAAACATAAAAATTTATTGTTATATGTTTAAAATAAATGGAAAGTTAATCGAAGAGGCCTATAAAGGTGGAGAGATATAAAATATAGATCTATAATGTGTTAAGCAAAATTACCAAAAACCTAAACACACTTCCGTCTAAGGGAAGGGTCGGCCATTTAAAAGTGAAAGAGAGTCCATACTCTCTTCGTCACCATAATTAAATCTATCCAAAACGAGTTCAAGTTTTGAAATGAAGATAAAACCCCTGCATAGCGAAAGCTCAAAACTGGAATAGTGTACTTCACCAAATCGTTGTGAAAACAAATCCAGTTAGTAACAGCGTATTTAGTAGGTCTTGCCAGTGGCACGACAGAGAGAAAATTGGTTCTATGTTGACATCGAGTACTTGAGTACCTACTTGACAGATGGCGCTGTTGATGTACACCCCCACCTGTATAGCGATCGCTGGCGTATTTTGTCCTTAGGTTTTTCTGTCGGGCAGCAGAGCTGACAGCTATATGATCATCGGGTAAGTTTAATATTGAAAAAGAGAAAACCCAATACTTATCACAAAAGAAAGTAAGGAAAGGTCCAGCAGTAGGAAGATGAGAGCAGAGACAGTACATACGTACATACTGGTTGCTGTCGAAGAAATGAGTGACGTGATACTTGTTTACGACTCAGAGGCCATTTCAGCCTAGCTGAAGACATCCTCTTCATTAAATGATGAAGAGTTTATATCAGCATAGGAACAGAGATGCTGTTACTAACTATGGCTATTCCTAGCAGAAACTCCATACCAGCAATACTTCATGAATTCTTAATATAAAAAATCTACCCTTCATATAACATTTACTTTTGAATTTACCTTTCATTGGATTAGATATGGATCGAAAACCACACTGCTCCCACAGAAGAAAATCCTTGCGGCCAAGATGATCGGATAATCAACCATCGCATCCAACCCACTCATCCTCAAAACGTATGGACAGTGACGATATGGTACCGCTGTACAGATCAGGGTCATGACCCTTGTCTTCTGAAAGAGAAACGTATGTATGAATTGACATTACCAAAATAAAAAAAAACCAAAGCGTGTCTAAACAATGCATAGTCTTTAATCACAAAATATAAATTCAATATAAAAATCGAAGATTGTTTCACAAAACATCTTTGATCAAGAGGAAGAAATGAATAAAGGGCAAATTGGCCCACAGATTTTAAGGATTAATTCTATGAATATCACAAATTTTAAGTAATTTGTATTTTTCCTAACAGTACTTACCTCGAACTACTTTCTTAGGAGGATCTGGGATCCCTCATTCTACCGACCAAGAATTTTGCGCAGTTCCCCCTCTCTCCGCTACCTTGTCGGGGCGCTCCGGGGCGGAAGGATACTCCCCCTGGGGCGACCCGGGGTCAGCGCATGAGGTTGCGCTCGTTAGATCGCCAGTAAGCGTATGTTTAAGTCCTCCTCGAACCCCTGTAGGATACTCGGGGTAGGATGGGTGGGCCATAACCCGAAAGTAGTTCGAGGTAAGTACTGTTAGGAAAAATACAAATTACTTAAAATTTGTGATTTGTTCCAACACGGAGTACTTACCTCGAACTACTTTCTTAGGAGACTTATACTTTAGGAGGAGGGAGTGGCTTACAGTTCGGAATATTTCGAAACATCCTGGGGCCCATGACCTAGATAGGAGGCTAGGTCTAGATTGTCCAGGGAGAGGTAGGAGAGTAGGGGAAAGCACGCAAAAGTCTACCTTATGTACAACTCACCTTTAATTATAATCCAGACATGGTGTGCCTCAACGTCCCCCTCTCACCTCGAAGGGGGATATGAAAAAGGATGGGATAAAGGAAAAAGGGTAGCAAGGAAGGGGGAGAGTAAGGAAGAACCTGTGTCGTTTACGATTACTTCCCAGGGGCTACCCGGGGCCCAAACCACTAAACTTGTTGCATGGCCGAAATGACCGGCCCAATGGAGAAAGCATCCAGGGACTTTCTTGTACAGTCCTTCAGGTAATGGGCTGTAAACGTGGACTGTCTAGCCCAAGTGCCTGCCCTTAAGATTTGGCCCACCGCCATGTTAGTGTCAAAGGCCAAGGATGTGCTAAGGCCCCTAATATCATGGGGTCTCGTGGTCCCAGGCACCATGGAGCCATCACTCTCGTAGGCCCTCTTCATAGCCTGCCTAAGCCAGAAGGATATGGTATTTTTGGACACCGCCTTCTTGACTGGACCTGTGGAAACGAACAAACTCTTGATGGCCGGTCTGAGTTTGGATGTCCTACCGAGGTATTTCCTGATAGTTCTTACCGGGCACAAACGCAGGTCTTCCGGGTTGCCCGAGGGCGGAATCGCTGGGATGGAGAATTCTTCGAACCTGGGATCCGCAACTGCAGGGTTCTGGGTCTTCGAAGGCCACGAACTCTGGTAAGAACTTAACGACATGTCCTTCCACCCTTTCAAGTGTGAAACCTCAAAGGACAACCCGTGGAGCTCGCTCACCCGTTTGGCCGAGGCAAGGGCTAACAAGAAGACTGCCTTGAGGGTGAGGTCCTTGTCCAGAATGTCTTTAAGCGGTTCGAAGGGGGGGCTCGAGAGAGCCCTAAGAACCTTGGCCACATCCCACTGGGGGACCCTCGAGGAGTGGGGGTCTCAAATTTGTTCAAAACTTCTGATCAGCATGGAGATGTGGCGGGAAGTGCCTTGAGTTGGAAAACCTGACCCAGTGCCGCACGGACCCCTTTGATGGCAGGAATGGATACTCCCTTGTCATCCCGTAAATGGACTAGGAAGTCTGCGATATTGTGGACCGAAGCGTCTAAGGGCCGCAGATTCTGAGTAGCACACCACCTAGCGAACATTGCCCACTAAGCTTGGTATACGACGCATGAGGATTTCCGGAGATATCCCGACATCCTGTCAGCAGTCTTATCTGAGAAGCCTTCCCTTCTTAGCAGTCGCTTGATAACCTCCAAGCGTGAAGCTTCAGGCCTTGGGGGTTTTCGTGTAGCCTTTGGAAGTGAGGCTGACTTAGAAGGTCTTCTCTTGTCGGCAGGGGCCAAGAAGGAAGGGTGGCCAGGTCCTGAAGATCCGTGAACCACTCCCTCTCTGGCCACCAGGGCACTACCAAAGTCATCTTTGTGGACTTGGCTTGTCTCAGCCTGTTGAGAACCTGCTTGATGATCCCGAAGGGGGGAAATGCGTAGACGTCGAGACCGTCCCACGAGTGCTGGAAGGCGTCCTCGAACGCTGCTGTCGGATCTGGCACTGGGGAGCAGAATACGGGGAGTTTGGCGTTGAGTCTTGTGGCGAACAGGTCTATCACCGGGGAGCCCCAACACCGGAGAACTTCTCGTGCCACCTGGGGGTGCAGAGACCATTCTGACCCCACCACCTGTCCTGTCCTGCTGTTTCCTCAAGGAGATGCACTCCCCACCCCTCCTTCGATGCGTCCTTGAAGAGCAGCATCGCCGGGGGAGCGGAGCCGAACGGAATTCCCTTCAGCGTGTGACTTCTGTCGGACCACCAGAGAAGTGTCCCTGGAGGAGGAGGACACCGGAACGTATCTTCTGTGGGGACTCCTCCGCTGACCAGAGATCCTTCAGGTTCCACTGGATCGGTCTTAATTTAAGCCTTCCCTGTGGAACTAATTTTTCCAACGAGACTAGGTGACCCACTAGCCTCTGCCAATCCTTGGCCCTCACTGGAGTGCCAGCTAGGAACGGGCGAATCACTTGGTCTAGATTGTTCAACCTCTCCTGGGGGGGGAAGGCTCTTGTTAGCTGGGACTCCAGTACCATCCCCAGGTACGTCATCCTGGTGGTGGGGACTAACTGGGACTTCTCGAGGTTGATCGTGATCCCGAGGTCCTTGCAGAACTGCAACAGCAGAGAACCTTGAAACTTTAAGTCTGCCTCTGAAGCTGAAAGAAGCAACCAGTCGTTGAGGTACCTGATCAGTCTGGTGCCCTGCTTGTGTGCCCAGACCGAAACTAAGGCGAACACCCTCGTGAAGACCTGTGGAGCCGTTGAAAGACCGAAGCAGAGAGTCCTGAACTGCAGAGTCTGAGCGCCCCACCTTACTCTGAGGAACTTCCTGCTGGAGGGGTGAACGGAAATCTGAAAGCAAGCATCCTTGAGATCCAGGGACATCATGAAATCCCCTTCTCTCAAGGCTGCCAGTACTGACTTCGGCGTGTCCATTTCGAAGGGAGTCTTCTTGATGAACTTGTTAAGGGCCGAGAGGTCGATGACTGGCCTCCAACCTCCCATCGCCTTCTCCACCAGGAAGAGCCTGCTGTAGAAACCTGGGGAAGGCTCAAGAAATGGTTGCAGGGCTCCCTTGTCCAACATGGCTTCCACTTCTGTTTGTAGGGCTGTCCTCTTCTCTGAGTCCTTAGGCGCGAGACACTCTGCCTGGTGTTCGGGAATCAGCGGGGGCGGATCTGACAGGAAGGGAATCCTGTATCCCTCCCTGGATCCGCTCCATTGTCCTGCCATGCTTGCTAATAGTGTTTGAGGCATCCCCCCACCTGAGGCGTGGGAAGGTGTAGGGGGCCTCTCTTCCTATCTCCTCCTAAGGAGACGGACGGAACGGCCTCTCCTTGAGCCTGTGAACTTTGGCCTGAAGGAGGCCTAAGGTTGGGCACCACTCCTTCTGGAGGGCCGAGGAGACTGGTGCCAAGAAGGGGTAGAAGCTTCCTGCCTAGCTGGGGGTGTAGGCGGGTAGGCCCCGTCTGTAGTGGCTCTTCTCACCGGGGGCCGTCTTTTCAACTGCTGTCTGGGTTCGGTTGTAACCTTCCTCCTGCTGACCCTCTCCATCGTCTCAGTCACTGTTTGTAGGGGAACACCGTCTCACACCAAACGGGAGAGTTTCTCAGGAACTTCGATTCCCTCTCAGGGAGTCTACGGGGCAACCTGTTCAGAATAGTGTCCCTTCTCCTCAGAACCCAGTTGACCGTCTGGGTAAGGGACTAAAAAGTTAGGAACTTCATGGCCTTGCCCCCTGAGCGGATCAGTTCCTGTAAGAGTGCTTGATTCTCGGGGACTGACAGGTCGTGAGCTAGCTGGAAGCCTGCTAGGGTGCACACCCACCAGTCCAACCAAGAAGTGACGTTTACGATGTCCTGAGACGTGTCCTCCATCATGGCAGCCTCCGCTTGCGAGAAGACCACCGGTGCGTTCAGCCTACGCTCGTCTGGATTACCCTGGTTCAGGGTAGCGACCGCTTCCTCCACCGTGCGGGGCCAAGAGTGACGCCCGTCGGGCACATAAAATTTCTTCTGGATCCTAAGACACAGCAGGAGCTTGGAGGAACCCTTTGCCCTCAACGAGTTCTTCGGGCCTGCAACAAAACGGTCCACATGCTCCATCCCCAGGGCAACATCAAGAGCTAACGGTAGAGTCAGAGAAGGTTTCTGCTGGACAGGATTGTCCACCATCTTGCCCAGACCTGAGAGCCAAGCTTGCTCCGCTTATGGTTGTGGTTCATCCAAACTGTGGTGCCGCCGGATAAGTGCCAAAACCTTACAGTAGGATGAGACCTCGTCCGGGGAACCCTCGCCCGGTCCCAGAAATTCGTCTACAATCTGTACCTCCGTGTCAGAAAGCTCATCGATCACGGAGGGATCCATGGGAGCGGAGGCATCCCTCTCCTCCTGGCGGAGCGATGGAGCGGGCGCCTCCGTCGCAGGTAAAGCCGCCGGGGCGGAGGTAGCCGTCATGGGTCTACCTCCTCCCGGGGTAACCCGGGCGGTGCTAGTCGATGGTTGCGACAGCGGCGTATCTTGGAACTTGGCCGGAGCCGCTGTGATGAAAGGTGATGAAGTTGAGCTACTGGGTCCAACCAGCGGAAGTTCCCGACACATGGGTGGAGCCGCCGACTTACTAGGTCGGGGCAACTGAAAGTGTGCCAACGGCCGCACCCGACAAGATGGGGCCGAAGAGACACTGTGCAAGGTTACGGAAGCGGCTCCCGCAGCTACCGAAGTAGGCACTGGAGCAGCGACCTTCTTGCTGGATTCACGGCGGTGGCGAACCACCGTGATATACCTTTTCCTCGGGGAGCTCCTCCTCCTGTACCTCCTCCTCGAGGACTTCGACCTATTCCTGGCCAGGATGGCGTGTGAGCTCGGTCTCCTCCTCCTGGACAGCTTCCTCTTCCTCCTGGAGTCACGTCCGCTGGAACTAGCCGAAGAGTAGGAATCGTAGGAAGAATAATCGTCTGAAGAATAAGAGCTCGCCGAGTCGTCCGTCTCAATGACGAGCCTCCTAGGGGTCCTTGGTCTGGATCTCGGGGTCGAGGGTTCCATGAAGCCCGGCGGAAGCGTAGCCGAGGGCGCCGGGGGTGAGCGGATAGCGGGCCGAGAGGCGACCACCCTTCGAACTCCTCCTCATTCCTCACGGGCGACCTGAAGGGCGTCCTAGGCACCGTCCACACAATGGAGTCGGGATCGGATGAACACGTGGGCTGCCTTTCTTTGTCCCGACCAACCCCAGAACCCGCTGAACCTGAAAAACCTTGCCACGATGTGGGGGTAGGAGCCGATTTGGGATTCCCCCACACCGGGTCTTCACCTGAGACGGGTCCTGCGGGCACCAGACCATCGTCTACAACACATACTTCCGCCACACTAGCAGACTCCCCACTCGTCTGCGTAGGCCCCTTTTCCACAGATTCCCCGACATCAGACTCATGGGGAACGGCAATGGGCTGTTTACCGCAACGGACTTACCTCGTCCCCTACTCTGGGTAGGGGAAGGAGAAGGAGAACCTCTTTCTGACTGCGCTGAGGGCGACGTACACGGCGAGGAAAGGCCTGGCTACTTCGGCAATTTCTTGGATACCTTCTTCTTCTTTTTGGAGAACAAAGTCCACTGCATCTCCGGCCAAGACTCGCACTCCTGGCACGTGGAGGAAGGTGAACACTTATTCCCCCGACACGAGGAGCACAGCGTGTGTGGGTCGACCTCGGGCTTAGAGAGCCAGGCTCCACAAGACTTACCAGCTTGGGGCCCGGTACAGCGACGCTGGGATTCCATAGCGGAAAGCGACACGCAAACGACACAAGAACACAAGGGAAAGATGAGGGAGATAACACGGACATGTGATACACAAGGGAAGGAACACACGGGAACACGTGGGAGCACAAGGGACCACGTGGGAACACAAGGGATGGAGAACACAAAGGAACACGTGGTACACAAGGTGATCGGACGGGATAAGAGAGAGAGAGCGGCGAGATGTTATCTACGCCGCGACCAGATGCTTACTGACGATCTAACAAGCGCAGCCTCACGCGCTGACCCCGGGTCGCCCCAGGGCGAGTATCCTTCCGCCCCGGAGCGCCCCGACAAGGTAACGGAGAGAGGGGGAGATCCCAGATCCTCTTAAGAAAGTAGTTCGAGGTAAGTACTCCGTGCTGGAACAAACTGTATCTGTAGTACCGGCTCAACGCTTAAAGGAATAAAGATGGCAGCGATGGTGCCGCCATCTGAGTACTCAAACAGTAACGGAGGAAGGGAACCATATTAACGGCTCCTCTTTTATTTTGCCACTTTTCCCCCTCAAAGTGTAAACGCTATGCAGGGTGCAGATTGCTATGTGGCGTGTCAAGAATACGTCCCCTGATATTATGCGATATCCTTAAAGGAAACTTTAAGGATATTCGTGCCAGGAGTTAGAATTCTGGAGACCTTAAGTTAAATTCTCTGGGAATATCACTGTAGTCAAATATACCCTAGGAAGCTACTTAAAGGAACCTTCCATCAGGGCGACATGGCTATCTCACCCAAAAATAGATTTTGAGCGAACCGTTTTTTTTTAATCAAACAAACCTGAGACTTTTAACAGGAGGTTGATTTCTGTGACGTTGGAAGTCGGCTCTTAAAATTCATAACGAGCTGGGGGTCATTAGCTGGTGGGTGGTATAAGCCCAACCCGCTCAACAGTACAATTCAGAGCCGTCTGTCTAAAACAGCACTGAACTAGAACTTTTATTAGCCTCTGTAGCCAATGAGAAAAAGGAGAGATGGCAAGAACTTACAACCAACACAGATATGACTTAGAACAGTAAGAAAGCATGGAAAACAATCAGTAAACTGAACTTGAATAAGAACACCCAAACGAGAATAGCTACCGTAACACCTAATGCAGGCGCAAAACAACTCTCACTAGTGGGAAGCCATATGACAAAGAACGAAGATACTGTATCACAAAAGAATGAAGTATGAAATGAAAGAGAATAACGAGATTAAACCACTCACTGTTGAAGAACTTCAGGAAGCCATGAAACACCATAAACCTAGAAAAGCTGCTGGTCTGGATGACATTACATTTGAGATAATGCTGCACTTTGGCAACAGGAATAAATCATGAGCATTAATACTTCTTAACAACTTTGCAAGAACATTCAAGATCCCAAAACTGTGGAGAGAAGCTAAAGTTGTGGCCTTGCTAAAACCTGGCAAAGACTCAATGATCCCTAAGAGTTATCGGCCAGTATCTCTCCTCTGCACCTTATATAAACTGTACGAACAGGTGACGATGGTCCGCATAGCTCCCACAGTCGAAGATCAACTGACACCAGACCAGGCTGGCTTCCAGGCAAGAAGATCCTGCTGCTTTCAGGTACTTAACCTCACTCAGTATATTGAGGATGGCTCTGAGCTTGGGAAAATCACAAGGATAATATTTTATGACCTAACAGCAGCCTATAACAATGCGAACCACAGGTTGCTTCTTTTAAAACTTGCCCAAGTTACTCACATGTACTTGTGACAACAGCAAAACTGAAGCTCTGCGGGCTGGTGAGTAGGGACCCGCCAATTCACTATGAGTAATATGGCGATAAACCTGGGTTGCAAGCAAACCTTCGTTAGACAGAGGCACTCGCCCACACACCATGCTAGCCCTCGTTAGATGGGTGTGCAACAATGCGCATGACTTCTCTGTGAGACTAGTGTCTTTGCTAACACAGGCTGATGCATCATGGAGCAAGGTACTTATGCCCTCCTACCAGAGAAGGTATTTGCTCACAAGGAGAAGAATAAGGTTGTGCTGAACTAGAAGAAGGGCAGGTTTTCCCTTGTGAGAGGTCAAAACTCAGAGGCCCAGGTCCCAAAGGGCTTGGCCTCACAAAACTCTATGAGCTTTGTTGTGCCCAACGGACACGATGTACGAAATAACCCTGAAGTGTTACAGCGTCATAGCTTACAAGACTCATAGATAACCCCAAAGGGAAATTGCTCGTGAGACTCGTGCCTTGGGGGTACTATGGGAGACGCAAGCAAGCAATAAGCATCACCATCTTGTACCCTGGGGTACAACGGCAAGGGGCAGGAATTGCGAGCAGCCACCTAACCCCATTGCTGTTGAAAATTTATGCCATGCCGTTGGCCTCTTGGTGTAAGTCAGCATATTCTCGACGTAACCTAGACCGGAAAGAGCTGTGACGTAAACGATGCAAAGAAAAGCTGCGAGTTGACTGGAACAATCTCTGGCTACCATCAACATCTCTGCCGGCCATCAAGCCACTTGGCAGGATGCCCTACACCTGTTGGGTGTTCTTGTTGAGGCAACCTGTCAGCAATGCCAGAAGGCAGAGAACTTGGCCATTAGTTGTGTGGGACAGTCATGGCGCAGCTCAGATGCTAACAGGGGTGACATGGCTGCCTCCAAACTTCACCTGCACCCGAGCGAGTCTACCCACGTACACCTCCTCGACCTGTCCCGAAGTCCGCATCTGTGGAAGTGCGCCTGTCATCAATGCGCATCCTGGATAGGTCTCCTCAGTTCCAGAGGAGGTACTGTACTTGGTGCGAGAAACCAGGGCACATCATGAATGAGTGTCGCAGACGACTCAACCTGTGCTTACACTGTGGCTCAGCTAACCACCATGTCGCGCAGTGTGGGCAGCAGGTTACCCGTCCAGAAGTCAGCTATCGCCCGCAGCTCTGGGAAGGAAACCCTTTCCGTCCAGACTCCTTCTAGGTGGAGGGAAATACATCTGAATGCTACTCCTGCCCTCAGTGTAAATCCAACAAACATTGATAGAAGATCGTGGCCTTCTTTGGTTATTGATGGTGTTCCATCCGCAAAGAAGGTACTCAAGATTTAACTGATGCTAGAACCCCCAGGACTTCTGCTACGCCACCTGCGGAAAGAGTAGTAGACATAAGAAGTCTTCTCGTTGCACAGGTCTCAATAGAGAATATTATTTTGAAAAAGAAAAGCGGGAATTATGGGACTTTGGACTCGCATGGGTAAGAGAGGGAAAATTTAGTTGTGTTAGATGCCTTTTTAAAATAATGTGGTTGACATGCTGACATTGTTTACTCCATTTTGGCAAACAATGTATGTGGCATGTTGACATTCTGTTTACTGTAGTCCTTAAGGGCAGACGATGTTTGCCTCCGGAGATGTACCGATATGCAAAGCCCATAGACAAGAGAGCATATAACTAAGATGTGCCAACTGTGACAACCTCATCAAAGGTTACTTGGTCTTACCCTTAGAAAGAGTGTCTTTTGTGTTACTTAATTTTCAGTAACTATTATATTTTTTCAAATTAGTAAACATGACTTTTATCTATTTATCTTTTCTCATTTTGAAATAAAATCAAGGGATGGTGCCCAGTGACCCATTCTTTCTTGATTGTTTCCCTTTTGCCCAGATCTGGGGGCATTCCCCCATATTTTTTATGTAGTGTGAAGTTAGTGTGTGGTCGACATTCTGACACTAAATAGTCTGAGTGCTACTCCCGGCCACAGTCTGCAAATTACTACATCGCCGTCTAGCTCCAAGAAGCTATGCTCTGAAGAACAAGAGCGAGGCAAGGACGAATCGAGCACACACTTGTGGAAGCACCCGCAAGGACGCCTTTCCCAGGGATGAGATAGCTGTCTGATACCTCCTAGTGGGGAAGGGTGTCTTTACCATGAACGGGAAGGATACCCGACACATGGAGGTGGACCTCCAAGCAGTGCTCTCTGCTTCCCGTCAACGAGCTTGAGCTCAAGTTGAAGGTCGGCATCGAGCGATGCCTGAGAAACGTACCCTGCGTTAGTTTCTGGGATAACCCCAAAAGTATCCCCCAAGTGGTAGCCCTGAAGGGAACCAGTCTGCAACTGCTCTCGTTCTTACGCCAGAGCTGCGAGAAAGAAAGTGAACAAAAAGCAGAAAGAGCTGCAGCTAAGGGCACGAGAACTCTATCGGTGCATTACCTCCAGAGCCTCGGAGGGGAACACAGTGGTTAACCCGTGGGGAGACTGTGTGCATTACCTCCAGAGCCTCGGAGAGGAACACAGTGGTTAACCCGTGGGGAGACTGTGTGCTCTGCTACTATGCCTCCAATTGTATTACTCTAGGAAGCCATTCCTTAAACAGGGAGACCCAAATACCTGAAGGAAGGCAGGAGTTGCCGCAGGTGGCAAGAAGAGAGACTCTCCCGGTGGAGGGCACCGCGGCTTCACTAAAAGCTATAGTATCCACACCTAAGGGAAGTCCAGGGTCAATTGATCAAGTCAAAGGCCAGTTTATTAAGGTTAACGAGAGAGACACGGAACGTCTACTTTCTACCGAGCCAAAGTAAAGTGATGTACACTGTAATATTACCAGTATGGGTGTGACAGGGGTAGCTGGTCTGCCCCACCCTGCTGACTAGCAGTGGGTAGTTACACCTCGTTACAATTCTTATGGCTAGTTTCAGCTGCTTTTAAAATACATCGCCACTATAAAGAGCAAAAGGGTTTGTATATGGTTGTATATAGGTCAGGACAAATATGAAATAAAGTACAGCACAGTAGTAACTCTGTTTAGGAGTAACTTTGAATACGAGTCTACAAACTCAACTTGGTTTATGGGAATTGTTTTGATCTGTGAGAAAAGATTTCAAACCGTATGGGAATGTTATGTGGATAAACAATGAGAAGACTAAAATGAAAGCAGTCAAACGGTGCCCATACACCATCCATGCAGTGTTCATGTTCTTCTTACTCCATGTTCATGACGTTTTAAAGTAAGAGCAAAAATAATCGTCTCTAAAAAGGTTCCTTATAAAAATTGAATGAGAAGAAAAAAGGATAAATCAAATGATTCAGTAAGTGATAGTGAAGGTCATTCTCATCTCCCACCAACCAAAGGTACGGAAGTGTGAGTTAATTTGTCAGCTATTTTTACTTTTCATTGTGATTTCTAATCTTTTACTTATTTCTGACGATAGGGGTTATAAATTGTCATTAATTTACATTACGAAACCTTTAAATCTGATGACATATGTTTATTTATGTGAATTTTCTTTATTTTTTATGGGAAAACTCGTAAACCAAGATACTGTACTACTGCATTGCTTTAAACTGGAGTTTTGTACACAACTCACCTCAAGAATTTTTCATCATTCTTGACATTTCCCGAATTGAGTCTATGCAAGATCTTTTTGTTGTCATTCTTGGTGTTGATACTTAGTTCCCGTAGCCTTCCGTCTTGATTCAGCAGGGAGAGCTTTTCTCTTCCTTACTGTCAAAGATTCTTACTACGTTCAGCACATAAAAATACATTTGTGCGGTCTCTAGCTTTCGAAACATCTGCCAGCAGGATTATCTTTCTGAAATGGCCGATTTGATAATGGACGAATCACGTTGCATTACAAACTTACAGTACAGTAATTAAACTGTATACAGTATACACTGTATAGAGTTATAAAAGGTTAAACAATTCAAAGTCAAGATACACTACATTCCAATCAAAATTAAAAAAACTGTTATTTGAATTCAGAACATTCAAGCTATTTCTATATGGATCACCAATATTGAGAGCCTTAGGTCTAATTTGATTACAAATATTGAATAGTTTAGCATATACAGTTGACTTTACTTTTGGTCCCAATTGAAGGGGATGTACTAAAACAAGCAGATGGTGACTCACGAATGTATACAGCTGCGGCAGTGTGCTCGTGCAGCCTTAACCAGAGGAAAAGCTGTTGTTGAGAGTTTGCACACGTTGGCATCAAAATTCAGCCGACCTGCATGACCTGAAAGCATAGTTAATGGTATTATTAACTAGATTAATCTCTGGAGGAAATTAAAACCTGATAAAAATGTCAAAATCTTAAAAAGATATTTGTGTTTTTTTTAACTATGCAAAACTGAATCCTTTGGTAAGAGTATGATTTCAGTGTAGATGGAACTCGGCTTTAAGAATTCATAATGAGGTTTGTAATGAATGCACTGGCGGGTGGCTGGAGAGCCTGTCCCCTCGCCAGCACACTGCACAGACGCTTCCGACCTTCGCCTATGACTTAACGAGTGGACTCAGGGTTGTATTATTGGGAAAAATACGAATCACTTTAAACATTTCTAATTATTCCTTCACAGATACAGATACAAACCCTAGCTCCTTTCAGGGGAGAAAGTTCCTATAATCAAGTCGACTTGTATCAAATACCAGGATGTCCAAAGACTTTGACCAAGGGAGATGTTTAAGTCTTGGCTTTTCTTTTCCATCCAATCAGAATCGGATGTTTCCAAAATTTAAACAGGGTATTGGGAGCACCAAGCATGGTTTGGAGATGCTCGTTCTAATCCACCGAGACGAGAAAATGGGAACACATCACTGCAAGAGTGAAGATACTTGTAAATCGTTCTATAATTCGACTAATTCGAAAATTGTAAGGATTATGAAGTTTACCGAGAGCAATGATTTTACAGCTTATTTGTATAAGATAGGACTCCAGGTGGATTATTCTGGTGTTTATTCAGAGTATTGTTTTGGTGAAATGCGTTATAACTACGATGGAAAATCAACAAACAACGGTAAATCCACGTTTTATGGCGGTGTTATAATACAGTAGCTCGTGCCACGATTCCAGGAATTGTTGCCCGTCCCAACACTATAAACGCCCCATTCTTTCTTCTTCTTCACTAATTGCCGGGCCATCTCACCCACAACAAAAAGAAAGTTGACCAACAGGAAGATCATACATGAAGATTGCGACTTCAATGACTCTGAGTAATGTAAGTACAGTATATACATCTATATCTATGTTAATGTAGTTCATTGGGACAAATGTAAATTTACTTTTTACGTGTGAAATGGATATCCTTTTACAAAATATGATTGTGTTACCTTGCTAAGAGTCAAATGGGTTGCAAATCAAACACAGGGTAGGCGAAGAATACGGCAGTCTAGCCGTTAGGTAAGGACACGACTTGTAGGTTAGGTTAAGTAGGGATGTTTAGGTCAAGTGGTGTTCTTGAGTAGAGGTTTTGCAGAACAACGGACAGGGGTTTTTGTAATGCGACGGCGATGTCTTACGAATCACTAGGAAAAAAGAAGGAAATTTCAATTTCATCATCATTATCATTATTAAAGGAGGAAATTAACCAGCCTCATGAATCAAGCTGGTCTCTTCAGAACTGGTCAAAAGGCAGTTTGGGGAGGTAACGTATGCATAATGTGGGGACAGCGAACGGTGAATGGATATATATTTACCAAGTTTATGAAAGAGTTGAAAATAAGTATAGGGCACGGCCATCATCATACATAGAGGTGGCCGCTATTATAAATAGAGATGGCTGCTATCATATAAACAGGTGACTGCTACCATACATACATGTGGCTGCTATCATAAATACAGATGGCCGCTATCATACATACAGGTGTCTGCTACCATACAAACAGGTGGCCGCTTTCATACATACAGGTAGCCACTATCATAGATTCAAGTGGCCGTTATTATAAATACAGGTGTCTGCTATCATACAAATGATCAAAAGATATTACGTAAAAACAACTAATTTATGAAATAACCTTTTGAAGGAATTCGTCTTCATACGATAGACAAGTGTCTACTCTAAACCTTATGGCAGTTGCCATAAATGTTTGCCGTGACACGGCTAATAACTAAGTACAATTGCTAAACTATTAGTTTAGGTAGTCCGTACCATTATGAAATATTTGTGTTCAACGTGGATAAAATAGAGCTGATATATATTAAAAAAAATAACTTAATCGTGGTTTCCTAGACTTCTAACTTCTCAAGACTGTGGCAATTTGCGGGCACTCTTCTTCTTCTTCTTCTTTCTTAATGTATTAGCACACGTCACCTATCAGGCAACCATAGTGCTATCCCTCTCATATTTTACTTTGTAACAAATCATAGAGTTTTGAGGAGGCCCGAGGACTTCAGGAAGACTGCTAGATGACGGTAGATCTTCTTCAATACATGTGGAGTTCCAGAGTCAGCCCCCAGGATCCTATCTAGCTGAAAAGGGACACCAATCCGAAACAGAGAATGTCTCAGAAACACTCTGGATGTAAAATATCGAGGGCAGTGTAGTATAATGTGCCTTACATCCTCTACTTCACCACAAGAGCAAAAAGGTGAATCCTCAAGGGAAAGGCGATGTAGATGGGCTTTCAGTCTTAAGTGTCCAACACAAAGTCGAAGAATTGCAGAGTTTAGCTTCCTTGATGCCAATGACGTTGTTAGAGCTGTCAACAAATTGGAGCCTTTGTAAGGTGACGGCCAAATCCCGTAGAAAACGGGAATATTCTGAACTATGGCCGTCGTTCTAAAAAAGATTTTGGCGGGAGAAGCTAACTTAAAAAACCCACCTAACCTATGCTAAAAGCCGTATCCTTACCCAGGGGGGCTTCCCCCCCGTTCCCCCCCCCTTACACAAGTTTCCTTACCTACGAGTACGACGGGAGAAGCAAACTTAAAAAACCCACCTAACCTATGCTAAAAGCCGTATCCTTACCCAGGGGGGCTTCCCCCCCGGTCCCCCCCCCCCCTTACACAAGTTTCCTTACCTACGAGTACGACGGGAGAAGCAAACTTAAAAAACCCACCTAACCTATGCTAAAAGCCGTGTCCTTACCCAGGGGGGCTGCGCCTCCCCAGACCCCCCCTTACACAACATATTTAAGATCCGTAGACCATTTCCAAACGTTTTTATTCTATACAAGATAACAGTCGGAGCGATAATAAGCAAATTAGGACGCTTAGCCGTAGCGCTTCAAACTACCCAACAAATTTGATCTTCTATATGGGCCAAGCTGAGAGAATTGAAGTTCCGCCTCTCTATCCAATCTCCACTTCTCCCATACAGCCCTACGATAAGCTGTGATATGTTCTGAAACTGGAATATGTACAGGATTCACTATGTTAACAAATGAATGAGCCCCTTTTGCAATTGAGTCCACAAGTTCATTTCCCGGAACACCACTATGACTTGGAACCCACTGAAGTTTCACTACAATATTTTTCGCTTTCAATGACTTTAGATTGCAACAAATAGAATCCACCAACGATCGAAAACCAACTGCATAACAACGAATTAAACCTAAAGAAACCTTTGAATCCGTAAAAATAACAACTTTCGAATTATAAAGAAACTCTAAAACAAACCTCAAAGCCTTCATAAGACCAAAAAGTTCAGCATGAAATTCTAGTGAAGGAATCGACATCGCTGCCCTGCACGAAGATTGGGATTCACATAATGAACCATCTGTGTATATATATATATATATATATATATATATATATATATATATATATATATATATATATATATAGTATTTATGTGAAACCGGGAAGGGATAAAGAAATAACCCAACAAATAAAACCAATATAGGAAGGTAAAATGGAATGAATGATAAATAATATTGAATGGGAATAAAAAATGAGAAAATAACACTAATAAAAAGAGTAAAAGGGGGAGTGGAAACTCCTGCGCAGGGGGCGGGGGGATATATGCGCAGATCGGAAACTGATGAAACGAACGTATGTACAAATGGGAAAGGGAATAACAAAACAAATAAACCCAATATAGGAAGGTAAAATGGAATGTATGATAAATTATATTGAATGGGAATATAAAATGAGAAAATAATACGGTAATAAAAAGAGTAATAATGGAGAGAAACGAAGGACGGAAGGTGGGGCGAACGAACAAACGAACAAATGGGTGCTAATGTTAGCATGAAACGCTATCATTTGATCTACATCAGGTATGGAATGCTAACATTTAATCTACATCAGGCGTTGGCAGCACTGGTTACTGTATTACTACAAGAAATAACCTTTGAAACGGCTCCTCCCAAATATATCCAGGTATACTGATTTGTCTTTTCCTACGGTTATAATAAATACCAGAAAGAAATGTATAGAGAAGAAAAGGACCGAATTTCGGTTATATATCGATTCCCCAGTATGTTTTCCCCACCCAAAACCCCGAGTTCCCACTGGGGGTCCCCCATTATCGGCGGATATAGATGTATATATATTTCTGTAACTATTCATTTGCGACGGGAACGAGTGTTATTTTCGAAGGGAGCGTAATTTTTCCTATAAGAAAAAGTAGTTGGAATACCAGGATACATTGAGATGTAATAATATACAATGAAACCTATATATATATATATATATATATATATATATATATATATATATATTTATATATATATATATATATATATATATATATATATATATATATATGTGTGTGTGTGTGTGTGTGTGTGTGTGTGCACATATCCATTATATTCCTCATCACACAGTTTGTTGAAATACAGACATCTCGTACAAACTTGGTCAAAAATCAAAACGTTCGTAAACAAACTTTTGTAAACAAACAAATGGCTCCCAAATGTATAATCAGAGTCTCAAACTATTTCATTGTGTAATATATTGAGGACATTAAAGCACAAATAATACAAATTTTGATACAAAATCAATTCAAATAAACCCTAAAAATGAAAAAAAATATATTAATTTTCTTCACACTTCGAAAAAAAAGGAAATAAAACGTTTTAAACAAATGGCTCCCCGACAACTTAATCAAAGAAGAAGCGTACATAACTTTGGTACCACTAAGGAAAATTTTATCAAAATTGAGCAAAATTGTAGAAAATAATTATCAGTTTTTTCGTAACTTGATAAATTAAATTCCGATACAAATGTATCTCATTAACGTTGAAAAATCAATTACTGTTGGATAATGTCTAGAACTTATACCATTAATGAAAATATTATCAAAATTGAGGCAAAGGTGTCACAAAACTTAGAAAAAAAGTTTCAAAATACTTTTTCGTAATTTAGGAATTTAAATTCAGATACAAATGTATCTATTTAACGTTGAAAAATCAATTATTATTGTAGTGAATAGAGCGGCTTAATGCCTCTCTCCAATATGGCATCTCCATACTGGCTGACAGTCGGCCAGTTTAGTCAGCGAGTGTATCGGTGATTTGTTTCAATAAAATACGGATAATTAACATAAATAAATAAGATTAAAATAATGATCATTACATATAAAAAGATGAATTTGATTCGATTAATTTCCAGACTTAGGTTTCTTATTGAGATTTCCTCTAAGTACTCTGGATAAGACAAACATATTTCAGGTCCTGTAGGAGTCACTATGTTTCCACATGTGATAGGACCAGGAAAACAGCTCCAAACAGTCAGTTATTATTGCAGCCTGGTTAAAATACTAAACCTAAAGAGCATTCTAGTTTTAAAACATTAAAATCTCACAGTTAGGACAAACTGTTTAAGAGGCCATTGGCAGTAGACTGCAGGAGGGAGACTTCTTAGCATCATTATATACATGTCAATATTTTCTATGGTTCGGGAAAACTATTATTGGCAGAGTAATACGTCAAAATAATATACACCTGGAATAATCATCTAAGATTTAATAATCATTCATTGATGTTAGCTCAATATTACCGCTTTTCAGCACATTGGTGTGTGTGTGTGTGTGTGTGTGTGTGTGTGTGTTTACCTATTAAAACTACTGAAATCGTATACCAAAGAAAAAGAATAATTTCAGATATTACGCCATATATGAGACCGCATACAAAAACATCTACTCTTGAATTCTGTTAATAAACCCTTTCAAATAATTATATACATTCCACGCTGTATATTCCCTTAACGAAAACACTGGCTCTTTATAAATATTCTTATGTTTTATGTATATAACTCAATGTTTATAACCCTCTACTTTATACGCACTTAGAAAAGTCTAACTGGTTGAACAGATTATAAATGCCGAGTACATATAGTCACACCTTTGACTCATGTTGCCTAATCTACAAATCATATAGGCAGTATTGACAAGGAAAAATACTTATAATTATTTAAGTAATTGAAAATGAACTCTAAAACAAAATTAAATAAACAATTACCTTTACATTGAAGACAATATTTGTTTATCGCTAAATAAGGCTTTACAATCTTATTAAAATCAATTTCTTTCCTTACTGACAACGTAGGAACCATCAAATCTGCAGAAAACCAGTTTTATCCAAATAGTCGTAAAACTAACCAGGGATACCCCTCCCCCCCCCTCCCCAACATCTGGGCAGTGTTAGGTGACCTACCGTATCCTGCAGCCCTATGAAATTATCCCTAAGTTCATCATATTGTTCCTAAGTTTCTTGTTTTCTGCCTTCAAGTTTTTGAACCCCCCCCCCCTTTGCATCTACTACAAAACCATCGGGCATGTTTAGATTCGCTGATTCTTCTTTCTTTCTCTCTGTTGTAAATGGTGAAGAGTTTAAGCGCAATTGTAGTTTTGCAATGGCGAGGACAAAGCAACATATTTGCCATGTCTAAAGTCGAATCTATATGAAATAGTTCAGAGCTACTACTACAACTGCTGCCGATGTACTAAAAGGGTTCTGAGGTAGGAGTCGAAGTCGGTGAAATTATTTCTGAATCCTGCTCCAGTCTTGCCCCAATAACATCATTCTAAATATACAACTCTCTCAAGGAAAAATAATTGTTTTCTATTTCTACTAATGTTTTTATTTTATTTTATTTCTTAGTTGCAAATCTAAAATTTGTAGGAATCCGAGTAGGTTCCACACCCCTGTTTTAAACCTCTTCTATTATGTTTGATAATTTGTGTTAACCATCTAATCATTATCTACCACCATAAAACATTTTATTGCTCTTCCGGCTCATTTTATATGTGCAGTACACAGTCTTTCCTAACAGGGATTTACTCGGTAGCCCAATAACAATGGGAGTGAAGGAAAGAAGGAATGGGGGGGGGGGGAGTACTAGGATAGCCATAGTTGTAAACACTGAAGGAGGGTTGGGCCAACTTGGGGGAACCTCTGCGTCACAGTTACGTGATTAAGTACCACTTCTTCGAAATGCTCTGAGGGAAGGGAAGAAGTTCCTCTTTTTCCTAAGAGCAAACGGGTTAATTAAGCACATCTGTTAATTCATTGTACCACCAAAAATTAGGCCAATGATTGAAACATTCATTGCTGTAGCTTCATGGAAATTCACAAGCCGGTTTGTTAGATATTTGGGTAAAACACTATTACACGGCCTCTGGGAACGTTAGGATAGGTGTACGGAATTAAAATAATGCAACTTTACTAATTCTTTCAGTAATTTTAGGTAGAGTAATAAATACTCTACCTGTCAAAGATATAAGTTAGGACTCAGTCACTCAGCCTAGGAGTGGGACGTAGGACCTCCTTAAGCTCCTTCCAGGGCCCAAGGTCACGGTGGGACGCGGGAGGCGCCTCAGGGCTTTCAGGAGTCGCGAAGTCTGTGAAATTTAGGGACAGCGTAATTTTAAAATTTATTTTAAATAATGAATAGTGATTAAAATTGCTATTAAATTCTGAAATGTGTGTATTATAATAAAGTCTATATCAGGATAGATATTCTGAATAGATAAACTCTTTTTTTCTATATATTCGTTTTATAGGAAATTTCGAGATCTGTGAGATTTAGTCCTTCTTCCGACCATGCTGCCTCTTGCCATTTATTTCAATTTATTTCCAGGATTTTTTTTATAGTCCCTATCCTATATAGCCTCTCAAAAAACATCGATAGAAACCAGAACAAACGTAAAGTATATCATTGTATATAAAAGGATATACTAGATCCAGTAACTATTTAATATTTTGGTTAGTTCTTATTTCTGTTTCTTTCGTTATAGTGTTTGTGTGTGTGTGTATGTGTGTGTGTAGGCCTATAGACTGACATTTTTTCTTACTCAATCATTCTCGGAATATCTTTGACCAGAAAAGATTATCAATAAAAATTAAGGATTCAATGTTTTCAAAAAGATAGTTTTAAGGTGTTCATTTTCCTCATAATTTCCAGGTATTATCAAAGACTGGAAATGTTGTCAAATGAAAAAAATAAAACAAAGGTATTTAGCAAAATGATATCAATGAAAATAAATGTTTTCTTTTATTCAAAAAGATGATTTTAAGTTACTTATTTCCTTCACAATTTCTAGGTATTATCAAACACTGAAAATGTTAAATGAAAGAAACAATATATAGGTCTTTAGCAAAAACAAATATCACTGAAAATAAAGGTTTTCCTTTATTCCAAAATATAAAATTCTGTTAAATGAAAAAAAAAAGTCTTTAGCAAAATAATATCAATGAAAATAAATATTTTCATTTATTCAAAAAGATAATTTTAAGTTATTCATTTCCTTCATAATGTCCAAGTATTATCAGACGGTGAAAATACCATTAAAATAAAAAATAAAACTCAAAACCTTGATGGAATTTCATTGTTGGAACCGTTGGGATATTTAGGAATGTGTTCGAGATGAGAATTGGATAATGTCATTCCACTATTTCTCTCTCTCTCTCTCTCTCTCTCTCTCTCTCTCTCTCTCTCTCTCTCTCTCTCTCTCTCTCTCTCTCTCTAAATGAATAATACAACATATATATATTTCTCTCTGTCTCTCTGTCTCTCTGTCTCTCTCTCTTTCTCTCTCTCTAAATGAATAATACAACATATATATATTTCTCTCTGTCTATCTGTCTTTATCTCTCCCACCCCATCTCTCTCTCTCTCTCTCTCTCTCTCTCTCTCTCTCTCTCTCTCTCTCTCTCTCTCTCTCTCTAAATGAATAATACAACATATATATATTTCTCTCTGTCTATCTGTCTTTAGCTCTCCCACCCCATCTCTCTCTCTCTCTCTCTCTCTCTCTCTCTCTCTCTCTCTCTCTCTCTCTCTCTCTCTCTCATAGAATATAACCGAATGGGTCCCTAGTTATCTCTAAACCAACAGGGAAAGGAAGAGAAGACGATGGATTGACGAATTAAGAAAATTTGCGAGTATAAACGGGCTTAGAAAGACCATAAACAAGCGAATTGATAAAAAAGTTCGAGGCCTTTGTTCTGCAGTGGATTAGTAACGGCTGATATATATATATATATATATATATATATATATATATACATACATATAATATATATATATATATATATATATATATATATATATATATATATATATATATATATATAGCTTCTCTCTCTCTCTCTCTCTCTCTCTCTCTCTCTCTCTCTCTCTCTCTCTCATTAGATTAGGAAAGAATTTCCATAAATGGAGTGAAAACGAACGAAGAATTAAGGAATGAAAACCTCGGAAAAGAACAAAATCGTCTTCAGCGTTAAATTTCTCCCGTTTTCCTCCGGAGACACTTTGAAGAGTCCTACGAGAGAGAGAGAGAGAGAGAGAGAGAGAGAGAGAGAGAGAGAGAGAGAGAGAGAGAGAGAGAGAGAGAGAGAGAGAGAATGAATTTGAGATTCCTTATTCTTTCGAGTATTTCCATAATTGTTAACACGAATACAAAGGAAATTGATAGGGAAGGCGAACATTACATTCTGGGAATGAATGAAGATGAAACAAGAACGCTTCCAGAATGTCTTCAGAGAGTCAGATTTGCCTCAGAAGCGTTTTAGGAGATAAATATTACGATTCGTACAGAAAGAAATCTATGAATAAATCTTTCATTTTGTTATTGTTTTTTTAATTCCTTTCTGTATTTCTTTATCTTCTGGATTCTCGGTTGTTCTATTCGTTCATGTATGTATGTATGTATGTATGTATGTATGTATGTATGTATGTATGTATAAGAAAGTTGTTATACACTACCCTCTCTCTCTCTCTCTCTCTCTCTCTCTCTCTCTCTCTCTCTCTCTCTCTCCTTCATACCTGAAGACATTTGGACTCCAGTTGAAGCTAAAAGAAGAATTTCTTGGATTCTAATGGCTTCTCTCTCTCTCTCTCTCTCTCTCTCTCTCTCTCTCTCTCTCTCTCCTCTCTCTCTCTCTCTCTCTCTCTACTTGCTTTTTTTTTTTTTTAAATAATGCTGTATTCAGGAAAGGTTTCGGTAATCATAGATATTGTTGGAAGGAAAATTAGTTGTAGCAAAAGAGTGGGGGAATAGAGTAGGTGGATGTAAAAGGGAGCTAGTGAGGGTTGAAGAGCTAATAAAACCGGAGGTAAAAAGTAAATATCAGGAAAGGTTGAAAATGGCATATGACGAGGTGAGAGTAAGAGAAACTGGTAATTTAGAGGAGGAGTGGAAGTTAGTAAAAGAAAATTTTGTTGGGATTGCAAGTGATGTGTGTGGCAAGAAGGTTGTTGGAGGCAGCATGAGGAAGGGCAGTGAATGGTGGAATGAAGGAGTGAAGGTAAAAGTGGAAGAGAAAAAGAGGGCTTTTGAAGAATGGCTGCAGAGTAATAGTATAGAGAAGTATGAAAAATACAGAGAAAAATGTGGAAGTAAAGCGAAAGGTACGTGAGGCAAAGAGGGCAGCTGACCTGAGGTGGGGTCATTCATATGAAGAGAATAAGAAGAAGTTTTGGGAAGAAGTGAAGAGAGTAAGGAAGGCTGGTGCAAGAATTGAAGAGACAGTAAAAGATGGAAATGGAAGGTTGTTAAAAGGAGATCTTCTTGCTGAAGGAGTGTTCCAAGATGCACTGGAAGATGAAATTGATCTTCCTGCTGGAGTACTCCAGGATGAACTGGAAGAGAAAATCGATCTTCCAGCTGAAAGAATGTTCCAGGAAGAGCTGGAAGATGGTGAATTTCTTCCAGCTGAAAGAATGTTCCAAGAAGAGCTGGAAGATGGTGAATTTCTTCCAGCTGAAGAAACTTTCCAGGATGAACTGGAGGATGAAATCGATCTTCCTGCTGGAGAAGAGGTCCAGGATGAACTGGAAGATGAAATCGATCTTCCAGTGGAAGAACAAGAAAAAGAGGCGGGTCTTCCTCAAAGAGGAGAAGAGGAGGATGCAGAAGAAGAGAAGGAGGAGAAGGAGGAAGAAGAAAAATTTCCTACTCTTAAAGTACATCGGTCTGAAGACGATTGAAAGACAGAGAGAAGCGATAAAAAGCTATCAAGGAAAAGAGGAGAAAAAGAAAGCTCTCAAGGAAGAGACCAGTAATGGTGAAGTCACTAAGGAAGAGATGAATAACAGAGAGGAATCAAAGAAAGAGAAGAATAATAAAAAGCTCTTAAAGAGAGAGAGAGGAGGAAAAGAGAGCTCTCAAAGGCAGAAAGAAGAAATAGAAATCTCTCAAAGGAGCGGAGCAGTAATGAAGAGCTCTCAGAGGAAGAGGAGAGATTTGGTTCTGAGGACATCCTGGGGGTCAAAGAGCATCTAATACTAGAAGGATGGCACCTCAAAATAGAGGTCGAAGAGCATCTAATACCTTAAGGATGACACCTCAAAATAGAGGTCAAAGAGCATCTAATGCTAGAAGGATGACACCTCAAAATAGAGGTCGGAGAGCATCTAATGCTAGAAGGATGACACCTCAAAATAGAGGTCGGAGAGCATCTAATGCTAGAAGGATGACACCTCAAAATAGAGGTCGGAGAACATCTAATACTAGAAGGATGACACCTCAAAATAGAGGTCGGAGAGCATCTAATGCTAGAAGGATGACACCTCAAAATAGAGGTCAAAAAGCATCTAATGCTAGAAGGATGACACCTCAAAATAGAGGTCGGAGAGCATCTAATGCTAGAAGGATGACACCTCAAAATAGAGGTCGGAGAACATCTAATACTAGAAGGATGACACCTCAAAATAGAGGTCGGAGAGCATCTAATGCTAGAAGGATGACACCTCAAAATAGAGGTCGGAGAACATCTAATACTAGAAGGATGACACCTCAAAATAGAGGTCGGAGAACATCTAATACTAGAAGGATGACACCTCAAAATAGATGTCAAAGAACATCTAATTTAGAAGCGGTAAAGTTATTGAACAATTGTAGAATTATGGAGTTTTCATGCCACGTACATTTGTTAATTATGTCACATTTCAATATTACAACTGATATTGAGTAGCAAATAAATTAGATTTTATTATTATTATTATTATTATTATTATTATTATTACTAGCCAAGCTGCAACCCTAGTTGGAAAAGCAAGATGCTATAAGCCCAAGGGCTCCAACAAGGAAAAATAGCCCATTGAGGAAAGGAAATAAATAAATGATGGGAATAAAATAACAATATATCATTCTAAAAACAGTAACAACGTCAAAAACAGATATGTCATATATAAACTATAAAAAGACTCATGTCAGCCTGGTCAACATAAAAACATTTGCTGCAACTTTGAACTTTTGAAGAAACTCTTTAGCTATAGTAAGCTGCTTTTCTAGGAGGACTCTCTCTCTCTCTCTCTCTCTCTCTCTCTCTCTCTCTCTCTCCTCTCTCTCTCTCTCTGTGTGTGTGTGTGTGTGTGTGTGTGTGCGCTTGTGCTTGTATCTGTCATTTATCTATACAATAGTTCTTTCTTATTCATTCATTTTGGTCTTTTATTGTAATTTAGGGAAGAAAATATTTTCCTGCAGGATAAAAATGTAAAGTTTTCTCACTCACAAATGGTTTTATGTCTATTGAAAGCGTTTAGTATTCAGTAATGTGTAAATGACTGGAGGTTAATGAGCAAAGGTGGAATATGAAATACATACTTACATACCTGTATACACACACAAGCACACCGCGCCGCATACACAAACACACACACACACACACACACACACACATATATAGATATATATATATATATATATTATATATATA
Organism: Palaemon carinicauda; assembly: GCF_036898095.1. Taxonomy (NCBI): domain Eukaryota; kingdom Metazoa; phylum Arthropoda; class Malacostraca; order Decapoda; family Palaemonidae; genus Palaemon; species Palaemon carinicauda. The sequence continues at coordinate 118,599,199 of NC_090745.1, read as the reverse complement.
TATATATATATATTACCATTAATTCATATATATTATATGTTTGTGGCAATGAATATATATATATACATATATATATTATATATATATATATATATATAGTATATATATATATATATATATATATATATATATATATCTGTATATATACTGTATAATATTCATAAAATCTAATAAATCAAGTATTTATGTGTATGTAAACACGTATTGCATGCATACGT